>NC_138768.1:663662818-664262818 GCF_965119305.1 Pelophylax lessonae | reverse complement strand
TTAATATTCTCTTCTCTTTTGCATTTTAATGCACCCAGGACCAAACAGTGCTGCACTAAGATATGCCCTCATCCTTTAAGAGGCGTTTTTTTTTTAAATTCCATCTCTTGAAGTATTTTTCCATGCTAACCCCCATCACCCATCCAAAGTACCTTCTTTTTTGTATACTTACCTTTCTCCTGTCATGGGAACTTTTCTTTCAAATCCAGGTGATGTCTACACCCAGCTTTACCCAGATTTAGGATATTTATTTTCCAGCAGCACTGGAAGAAATTGTTGGCAGAGCACCCTATGTTATGTAGACGTGTTAGGAAGACAGGTCACCCCGGGCATAGAAAGCAAGACTGGAATGAGTGGCCATCTCAACAGAAAATCCTAAAGTAAATCTATTTCAATTGCTTCTTTAATGAAAATATTGTGGAAAAACAACTTTAACATACAGTATCTCTCAAAAGTGAGTACACCCCTCTCATTTTTGTAAATATTTTATTATATCTTTTCATGTGACAACACTGAAGAAATTACACTTTGCTACAATGTATATTAGTGAGTGTACAGCTTGTATAACCATGTAAATTTGCTGTCTCCTCAAAATAACTCAACACACACCCATTAATGTCTAAACAGCTGACAACATAAGTGAGTACACCCCTAAGTGGAAATGTCCAAATTGGGCCCAAAGTGTCAATATTTTGTGTGGCCACCATTATTTTCCAGCACTGCCTTTCCCTCTTGGGCATGGAGTTCACCAGAGCTTCACAGGTTGCCACTGGATTCCTCTTCCACTCCTCCATGACGACATCACGGAGCTGGTGGATGTTACAGACTTTGCGCTCCTACACCTTCTGTTTGAGGATGCCCCACAGATGCTCAATAGGGTTTAGGTCTGGAGACATGCTTGGCTAGTTAATTACCTTTACCCTCAGCTTCTTTAGCAAGGCAGTGGTCATCTTGGAGGTAGTTTGGTGTCATTATCATGTTGGAATACATTCCTGTGGCTCAGTCTCCAAAGGGAGGGTTTCCTGCTCTGCTTCAGTATGCCATAGTACATGTTGGCATTCATGGTTCCCTCAATGAACTGTAGCTCCCCAGTGCCAGCAGCACTCATGCAGCAAGCATGCATGCAATTTGATGCAGTGTGTGGCATATGGTCTGAGCACTGACAGACTGACCCCCCACCCCTTCAACCTCTGCAGCAATGCTGGCAGCACCCATACGTCTATTTCCCAAAGACAACCACTGGATATGATGCTGAGCACATGCACTCAACTTTTTTGGTCAACCATGGCGAGACCTGTGTGAGTGGAACCTGTCCTGTTAAACTGCTGTATGGTCTTGGCCACCATGCTGCAGCTCAGTTTCAGGGTCTTGGCAATATTCATATAGCCTAGGTGTCAAACACAAGGCCCGCGGACCGAATTCCACATGGCCCTCGCACCTCTCCAGCAGCTGCAGGACCCCCCTTGTCTCTGCCCCCACCTTGTCTCTGTAGTCGGCAGCAGAGAGGACAGAACTTTGCCAGATTCTGCACTCCTCTGTGCAGCTGCAGAGAGGCTCGTCTTTGCCCACCCCCCCTTCTCAGGAGTCCGCAGCAGAGAGGGGGGCAGAGCTCCTCCTATTGATCTTGCACCTCTCTGTGCAGCCGCAACACCACCTTGCCTCTGCCTCCCCTGGTCTCAACATTCAGCAGACTCTGGAAGCTGGCTCCAGCCCTCCTCTGGTTCTCCTCCAGACCCTGCACTTCTTCCCAGATCCATCCACATCATCTTCCTTGCAGCAGCACAAGGTAAGGGGTTGCATTGTGATGTAAGGAAGGGTGGGTGACTCTTGACTTCTGATGGTGGGGGCTTTTGACATCTTATGTAAGGGTGTAGGGGGCGTGGGGTGCTCTGGACATCTAATCTTACAGATATAACTGGCCCTTTGAGGGGAACCATAATGCTGATGTGGCCCGCGATGAAATTGAGTTTGACACCCCCCAGCCTAGGCCATCTTTATGTAGAGCAACAATTCTTTTTTTCAGATCATCAGAGAGTTATTTGCCATGAGGTGCCATGTTAAACTTCCAGTTACCAGTATGAGAGAGTAAGATTGATGACACCAAATTTAACACACCTGCTCCCCATTCACACCTGAGACCTTGTAACACTAACGAGTCACATGACACCGGGGAGGGAAAATGGCTAATTGGGCCCAATTAGGAAATGTTTACTTTTGTTGCCAGCAGTTTTGACATTAATGGGGTGTGTGTTGAGTTATTTTGAGGGGACAGCAAATTTACACTGTTATACAAGCTGTACACTCACTACTTTACATTGTAGCAAAGTGTCATTTCTTCAGTGTTGTCACATGAAAAGATATAATAAAAATATTTACAAAAATGTGAGGGGTGTACTCACTTTTGTGAGATACTGTAGGTGTGGTAAGCAGGTATTATCCTGGTCATACACAGCTAAATACACAGCAAAAAATATTGTTGGCCTTGGATCCAATTTAAGATTGTAAATCCCGTGGATTTGTGTATTGGGTACAGTAGGCAATATACAGGTTATACATGGCAAACTGAGGCCATTCAGTTCAAAATAGAAATGCTTATATTGATATATGTATAGTAATTTTTAATCTTTGGCAATAAAGTGTATATTTTACAATATTTTCTTTTATTATGTAATTTGGTACGGCTAAAGTCCCATCCAGTTACCCCTTTTTGAATATATATATATATATATATATATATATATATATATATATATATATATATATATATATATATATATATATATTTATATATTACCTTTTTTATTATAAGTGATCATATGATTTCTGTTCTCAGCTGCATGGACTTGGAGAGCTGTGGGTGGAGGCTGCAGGAGGCACATCAGCAAAAATCAGAGAAACAGCAGTACACTGATTTCCCAATGAAGAGCTATGTAGAGGGCATGTAAGCACAAGTCTAATCACTGGGGTACAGGCAGGCTGTGTTCCCAAAAAACATGTGAAGAGACAAACTGATTACTGATTTGGATGAATGTGGTTCCATGTCTGGTCAGTTTGAAATAGGAAATCAGGGGGTCTGGCAGGATTACTAGGTATTTCACACAAAGGAAGCAATGCAATGAGAACAGAATACTTTTTAATACAAGCACATGGTACAACAGACACATATCAGGAATATGAAATGTTGGAGTAACATACACTTTAAATCCTTTGGCGCTGAGAAGAGTATGTAGGCAGCATAGTGAAAAATATAATCTCATGAGGGGGGAAAATGGTACAAACATAACTTGAAAATTGCCAGGTAAAGCTAGATAATCAGCTGATCAAAAAAATAAAATAAAAATGAAAAGATTCCCCCATCCACCCATTTGAGGTGGATGGGGGAATCTATCCTGCTGTGTTATTGTATTCTGACAGTTGGACTCCTTAGCTGTCAGAATACACCGCTCAGCACTGCAGCAGATTGGCTGCAAGCGCTGATCAAATGAAAAAATACTAACAGTTCCGTTCAAGAGGGGTTTATTATTAGATCGACTCCTCTCAAAGAGGAATGGCCATAGGTGGATCCGATTTCAGCCTGTTGAACCAGCCCCATTTTGATCCATCTACGGCCAGCTTTAGGTCTAAAACTAAAATTATCTGTATATAACTGGTTTTATGTAGCTAGATTTAGGTGTAAATAAGCTCTTAAGATAATTTTTTTTTTTTACTATTGTGGTTGATTGTAAACAGTTGAAATGTGTTATCAATGAGCGATGTAGCCGCTTTCACAGGCTCTACTACAGCAGAACTATTATACTCTGATTCATGACTTCATACAATGCAAGCTTTCACTGATCAAGAAGATAGCCTGGGTTATTGAGATAAACCACTTTCAATAGTGAGAAACCTAGTAATGAGAAAATGAGGCCCATTCTTTTATCATATTATGTTTTCTTCAATTTATCAGTATGGTTATCTTATATGTAAACTGTTGAATACTTTGATTCAGCAGCGGCAGCAATAGTACAAAATACATGGATAAATTAGAAAGTGAACTCCAAAACACAAAGTTTTGAGTCACCATAGTATAAATAGTTCTGGACAGCAGTGTCTTAAGATTCATTGCACTCATTTTCTTCAGAGCTTAGTATTAGTAATGTCTCATGCACACAGGGCATTTTTGCAGCTGCTTTTAGGAGTGTCAGACGTTTTTTTTTTTGCAGTTTAAAAACGCCCCTCCATGTTATTTTATGGCCTCATGCACACAGGCATTTTAAAGCTGTAAGTGGCATAGGCATTTTCAAGCTGCAGAAAAAAACCCAGGGCCAGCGCGTTCTGAGGACCAATGTTACAGCTGTAAAAACGTCTGATGCTGCTAAAGGCTGCTAAACGTTGCTTACACAGCGTTAAGCAAAGCCGTACATTTTTTTTTTATGTGAAAATCAATGGTTCCCTATGGGAGCCCACTGATTTGAATGCAAGTCGCATCCAAGTCAGATCATAATGATCGGACTTGTGGTGCGACTTGTGCTCTGAGGATCTTAAAGGGGGAACTCCACGCCAAAATGAAAAAAAATGGCTTGGGGGTCCCCCCCAGGTTCCATACCAGGCCTTTTCGAGTCTGGTTTGGATTTTGAGGGGAATCCCACATAATAAAAACAGCATGGGGTCCCCCCCAAAATTGATACCAGATCCTTATCTGAACATGCAGCCTGGTAGTTCAGGAAAGGCGAGGGGACTAGTGAGTGGCCCCACCCCCTCCTTGACCATACGAGGCCACTACCCCCACCCCAAAGCACCTTTTCCCCATGTTGACTGTATAGAATATGATGATGTATAGCTTTATGGCCTAAAATAAAACTGAGGCTGATTTTGGGGGAATTAAATACAAGAGGATGATGTATACTCTAGGTCTATGGAAAATGTTTAATGTACTGGAGCTGCATAAATGTTGTATACAATATTTGTATAGAAAAAAGTTTTTTTTTTAAAGATATATTATTATTATACATACATTAACCACTTCAATACAGGGCACTTTCACCCCCTTCCTGCCCAGGCAAATTTTCAGCTTTTGGCGCTGTTGCATTTTGAATGACAATTGCGTGGTCCTGCAACACTGTACCTAAACCAAATTTATGTCATTTTTTCCCCACAAATAGAGCTTTCTTTTGATAGTATTTGATCACCGCAAGGTTTTTTCTTTTTTGCTAAACAAATAAAAAAAGGCCCGAAAAGTTAGAAAAAGAAAAAAGTTTTTTGTTAACGTTATACAATTTTGTAAATAGATAAGTTTTTTCCTGCACTGATGAACACTGATGAGGCCGCACTGACAGGCACTGATGAGGAGGCACTGATGGGGTGGCACTGATGGGGTGGCACGAATATGCGGCACTGATAGGCAGCACTGATGGGCACTGATATGTGGCACTGATAGGTGGCACTAATATGCAGCATTGGTGGGCACTGATAGGCAGCATTGATGGGCACTGATAGGTTGCACTGATGGGCACTGATAGGTGGCACTGATGGGCATTGATAGGCAGCACTGATGGGCACTGATGGGCACTGATAGGCAGCACTGATGGGCAGCACTGATGGGCGGCACTGATGGGCACTAATGGGCACTGATAGGTGGCACTGGTGGGCAATAATGGGCACTGGTGGGGCGCACTGATAGATGGCAATGATGGACACTGGTGGGCATCACTGATGGGGAGGGCACTGGCAGGCAGCACTGATGGGGAGGGCACTGGTGGGCTCCCTGAGCCCTGATTGCCATGCCTGGTGGCCATGGTGGGCATCCCTGGGGTCATGGGTGGGCATCCCTGGGGTCATGGGTGGGCATCCCTTGTGGTTCTAGTGGCACCCCCCCTAATGATCTGCACTGGTAATCAATGCTCTGATTACCAGTGCAGACCCCCCCCCCCGTCAGGAGAGCCGCCGATCGGCTCTCCCATACTCGTGCCTGTCAGGCACGAACTAAGGAAAGCCGATCAATGGCACTTCCTATTTACTATGTGACCAGCTGTGATTGGACACAGCTGGTCACATGGTAAAGAGCCTACATCAGGCTCTTTACCGAGATCGGAGATGTGGTGTGTCATATGACGTCCGGTCAGGATAATGCAACCACATTCCCGCTGTCAATAGCCTATAGGGCGGACGGTAAGTGGATAATCATGTTACATTATACCAGGTGGAAATTAATTATATAAAACAAAAATTAAAACGTTTTATTCTCTGAGGCTTAGGTTAGGTTGGTCTGAATAATCGAATAAAGGTATTTGGTATTTTTGTAGCAGGCAGCAAATATATATGCTTTTTCCTTTTTGTTTTTTTCTTTTGGGGTTTTTGGAGGACACCCGAAGCTTTACATTCAAAAGTCTCATTCAATAAACAAATTCTTCCTTTCTTTTTGTTTGTGTACACACAATTGCCTCTTAGATGAAGCTTGCACAATATAGAATAAGTAGAATGAGAGTGGATGAAGCTTCTCCTAGGCTCATGGGATCAGGGTCCCATATATGATTGCTACTCCCCTTGTTTACTAGCTTTAAACCTACATTACTGTCTTTACTAAAGATAACATTATTTTTTATGTACTGTTATCGGCTGTTGAAGCCAGCAGGAGGCTTTCTGAAGCTAAACAATCTATATCCCATTTATTAAACATATGAGCAGAATCTTTGAAAATTATTGTGAGATCTGATTAAGTGGCTGTTAAAGTTTTGCACCAGGGGTCATGTGACCTTTAGTTATGCTAATACAGCTCATATCTGGCAGTTGGTGCTTAGTCATTTAACTTGCTGAGAAAGTAACAGACATTTCTTTTGACATGTTTTAGTAGGATATGATCTCCAAGCATGTTAATAACAGATATGTGACCTAACACTTGAAGAAAGTTCAAGAGCACTTCCTCAATCAAGCTATGCCTCTGTGAATGATTTCAGTAACTGGACACTAATGAAGTTAATGCTTGGGGCTACCATAGGAACGTATGTGAGTTTTATTTCACACATCTCTTAAATCTTGAATCCCGTCATTTTCCAGTTCTTTAACAATTGTTACTGTGTACATGATGTTGGGTTTATTCTCTTACAAATGTACCAATAAGTTTCCTACAAACATCTCCTTTTAGCACACAATGATGAAATAAAATGTCCCCATCTGTCCAGGTTTTTCAGTCAAATGGTAAACTTCAATACTTTAAACAAGATCAATTCCAATGTGCTTGGAGCATAATGTGTTCCTCATTTTGAAAGGCCATGTAAACTGAAAACAGTTATTTATCTGAATCCTGAGAGAAGCTCTCAAGCTCTTTTAGTTGATTCTGCTGATCAGCAGAGACAGAGTAAATGGTCATTTATATTAGCGTTTGCAATCATGGATGAGCACTGAACTCAATATTATGTTTGTACACTAATGTGCTGTTTAATGTGTATATTCATTTATTATGCAATAATGCATTATGCATGTTTCAATTGTTTTTAGGAATATATAACATCAATGTTGTATGATGCATATATAAATACTGCATGTTCATTTGATGAGCTGTTTTTGCATACGTTACTAGTTAAAAATGTAGCCATTTGATGTTACCATTAGATCTAAAAGTTGCAAAACCACCATTGTCAAGGGCATGATTGTTAAGGGGCCACTCTTTCCTCAAATAACATTTTAAATCACCCAACTTGTTTTTCACTGACTCTAGTGGAAAGCTTTTCCCAGCAATGTATTCCATGTAATCAGGGCCATCTTTAACACAGAGCAAAAGGGGCAGCTGCCCTGGGTCCAGTCATTGTTGTGGGGCCCAAAGCAGCTGCCCCTTGAGCCCGCACTGCCTCTAAATAGTTAATAAGTGGTTTTGGGAGGGCCTGAGAAAATATTTGACCAGGGTCTAATCAATAATAAAGACAGCCCTGCCTGTAATGTAAAACAAATAGAGTAAAGTAGGAAGAATCAGACCACCTCATAATGACCACCACTGGTTGGCAGACCTAGAGGAAGAGAGTTCACTGCTGGGAATACAGTATAAGGTGGTGATTCAGCCTGCATGTCTTGTACTAAATTATATATTGTGTTTTTTAAATCACATATTAAAAAAATGGTGAATGAATGTAATGCCATTTGGTCCCCTTTTGTTTACCACTGAATTTCTGTTGTATTATTCTCCACATTTATAAAACACATTTGCCCATTTTGAGCAATTGTAGCCAGCAATTTAATATCCAATTCTCCATAACACACACTGGGGTTGATTTACTAAAACCGGAGAGCGCAAAATCTGGTGCAACTCTGCAAAGAAACCAATCAGCATCCAGTTTTTTTTGTCAAAGCTCTATTGAACAAACTGACGTTAGAAGCTGATTGGCTACCATACACAGCTGCACCAGATTTTGCACTCTCCAGTTTTAGTAAATCAACCCACTGTGTTTATAAAGTAGCCAATATTTTCAGTCAGCAATTATGTGCTATTTTAGAGCCGGTACACACTGAGGCGACACGACTCCTTACTACTTCGGGGGCAACTTGTGCATTAACATGCACCACGACTTGCAGCGACTTCACATAATGGAAGTTTATGCAAGTCGCCTCCAGGTCGCCCCGAAGTAGTACAGGACCCTTTTTCTAAGTCGGAGCGACTTGTGTCGCTCCTATTAGAACGGGTCCTGCAGCGGTCAATGGACCGCGAGGGAGCGCGACTTGTCAGGCTGACAAGTCGCGCTAGTGTGAACCGACTCTTAAACATTTTTCCATGGAGACTGGCACAGCTCAATAGTCTAAAGCAGTCTTTTTCAACCTGGGTGCTACCTAGGTTCTTCAGGGGTGCCATGGCAAAATGCCTAAATATTATTTATTTACTTCAGGTACTAATATAGCGCCATCAATTTATGCAGCGCTTTACATATACATTGTACATTCACATCAGTCCCTGCCCTCAAGGAGCTTACAATCTAAGGTTGTAACTCACATTCATACATTCACATACTGGGCCAATTTAGACAGGAGCCATATTACCTTTCAGCATGTCTTTGGATATTGCCCCAAGTATCCCAAAAATTGCCAACAAGCCAACAGGTGGATTAAGCTTGCCTTTTTTTGTTACACAAAGCCACAGGTTTTTATTGTGCAGTACAACCTGGCACACAGTGAGTGCCAGCCGCTGGCATCCTAACAACCGAAGGCGTCATCGGTTGATAAGAGGTAATAAGAGGTGTGTTGGCCATCTGCACTGTATCTCTGTTTACCCCTCCCCTGCCTTTCTCTGTCAGCATTGGGGTCATGTTAATGGAGCGAGGCGAAGAAACTGAGGGAGAAGAGAAACATTGGCATACTAGTCAGTACCAGAGTGCAAAGGTGTATTTGCTTTGTAAGATTAAAACACCTATAATGTTAAGGGTTCTACCTGTGTGGATGCTTTTGTGCTATGTGAAACTTTTAGTTTTTTTTTTTTTTTTTCTATTTTAAAAGGGGTGTTTTGAGATTATGCATAATTTTAGAGAGTGTCTTGATAGAAAACTGTCTAAATGTTTGTTTGCCACATAACTGATGCACTTAAAATAAGAATCTATCTAGCCACTAATTCATCCTCTCTGAATTTTCATTGAATGTGGGTAAATATTAGCATCCCAATGACTAGTATTGCCCTAGTTTGATAAGTTTTACGTATCAAGACTGAAGCAAAGGAAAGTGAGCTATGCTTATAACAGCTTTCAAAACAAAGGCTGATCTCAATGGAAATTAATTATCTTCCACTTTTCAATAATCAAGGCCCACCAACTTTTCTTTGTTTCAGAAAGAACTCTTTATGACGCAAAAAAATAAATGCTGTTTATTTATACTGGTTTCTTTATATACCAGAGAGAAAACCTGGCCATATGTTAAACAATATAACAGAACACATCTGGATGATATAAAAGCCTTGATGAAAGCACAAATTTAAAGTAGGAAAACAAGGGACTGCTTTTATTAAATGTAAAACGATAAAAAATAAAAGTCCTAAAAGATCACAGCAGCCTCAGATATTTATTAAATATCACAAAATGACATTTTGGAAGATCATAGAAAATTAGGAACTAGAAATACACAACTCGGTGTGTTTTTGGATCTCGGGCTCGATGTCAAACTATAACATTTGTCGTAGAGCTAGTCATGATAACTAATGTATGCTGATGCTGCTAAACGTAATCTGGCTATGAAAGGATTAAAATATTTTACTATATGTGCTACCCAGTAACAGTAAAAAAAAAAACTATGAATGTTTCTCAAGATAAGGGGGTTGCTATAAATCTCAGTCTGACATTTCAGCTGATGCCCAGTAAAAATGATCTCCATATGTTAGGTGAATGTTAACCTCTTGCAGATGTGACCTTGGAGACCTCTCTGCCTGACATGATGCTTTGTCATAGAGTCAGATGTGAAATAATACTGTTAGGGCCAAGACCATGACAGCTATAAACATTCTGATTACACTAACACAGCAACTGACATGAAACCTTCCAGGAATGCAGCATGACGTTGGTATATCTATAATAATGCTATTAAACATTTACTTGGTATCCAGGTAATACATTAGGCATGCAATCTACAAATTTGGATATGTATCTATATAGATTGCACATTAGATCAGTAGTACAAGAAACTAAAAAGTCAGACAATGTTTTAAAGGACCATAGCCTGTTTTTTTTTCTTTTTTTTTACATTTGATAGAAAAAAAGGTGACATCCTGGCATTCAGTAGCAAGAGAGAGTCATCTAGCTGCAATATAACTAAAGAAGTGATAAACAGCTCCTAAAGGAATGCCAAAATGAGCTCTTTTAGGAGGCCATTTTAGCATGCTTTAAACCCCAACTGAACACTCTTAAAAAATGTAGAATAAAAATGGTAAAAAGGCGCTGGTGTCCTTGGATGTTATTAGTATTGATAAAGTGCAATTCTATTATATAGTTGTATTATATATATTGAAATGCATAAAACCTAGCTCTTTTATCTGGTGTGATAAATAATGTATAAAAGAGGTACAGCAAAAAAAAAAAATTTCATACACAAAATCACATAAAAATAGTGAAGTGCTAGTGGCACATAAGTGTGCTGTGCAATACAAAAAAAATTATATTATATCTTAAAAAATGACTGTAATGTAGCCAGGCTTCATATATAAAATACACGTTTTTTTTTTTTTTTTTTTTACTTTTAAGTGGTAAGTTTTGCAGCAAGAGTAGAACACTCAAAGGGGAACCAGACTGCTAGTTAGCCCAGTTTTCTCGCACGCACCTCTGAACACTACTCTATTCAAAAGCTATGCTAGCAGTGGTCAGTGGGGTGAATTGAACCACAGGAGATCTGGGTGTGTGAGAGACATGGTTTGACTTTCCTGTGTGCTGGCAGTCCTTTTTTTTTTTTTTTTAAACCCTTGCTGCAGAACTTAGATGATAAGAAATTCAAAAAGAGAAATATGTATTACTTTATATGCAGCCTGACTACATTACAGTAGTAAATTAGGAGGGTTAAATTGGGTTTTAAGCACACTTTAACCACTTAAGCCCCGGAGGATTTGGCTGCTTAAAGACCAGGGGGTTTTTTGCGATTTTTTACTGCGTGACTTTAACGGACAATTGCGCGGTCCTGCGACGCTGTACCTATAAGAATTTGACGTCCTTTTTTTCCCACAAACAGAGCTTTCTTTTGGTGGTATTTGATCACCTGTGCGATTTTTACTTTTTGCGCTATAAACAAAAAAAGAGCGTAAATTTTGCAAAAATAACAATATTTTTCATAATTTTTATATGAAATTCTCCCCAAAAAAATGTAAAAATCTAAATTTTTTAAAATTTCTGGCCAGTTTGTTTTCTGCTACCTATGTTTGGTAAGAAAAAAAATCGCAAAAAGCGTATTTTGATTGGTTTGCGCAAAAGGTATTGTGTTTACTAACTAAGGGAAAGATTTCTGTCATTTTTGGTGTTTTTTTTTAACGCGTAATGGCGGCGATCTGCGATTTTTTTTGCGGTACTGCGACATTGCAGCGGACAGATCGGACCCTTGACTGACATTTTTGACACTTTTGGGGTTACCAGTGACATTACTGCAGTAATCAGTGCTATACATATGCACTGTTACTGCAAAATGACACTGGTAGTGAAGGGGTTAACTTTATTGGGGAGGGAGGGGTTAAGTGTGTCCCTAGGGGCGTGCTTTCTACTGTGATTGGCTGTGGCTACTAGTGTAGGAACAGTGATCAACGGTCCTACATAGTAGAACTGTCTGAACACTGTTTCTACACAGGGGAGAATGACAGGCGGCTTGTTTACATCAGCCGCCTGACTTTCTCCCTCTGTACCGACGATCGGCGAGTGACATCGGGTCCGCCGGTCACACGCACTAACTTCCCTGTGAACGAGCCGCGGCGGGTGCGCGTCTCTGCGGGCGCGCGCCCGCCCGCTATTGGCTCACAAGGAAGTGACAAGCAAGTGACGTACCGATACGTCACTCTGCCTGGCCGGGGCTGACCGCCGCAGTATATAGTCATGCGGCGGTCGGCAACCGGTTAAGCTAAATGCTATGCTACTGCACCTTTATAAATTAGGGCCAATAAGTCATACTCAAGTATAAAAGGCACTAAGTTATAATCATATTATAAGTTAAAGTTAAAAGTAAACTGAAATTAGTTTGGCTTAATGTTGTATACATTAAACACAAGGTGCTACAGTGTCAGCTGATTTGTGTGTGTATATATACTATATATATATATATATATATACACACACAAATACACAAACGTAAAGGTTCAAACAAAACAGTTTCCCACACAGGGGATCTTCATCATCAAATAGGTAACAGAAAAATAAAGAGCCACCCTCTTCAGCAGTTAGGCCTCAACCTTGGCTATCTGCTGGTCCCTCAGACAATCTAACTCAGCTCTCCTGGCTCTCTGGGCTCTTCTGGCTCTCTCCAGACTTACCTAGCTGCCTTGACTCCCTCAGTCTTATGGCCAAGAAAACTCTGTTTCTTAAATAGTGCACACCTGCCTAACACAAGCTCTGATCTATGCCCATAATGTCCTTCATTATAAGGGCTTTGTGCACATGCACTCACAACCTTCTGTTCTTCTGTAAGACCTGGACACTAGGTTGGAGATTTAATCTCTCCCAAAACTCCTAGAAATTTCCAAACTCCAGAATCAAATCCAGAAATACCAAAACCTGGGGAAAGTTGGAAAAACCACCTTTCTCTATTCATGATCGATATTCGGGAGCCCCACGCTCCGTGAATCCTGTGTTGTTTGTGCCTTTACTTTCACAATGGCAGGTTCTCACCCTGTCTCTATCAAGATATATAATATATATATATATATATACACAGTATCTCACAGAATATATGATACTCATAGAAACCCTTTGTTTTTTACAGTGACATACTTAAAAAAAAATTTACATTGTACTGTATACAGTATCTCACAAAAGTGAGTACACCCCTCAAATGTTTTGTAAATATTTTATTATATCTTTTCATGTGACAACACTGAAGAAATTACACTTTGCTACAATGTAAAGCAGTGAGTGTACAGCTTGTATAACAGTGTAAATTTGCTGTCCCCTCAAGATAACTCAACACACAAGTGGAAATGTCAAAATTGGGCCAAATTAGCCATTTTCCCTCCCCAGTGTCATGTGACTCATTAGTGTTACAAGGTCTCAGGTGTGAATGTGGAGCAGATGTGTTAAATTTGGTGTTATCACTCTCACTCTCTCATACTGGTCACTGGAAGTTCAACATGGCACCTCATGGCAAAGAACTCTCTGAGGATCTGAAAAAAATAATTGTTGCTCTACATAAAGATGACCTAGGCTATAAGAAGATTGCCAAGACCCTGAAACTGAGCTGCAGCATGGTGGCCAAGACCATACAGTGGTTTAACAGGACAGGTTCCACTCAGAAAAGGCTTCGCCATGGTTGACCAAAGAAGTGCCAATTTGGACATTTCCACTTAGGGGTGTACTCACTTTTGTTGCCAGCAGTTTAGACAAGAATGGCTATGTGTTGAGTTATTTTGAGGAGACAGCAAACGTACACTGTCATACAAGCTGTAAACTCACTACTTTACATTGTAGCAAAGTGTCATTACTTCAGTGTTGTAACATGAAAGGTATATTTAAATATTTACAAAAATGTGAGGGTTTTTGTGAGATACTGTATCTATATTTGTATATACAGCCTTAAAACTGGATTTGCAGAGCACTAAACTGAGCACTGCATAAGCCATCTCCTTTTGGACTTTCTGTCTCCAAATGTACAGTAACATAGTCGGGAGCCATCCAAAAATGTATCACTCCTCTGATCATTCAGATTTGTTTTATTTATTACAGGTACTTATAATGCACTGTCAATTTATGCAGTGCTTTACATATATATATATATATATATATATATATATATATATATTGAACATTCACATCAGCCCCTGCCCTAAAATACCTTAAAGTCTAAGGCCCCTAGCTCACATTCATACATACACTAGGGCCAATTTAGACAAGAGCCATTTAACCTACCAGCATATCTTTGGAGCATGGGAGGTAACCCACACAAGCACAGAGAGAACATGCAAACACCAAGCAGGTAATGGTTGGGATTTGAACCGACGACCCTAGTGCTGCTAGGTGGAGGTGTTAACCACTTAGCCACTGTGCTGCCCTTGTGTGTAATTTATTGACTGACTATAAAAAAATATACACAAAATCAATACAGATCCCTTTTAACTGGTCAGTGACCAATTTTGGGTGGATACTTGTGTAAAACATATCATAGCTTCTCTAAACTCTATTTTACAACAAAGAGAATGAGACTCCCTTTTAATTATCCCAGCAAGTGGGTGTACCCGGGATACAAGTACAGAGATCTTTATGTTAGAGTTTCTGAGCAATAATAAAAAAGTAATGTTTAACTAAACAGATATGGAGTATCAGTTCTAGACCTAACCATTAAAGTACATATACAGATTTTTTGATAACAAAAACATGGTTAAAACAACTCCCAGTGTCCCATTGGGAAAATGTTCTATTTTTCCTTTACTTCCCATGCTTTATCTTCCTAAAGACAAAGCAAGAAGTAAGAGAAAAATGCCATCTTAGACAGTTGTCACCAGAACACGTCCCCTTCAAAGATTTTCTACCTAGTTCCTGTTATTGTGGCATCTCAATAGTTTGGATATTCCACCATCTATTGTCTCTGTGATGATGGGTCCTAATTACAGTGGCCTTTAGGACAAATTGAGGGGGCAGTTACCACTAACAGGTACACAATCAGCAATAAAAACCTGTTGCCATTTCATGCAAAGTTTGAAAAAATAAAAACCTTTAGCTTTAGATACACTTTTATTTGTATCAGTGCTTCTTTCATTAAAAGGGTAGCTGTGAGAGTAATGGTTACGTCATCATGTTTGCAAAGGCACACAGTAACTTATTAAAACTGTTATTCTTTTTTTAATGTCTCCCTAATAGTTAGAATTGTTGTATATCTTCTGCCCACGATGAACAGTAATTGCCCAATCCACCTAAAGTTTTTTTTCTGTGTGCTACATAATAATAAAAAATAATAATAAAAAAATACGTAATATGTATATAAGCTTTAGATTAGGGTTGTGAAAAAGATTCCCTTTCTACTGCTTATCCTGCAAAATATGCATGCCTACATTTCGAACCAACATTTTAGGTGTTCTTTAGGTTGTGTCTGTACTTGTCTGTTATATGTGAATAAGTGTCTTTCTGGGTATGCCAAGGATATCTTCATTTAGTGAGACAAAACAAATATAGAAGTTTTTTAGGATTCTAAGATGTGTTTTCCTTTCAACAAACTTTTCAGATTGTATCTGCACTACTTTTTTGACCTTGTCAGAGTAACATTTGTTGTGGAACTTTAATCTCACATAGTCAGCGTCTAAGCAAATAAACATGATATAAACATTATATTATATATATATATATATATATATATATATATATATATATATATATATATATATATATATATCTACACTTTTTTTTTTTTCTTCAACCTTTCAACATTTTGGGCTAAGGGAAGATTACCACAGGCTGCCTCCAGCATTCTTCAAAAGAAACAAGCCGTTGGCTGCAAACAATAAATATCTCTCTGTCAGACCATTACTTCAATACTGGTCTTAGGTTTAGATAAGGATAAGGTGTTGACAGATACCAATGTATATCTTACATGCCATTAATTGCCATTCTATGTATTCTACACGATTATTTGGGTCTGGCTTCATAATAGGCATCTTTTAAACTAATAGATGTTTCATATGCTTGTTAAAGGTACACAAAAAAATTGGTGAACACTCTAAAGACTACACCAGAGTGTCTCTTTTGGTAGTAGTATTATGGTGTCACATCAGAGTCAGGTTGTTTAGGATGTTATCCATATTACTGAGAATAGCACTGTGGATCATGAGACAAAGCGTCTCCTGCTAGAAAGGACACTTAGCATGGGAAAGAAGGACTGATGTAGTCTCTTACCTTAAACACCATAATGGGAATGTCAATGGCAATGTAGATAAGGTCACCAAGCGCCAGGCTTGCTATCAGTGCGTTGGGGCCATTTCTCATGCACTTGTTCCGGTAGATTATTCTGAGCAAAGTTGCATTCCCGACCATCCCAATGACAAAAATAGCACAGGATATTGCAGTGTTTATGTACTTGAAGACATGGTTGATTTTAGTCTTTTCAGGGCACCAGACCATACGATTGGTCTGATTCCCTGGAGGTGTGCTCCAAATCAATGAGAAGTTCGAAGTAATGTCAGTCCGATTTTGTAAAGAATCCCCAGCATCTCTGCTGAAGGCAAGTCCGCTCAGTAACAGCAGCACAGAGACTCTCAGAATGATCAATCCCATGTTTTATTGTCCACTAGATGTGGCCTCACAAGTTCGGTAGCTCCTCACCACTTACCTGGAACAGAAAACACATTTTTATTAATGGAGTTAGCTTGAAAATAAACTGGTTACTTTTATTATGCTCACATTTAAAATACACAATTCAAATGGCAAAGCAAATTTTACCTACACTTTTTGATCTGCAAACACATAATATATGAATCAATCTGAAATAATATATGATATACATTGTACTGAAAATTGTAAATCGGGCAATAGCCATCAGCACATATCAGGTATTTATTTGACATTTGGTGGTGTTTATTGCCTGATTTACAATAAACCCTACAATTCCTGGCTTGAAGACTTTGCAGACCATTTAAAGTGATTGTAAAGGCATACATTTTTTTAATTAAAATAATAAACATGTTAATTTTACCTGCTCTGTGCCTTCTCTTCTTAGGCTCCTTCTCTTCTGTGTGCACCACCAGAGCAAGCTGCTTGCTATGGGGGTGCACATGCAGGCTTGCTCCTATAGCTCTGCCCCCTGTTCCCCCCTCACAGGATTTGACTGACAGCAGCAGGAGCCAATAGCTCCCGCTGCTGCCTCTATGTCCTGTGGGGAGAGAGAGCAGTGCTGCTCTACAGCACAGCGCTGGATTGAAAGAGGGGCCATATAGATACAATGTATTGGGGGTGAGAGGGACTGATAATGGAAGGTTTTTTACCTTAATGCAGAGAATGCATTAAGGTAAAAAAAAAAAAAAAAAATCGTAATCCTTTACAACCACTTTAATACTCTATGTTGACAGCAGGCAAGGATGAAGTTCCACAGCAAGGTGAAATGTTGGTTGATACCCAGTGTACAAATCTTGTATCAGTGCCGTGGTTTTGTAGTGCTGGTCTTTACTACAAATCTACCAGACAGGTGTGTCTGCCTGAAAACAAAAGACATTTTTTAGTCTTTCAAGCTATGCTCTAGGCAGATATAAATTTACCAACAAGGGACACTCTGTCAGAAAGAGCAAAGTGAAAGAAAACTGTGTACATTGGTCTGCTGCTTCTCCTTTCACTGACCTGTCACAGGCTGGGGAGGGACAAAAACTATAAATTATTACAACTGCAGCGGAAAATAATCAGGTCTCCTGCCCTGACAGACAGGATTAAGCTCTGTGGCAAAACTGTGTTAATTTTATGGACATAAATACAAGTAATTTGACAGGTAAAACAGGTTCAAACATACAGTGGGTACGGAAAGTATTCAGACCCCCCTTAAATTTTTCACTCTTTGTTATATTGCAGCCATTTGCTAAAATCATTTAAGTTCATTCTTCTTCCTCATGAATGTACACATAGCACCCCATACTGACAGAAAAACACAGAATTGTTGACATTGTTGCAGATTTATTAAAAAAGAAAAACTGAAATATCACATGGTCCTAAGTATTCAGACACTTTGCTGTGACACTCATATATTTAACTCAGGTGCTTTTCATTTCTTCTGATCATCCTTGAGATGGTTCTACACCTTCATTTGAGTCCAGCTGTGTTTGATTATACTGACTGGACTTGATTAGGAAAGCCACACACCTGTCTATATAAGACCTTCCAGATCACAATGCATGTCAGAGCAAATGAGAATCATGGGGTCAAAGGAACTGCCTGAAGAGCACAGAGACAGAATTGTGGCAAGGCACAGATCTGGCCAAGGTTACAAAAAGATTTCTGCTGCACTTAAGGTTCCTAAGAGCACAGTGGCCTCCATAATCCTCAAATGAAAGACGTTTGGGACGACCAGAACCCTTCCTAGAGCTGGCCATCCGGCCAAACTGAGCTATCGGGGGAGAAGAACCTTGGTGAGAGAGGTAAAGAAGAACCCAAAGATCACTGTGGCTGAGCTCCAGAGATGTAGTCAGGAGATGGGAGAAAGTTGTAGAAAGTCAACCATCACTGCAGCCCTCCACCAGTCAGGGCTTTATGGCAGAGTGGCCCGACGGAAGCCTCTCCTCAGTGTAAGGCACATGAAAGCCTGCATGGAGTTTGCTAAAAAACACCTGAAGGACTCCAAGATGGTGAGAAATAAGATTCTCTGGTCTGATGAGACCAAAATAGAACTTTTTGGCCTTAATTCTAAGCGGTATGTGTGGAGAAAACCAGGCACTGCTCATCACCTGTCCAATACAGTCCCAACAGTGAAGCATGGTGGTGGCAGCATCATGCTGTGGGTGTTTTTCAGCTGCAGGGACAGGACGACTGGTTGCAATTGAGGGAAAGATGAATGCGGCCAAGTACAGGGATATCCTGGACAAAAACCTTCTCCAGAGTGCTCTGGACCTCAGACTGGGCCGAAGGTTTACCTTCCAACAAGACAATGACCCTAAGCACACAGCTAAAATAATGAAGGAGTGGCTTCACAACAACTCCGTGACTGTTCTTGAATGGCCCAGCCTTAAACCCAATTGAGCATCTCTGGAGTGACCTAAAAATGGCTGTCCACCAACGTTTACCATCCAACCTGACAGAACTGGAGAGGATCTGCAAGGAGGAATGGCAGAGGATCCCCAAATCCAGGTGTGAAAGACTTGTTGCATCTTTCCCAAAAAGACTCCTGGCTGTATTAGATCAAAAGGGGGCTTCTACTAAATACTGAGCAAAGGGTCTGAATACTTAGGATCATGTGATATTTCAGTTTTTCTTTTTTAATAAATCTGCAACAATGTCAACAATTCTGTGTTTTTCTGTCAGTATGGGGTGCTATGTGTACATTCATGAGGAAGAAGAATGAACTTAAATGATTTTAGCAAATGGCTGCAATATAACAAAGAGTGAAAAATTTAAGGGGGTCTGAATACTTTCCGTACCCACTGTATATTTCGTCTATTATAGCAAAGAGATCCCCTAGGGGTGGGACTAGAGCCAGACCAGAGCTTGAGTAGATTTGTTCAAATTTTATTTGTACAATGGATAATATGAATTACATTATGAGAATGAAAGACAAGTGAAAAAAACTGTATACATAGGTTACAAACAATTAGTGATTAAAAACAAGTGGCCAAGTGATACATCACAGATAAGAATGGCTGGGATTTCTTGAAAGGAAGGGACCAGACGCGTTTCGGTTGGTAACCTTTCTCAGTGGTCCAACAGGAAAGAATCTCAGACTTGAGGACACATCCTAAATGTGACGTGAAAGAGAGGGCCACAAAACATAAAAACTAAGCCAGGAAAGGACCTATGGCTCGTGTTATCAGAAAGAGTCGCCAAATATCAGTTTCTCCAGGTCTGTATCTTGCCTTAAAACGTTTTTTGTAACAGTTTAGGTGTTTAATGGCAGACTATACGTAGAGATATGGAGCGAGGGAGATGCAGTCATCCCACCAAAGACTCCCACGAGGATCCCAGAAAGAAAGGGATATTTGGCGACTCTTTCTGATAACACGAGCCATAGGTCCTTTCCTGGCTTTGTTTTTATGTTTTGTGGCCCTCTCTTTCACGTCACATTTAGGATGTGTCCTCAAGTCTGAGATTCTTTCCTGTTGGACCACTGAGAAAGGTTACCAACCGAAACGCGTCTGGTCCCTTCCTTTCAAGAAATCCCAGCCATTCTTATCTGTGATGTATCACTTGGCCACTTGTTTTTAATCACTAATTGTTTGTAACCTATGTATACAGTTTTTTTCACTTGTCTTTCATTCTCATAATGTAATTCATATTATCCATTGTACAAATAAAATTTGAACAAATCTACTCAAGCTCTGGTCTTTGTCATTTAAAGTCCCACCCCTAGGGGATCTCTTTGCTATAATTTATACCAAGGGATGCTGGCAATCTCCAGGGTAACCACCCTATCCGGATTCTTCATTCTATATTTTGTCTATGTATTTAGCTGTTTCCCTTGAGCTCCCAACAGTCAGAGGCCAATGCGAATTTTGCCTAAGCCTTAAAGCCTATTTACAGTTTATACTATATGTTTGTTATGTGTTCCTATTCACATAGCATGCCTAAAAATACATTTTAAAATACCTCTTACATTTTAGATGTTTCTCAGTATAAGCTGTCCTGACTGAAAGGTTTTTTGAACAATGTCAATGTGAGTCTGCCCCAAATCTGTCCTTATTAACATACAATGCAGGAAGCTCAGCCTCCACACTTTTAAACCTTTGTTAGGACAGACAGCGTTCAAATCAAGTTACAACTGATAATTAAGATCTGCCTGCACAGTACACAGGGTATTAATTATGACACACACATAACTGCCTAGCCCCCCATAACTGCCTTGCTGGAGGGCCCAGAATACAGTATCAAAAAAAGGTAATCAGCATTTTTCTTAAAATTATACTATGTTAATGGGAAAATATAAAAAATATAAAGTAGGTGTTATCCCAATATGGCTGCAAAATTGGAAATACATTTTAATAAGTCTGCTAGGAAGCAGATTGGTTTTTTTCTACTGATTTTACTTTAAAATGTTAAATATAAAACAAAGATTTAAAAGAGATTGATAGTCACAACATGTTATAACATCAGCATTGTAATAGCAATACAAACAATAGTTATTGTTCACAATCTGATTTAAGATTAAGTGGGTCTGCTGGTCATCTCTTTCCGCAACTTCCTGGATTTCCTGGATGCTTTGCAGCTTCACCTCTGCTGTTTTAATTTCTAAGGACTACATATCCCATAGTACCTTGCTTTCTGCATCTGGGATTCCTGTAGTGATTACACCTCCTAAAACTCCTTCCCTCAGCATCTTTGTTGTTCAGAAGGCAGAAATGTGAAATGTGTTAGGATGTTAGAAAGATGAAAGCTTCATAGTAGTTTTAACTTCTCCAGTAAACTTTAATTTAATACCCAAAATACATCGCATTTTGAGGGCCAAACACTCTTCCATTCGAGAAGGTGGCATGATCAGGTGCTTAAATGATGGCCGTCATTTATCACCTGTCTGATAACAAGTTTACCGGACTACTAAAACTGTTGTGTTCTCATCGCTCTAATATCCTAATCAGGGTTGGCACAAGACATTGTGCTGCCTGGGTCCAAGAATGAAATTCTGCCACACCCCTCCCCCCCAAAAGGCCCCTACATCCATTATTTTATATAAATATAAAATTTTGAAATAATTATATATACTGTTATCTCCTTCCATAACTCACCACCGGACCAGTCCCCCAAACACCTGCTGTCTGTCTTCAGTCCTCCTGTTACTCTTGCGTCTGCTGCGCCCACCTCCCTAGAGGATCCACCCTGCCCTGCGTGAGATAGAGTGTGCTGATGTCTGACGTCATTGTGCACACCGCAGTCACGCGAGGGAGATGCTCCACACCCCTCATACTCATCAGTTTGCAATACAGGCAGCAGTATCAGATGGGGAAATGCCACCTGTAACATGATGCAAACTGATGACACACAAAACTGCTGGAAAAAAAAATATTGGGAGTCAATTTGCTGCCCGTCTCCAAGTTCTGCCTGGGTCCAATGGACTCAACGGGACCCATGGTAGGGCCGGCCCTGATCCTAATTGTATACCTTGGCGACTCTTGATGAGACCTTGAATGACAGAGAGCAGCCTATGAGTAACCTAAGAATAACATGACACCGAAAATATCAGAGCTCCTACAATATATATACCCCTTTGAATTGTGTGACACAGCAGTGCATATTCATAGAGCATAGTCACACATTCAGGAAAGTGTGAAAGTCTTCACAAAGGAAGCTTCATGATTGCTCAGATTAATAAAAGTAGGCTAGAAATACTTAAAATACAATGTGGAAATAAATACATAATTGTATATTCTGACCATAGATATATTTTAACAAAGTCAAGCTTGACAGACTTGACTTGTTCAACTGAAACCAAATATTTGATCCTTTCCATTACTGTCAACTTGCCAACACAAAAGGTCCAAAAATTACATAATGCCAAACTTAGAGTTTCTAAGGAGATAAAAAGTTGTTGATATCTACTGATCTGGAAGCTAGAGAACTATTTCTAGGGCTCTTGGGTCCCACCAAACCACAGTGGAAGCCACAATCTCCAAATAAGGAACTCTTAGTGATAAATCTTCCTAGAAGTGGAATGCTTGTAGACATTTCCTCAAGGAATCGCCTAGAAAGTCACAAAGCTTCCTGAAAAAACATGCAAAGAACTTTAAAATCTTAATGCTGTACCAAACGTCAGTGTTCATGTAAGACACTAATAGGCTTTATCATCAGAAAATAATAAGGTAGAAAAACCACTGCTAACTAAGAAGATTTCACCAGCATAGACCCAGATGATTCCCAGTGCTTTTGGTAAAATGTTCTTATAGGCAGGTAAGACAAAGGTGTAACTATAGATGCTTGAGGTAACTATAGATGATAGGAATTTTATTATATCTAGCATAAGGAAGCACCACCTTGCACAGTAAATCATCACACCGGTGGTCAAACTTGGTGCTGGTAGTGTAATAGGATGGGGATTACTTTTAGACCCCGTTCACACTGGTGCGACCTGTCAGGCGACCTAGTCGCCTAACAGGTTGCCGTAGGTCGCCTTCCATAGAGAAGCTGTGGACCCGTTCTAATAGGAGCGACACAAGTCGCTCCGACTTAGAAAAAGGGTCTGGAGCTTCTTTGGGGCGACCCGGAGTGACCTGCATAGACTTCAATGCAATGAAGTCCGTGCCGGCCGCTCCGAGGTCGCGGTGCGAGCAGCGCACCGCGACTTCACAGGTCGCCCCGGGAAGTAGCGTCGCCCCAGTGTGAACGGGGCCTCAGTCTCTGAATCAAGATTACTTACAAATATTAAAAGAAAACATGAGTTTTGTATCAAACAATTCTTAAGGAGGATGTTTGACTATTTACCCTTAAACTGATACTTAAACACAGTTGGGTCATGCATCAAGACAATGAATACTCAAAGTCCTGAGCTAAAACTAATAGAGATGCTGTGGCGCAACTTGAAGTAAGATGGTAATGCTTTAAAACCTAACAGTATTGATACATTATAGTTATGCAAGAAGAAGTGGGATAAAATTCCTCCACAGCAATATGAGAAAGTGATATTAAAGTATAACTAAAGGCAAAACTTGTTTTTTGTTTTGGATAGAGTGCAGAAGGATTAGAATGTTTGTCAGTTTTTATTGCTGTCTGTGCTTACATTAGGGAGATTCACCCTCTCTATTTCTCCAAATAATGATTATTATTGAAAGTGAAAGTAAATGAAAACCCCACATTAGGGGTTGTCCCTTAGAAAAGTAATAGAGGGGAAATCTTGCAATGGGGACACTAGTTCCGGTGATTGGGGTTCTCCAAGGAATTCCCTTAATTTGAAGGCATTTTCTCTCACTTCCTGCTTGGCTAAGGAACTAAAAGTGAAGGGAAATCTCTGCAACGGGACAAAGATAGTGAAAAAAAAAAAAATCTGTCAGGGGTTATAACATTTCTTGCCCCATCCAAAATGAAAAAAAAAAAAAAAAAGTTTTGCCTATAGTTATACTTTAAATGATAGCAAGATCTTAGCTTTTTTTTTTTTTTTTTTTTTAGTTATGACAAGGGCACCATTTCCTTATTCCTTACTCAATAAATAAAAATATTTGTTTCTAAATTTCTATTTTCATCATTTCCCATAAAACAAAATAAGCACTAGTTTCTGGGAAAGTATAAGGAGACTCCCTTGGCAAATCATCCTTTATATGTGTGTCCGAGTGTGGTCAAAGTGTTTTCCCTATCCAAACTGATTTCAAAATGATGCATATGGTGTACATTCCTTAACGCTGGAGCAATCGCTGATTCTTGGGAAGAGGGAGAACATATTGCGCAAAAAGGAACCCAGCACTGTGAAGTCAGTGGTTTAAAATCTCTCTTTTTAATTTTTTGCCACTGCAGTAGAAAGTAGGTTGGGAAGTTTCTACTTAGACATTGCAGATAATTACTCGACATGGCTGTAACCAGAGAAAACCCAGTTACGTATCTAACATCTAAACGTTTGCATTTCTACATATTCTGCTGACAATTTATCCTGTAATTGACAAAGTAGAAGCTACTGAAATAATCTATAACTGTTTAGAGCTAAACGCCAGATACCTCTAAACGCACTTTTTTTACATGTAACTAGTAAACATTACCTGACTCTTTCTTGATATCACTCAAACTGAGAGATGGGAGACCAGTACTCTAAAGCTGGGTATACAATAGTTGATTTCTAAACAAATATTCGTATGGAAATTCTCAGTACCTTCGTCGGCTTGGCCAATGTCATTTAAAATTTTGTTTGCTTTTAACGGTGGCTTTTGGAATGAATTTAATTTCCTTAACGAAAACCACAAAATATTTTCATCCTGCTATGAATCTCCTTGTCACTATGGATGAAAATAAATGTCAATTTCTCCCTACTAATGATTAGGAAAATGAATGAATGTTTTTAAAATTAGATTCCTCTAGAGCACAGGTGTCAAACACAAGGCCCGCGGGCCGAATGTGGCCCTCCCGACAATTTCATGTGGCCCTCGCACCTCTCCTGCAGCTGTGGCACCCCCCTTGTCTCTGCCACCACCATGTCTCTGTAGTCGGCAGCAGAGAGGACAGAACTCCTTTGCCAGATCCTGCACTCCTCTGTGCAACTGCTGTAAGGCTTGTCTTTGCCCCCTCCCCTTCTCAGCAGTACGCAACAGAGAGGATGGCAGAACTCCTACAGATCCTGCACCTCTCTGTGCAGCCGCAACACCACCTTGCCTCTGCCTCCCCTGGTCTCAGCATTAAGCAGACTCTGGAAGCTGACTCCAGCCCTCCTCTGGTTCTCCTCCAGACCCTGTACTTCTTCCAAGATCCACCCGCATCTTCTTCCTGGCAGCAACATAACGGAAAGGGGGTGCATTGTGATGTAAGAAAGGGTGGGTGACTCTTGATTTCTGATGGCGGGAGGGGGCTCTTGACATCTCATGTAAGGGTGTAGGGGGCGTAGGGTGCTCTGAACATCTAATCTTACAGATATAACCGGCCCTTTTCAGGGCAACCATAATGCTGATGGGGCCCACAATGAAATTGAGTTTGACACCCCTGCTAGAGCATGGAGTGGCTTTGTGATGTCAGCTGACAGTGGCTGATTCTGGGTCACAGGAAAACAAAAGTAAGTGCGCTCCTGAGACCCACAAAAGAAGAGTGACCAAAAAAAGCTTTGGCTATACTTCTTTTTTAAATCAGAAGCTTGGAGCAGGTTAGTGACCAAGCTGTTTTGCTTACCTTCAGTAGTGAAAATGTAATGGTGGCCATACACTAGCAGAAATATCGTTAGAAAATCTATAGTGACGATCGTTCGCCCGATATTCTTATAGTTAGTGGGTGACGAACGATAATGGCGTTTAACTTTCCGGCCTTAAAAAATCGTTTGAGAAATTGGAAATATTTTTGCTGATCTACTGACATTCTTGTATTTTGTGGCTGCCTTGCCCGAGAACAATTGTGCGACTTTTCTTGCGCATGTGCCAAAACCTTTAACTCGGAAGGTAAACATATTACAGGATGATCATAATAATAAAAGAAATGTATGATCCCCGAAAAAACATTTTATGTAAAGTGCATTTAATTTCCATGAACGTTCACTGCTAAACACATCAAACAAGGGCGCACTGCTAGCTTTTGCAAATATAGAGTATACAATAACCAACCAAAATTGTGCAATAATAAACAAACTTTATTGCAAATAAAGCACAGCATGTCACAAACAATATAAACATTATAAAACATGGGAAGCCGGAAGGTTGTAGAGGTCACTTTCGTGTCGTCATTTCCCTTCTGGTTTCACGAAAACTAACGATAAAATGGTTAATTTATGTTCATGGAACGTTTATCTTTGTAAATTTGATTGTTCCATGATGGTAGTATCTTTTGCCATTCCGATAAATCGTTTGATTTTTTAAAACTCGCATGGCCGATTTTTCTGCTAGTGTATGGCCAGCATAAAGCCTCGTACACACGCAATGATTGTTGGCCGTGAATTTTCGGCCAACGTCCGATCGGCCGATTGTCGGCTTGTTGATTCCGACAACCGACTGCGACTTTTCGGGCCGAACAAAATCTGGTGTGCATGCTATAAAATTTTTGTTGGCTGTCAACAGAACGGCCGATTGTTCGTCAGTCAGTACAGATTTCGGCAGACAAAAATCAGATGAGCAAGACTGGGCATGCTCAGAGAAGAAAAACACACGGAAAGTAAACCAGCACATGACATCACTTCGGAAGTTGGTTGTTGTTGGCCGAAAAAATTAGTGTGCAGTCTAGAGCACATTTCAAACAACACAACAACACTGGACAAAAGACGGCGGATCGGTCGGCCAACAATCGTTGCATGTGTACGAGGCATTAGTCTATATTGTGATAGGTGGCCTCTCATGCATAGCCTACTTGCTCATTATGGGACACTTTGCTGTCAAGGAGAGTGAAGAAAAGATTAGACCGGTGCTTTTTTTCAGAGAATTGATGCAGGTACTCCTCCCTTCCAAGTCATCGCTCATCTCTGCCCCCTACCCACCTCTGAGCACTGTCCCTTGGCCCCATCACCTACCCACCTCCAAGTACTGCCCCTTTTAGAGAATACAGAACCAAGTTTAATTTTGTGGTGCTAAGTAATTTGTGTAGAATTTGTTATTGATAGCAAGAAAAGCAGTAAAATATATCTGATATAGCCAGCAACAACAGACCCTCCCCCAGAAACAAAAGGTCCCCCCAGCAACAATAGACTCCCCTAGTAATAATAGATTCACACCAGCAACAACAGACCCCTACTAGCAAAAATAGGTCCACCTCAGCAGTAATAGTCCTCCACCAGCAACAATAGATCTCCCAGCAGCCAGCATTAATAGACCATCCAGCAGCCAGCAGCAACAGACCCCTCCCTCAACAGTACATCCCTGCCAGCAACAACTGTCCCCCAAGCAACATAAGAACCCACTTAATAACAAAAGATCCATCAGCAGCAGCAATAGACCCCTCAGCACCCCTTGCCATTGCATACTTTCAGTGATGATGGAGGTGCTGGAACTGTGTTTTCCCATGTTCCTGATGAAAAAGTGGGAGGCTAATTCCTAACAATGTTTTTGTGTAACTGCTTTAACCACTTAAGCCCCGGAAGATTTTACCCCAATTCCGACCAGGGTTTTTTTTGCGATTCGGCACTGCGTGACTTTAACGGACAATTGCCTCGATCGTGCGACACTGTACCTAAACGAATTTGATGTCCTTTTTTTCCCCACAAACAGAGCTTTCTTTTGGTGGTATTTGATCACCTGTGCGATTTTTACTTTTTGCGCTATAAACAAAAAAAGAGCGTCAATTTTGCAAAAATAACAATATTTTTCACATTTTTTATATGAAATTCCCGCAAAAAATATGTAAAAATCAAAATTTTTTAACATTTTAGGCCAATTTGTTTTATGCTACATATGTTTGGTAAAAAAAAAAATCGCAAAAAGCGTATTTTGATTGGTTTGCGCAAAAGTTATTGCGTTTACTAACAAAGGGAAAGATTTCTGTCATTTTTGGTGTTTTTTTTTAAACGCGTAATGGCGGCGATCTGCGATTTTTTTGCGGTACTGTGACATTGCGGCGGACAAATCGGACCCTTGACTGACATTTTTGACACTTTTGGGGTTACCAGTGACATTACTACAGTAATCAGTGCTATATATACGCACTGTTACTGCAAAATGACACTGGCAGGGAAGAGGTTAACTTTATTGGGGAAGGAGGGGTTAAGTGTGTCTCTAGGGGCGTGCTTCTAACTGTGATTGGACATGGCTACTGGTGTAGGAACAGTGATCAACAGTCCTACATAGTAGAACCGTATGATCACTATTCCTACACAGGGGAGAATGACAGGTGGTTTGTTTACATTAGCCACCTGCCTTTCTCCCTTCATGGCGGACGATCGCGAGTGACCGGCAGGCATCGGGTCTGCCGGTCACACGCACAGACTTCTCAGGGAACGAGCCAGGGCGGGCGCGCGCCTCCGCGGGCGCACGCTCGCCCGCTATTGGCTCACAAGCAAGTGACAGGCGAGTGACGTACCCATGCGTCACTTTGCCTGCCTGGGGCTGACCGCCGCAGTATATGTACTTGCGGCGGTCGGCAACCGGTTAACACAGTTAACAATCCTTTTGCCTGATAAAGCAATTTCAAGACTGACAGTGGTGAGAGCCGCCGGAGTGGAAGACAGTCGTTGTGGACAGCTTTACCCCGCATGCCTGCATACGTAGATGTGCCTGTTTTAGTTATTGAACATGTAAGTTGCTAAATGTTGAACCTTCATTAAATGTAACCATATTGCTACACTTCTCTTTTATACTCTGTAGCTCCTGCTGGATTTTGCTTCTAATGGAGGCTGCCATTTGTGGATGGATATTTTATGGTTACACAAGCTATCATATTGCTATAATCTTTTTATATGGACTATAAACTGAAGGACTTATGAATAAATGGTTGTGGAACGAATCACCTGAGTTTCCATTATTTCTTATGAGGAAATTTGCTTTGATATAAGAGTGCTTTGGATTACAAGAATGTTTCCAGAACGAATTATGCTTGCAATCCAAGGTTTTACTGTATTGATTTTGTGGCAGAATAAAACCACCTTCAGCACCCTCTCCTCTGGTTCTGGGGGCCAGATCAAACAGCATCAGAATTTGAACCTAGCAATAGCTGCATTCTTCTGCTGAATTATTAGGTGCACTACAAAAACCCTTTCACAGATATCTGAGATGGTATCCAGCCTTTAATTGACACTAAAAAGTGTTTTGTAGAAGCTTTTATCGGCAGCTTGGTGAGCAATGTCAAACAGATTGATTATTGCCCAGTAGTATGGAAAGCTTTAGCCTTGGCTCCCATTATCCCTGCTTTCATGTCATAACTATGTGTCCACAAATAACTCTGCAATGTAATTTCAGCACCTCACATAGAAAGATTAAATAATGACTCAGTTCAAGATATATTATCTCACTAATGTCAAATGAGTACATTTTAGAAAGTGAATGCTCTTTATCAAAGATTGCCTGACGTAAAATATTTCCAATAAATGCACCGGCTGTGGCATAAATAGAAAGAAATGACCTGACATTGGTTAGGGTAAATAGAAGGTGGTAATGATGGGACAATGTAAAAGGACAGCTTTGTAGATGGAGAGAATTTGAAACAAATGTAGCAGGTACAGTGTAACAGTTTAGAAATGTTATCAGATAATATTAGATGCAGTAATTGTAATTACTAGTAATTAATAGTTTAGGCAACGTTAAAGTGTCACTAAACCCACAACATAAAAAACTGTCAATAAATACTGCATTATGTGCTGGTAATACTAACTATGAGATTTGTTTTCTGTATTCTGCAAAAAAAAAAAAAAAAAAAAAAAAAAATTGGCTGATCCCTCTGTTCTCTTCTGTCCCCAATTCAGCTAGTGATTTTGCAGAGCAGTTTTGGCAGCTATGCACATGCTCAGTTTTCAGTGAGTTTCTATGCTGAGCATTTCCTCCCTATATCATCTGAGCAACCATGTGACTATAGAGTCACCCATGTAGTCATATACACAGTGGTACATGACAGCCTGCCCCCTCCTTCCTCCTCCATGCCCACTAACCAACACAATGGGGGCAGAATTTTACATGTAGATTGATGGAGGCTTCATCTCCCTCTTATTCTCAGACATAAGCTGGAGGGGCGTGACAGCCTGCGACTGGCAGAAATCCACCCACACCATCTTACTGCCAAAAAAATAATAAACATTTGATTTCAAATATACATTTTGTATGGCGTTTTAAAATAGTTTAACAATACACATTTTTTTTTTTTTTTTTTTACTTATTACTTAATTACTGCATTCCAAAGGCTGTTATTTTTTATTTATTTTTTTAAATATTGAACATGTGACCAGCAGCAGAGGACTAGAAGCTCCTCCTGCTTATGTTTTTCTGCAGACAGACTGGGAAAGATCTGGGTCATGTGAGAGTTGTATAATAATTAGGAAAAAGTTAGAAAAAGGAAAACAGATTTTTTTTTTTAAAATTAAAAAAATTATAGTACCATCATCCAAATACAGAAATAGAAGGGACACTGTAAATTAAACTGTGTGTTTGCAGAAGGAAGGAAGACATTTAGCAATCTATTAATCCATTATTTCACCCAGGATTCACACAACACACTGGAAAATGAATTGGCCTATATTGGCTCTAGTATGTGTATGTATGTGAGATAGGGACCTTAGGTTGTAAGCTCCTTGAGGGCAGGAGCTGATGTGAATGTATAGTTTTTAAAGTGCTGTAAAAATTCTAGATGCTATAAAAATACAGTAATAATAATATCATATAATTCATACAATTTTCCAATCTAAGTAAAAGTGTCTGATTCTTGGGTGAATGTTACATAAATCTTGAATAAAAACTTTCATGAAAAAAGGAAACATATAAAATTATTCGCCAGATTGTTTATATACTTGGATTTTTTTTTTGTGTAAAATGCTATTGCATAGCCACCATTCATCATTTAGCGTCCTCCAAACTCTTACAGGAGAAATCTGACTGGCTGTTTTAGATTAATGCATCTCATTGCTTTTTACATAGCTGGACTAAACAAGATCCTTAGTAACTTCTGTTGGGGCTCTATTGGGGAAGCCATGAATCACTATAGGAGTATTTCCTGCACATTAAAGAGACTGATGAAAGGTTTGAGGCTAGAGTACTGTGTATAACACCCACAGCCTGGCTCAGAGGTCTATTAAACAAGCTCTTGGAATAGTACATGTGTGCAGTTGCTTGTATCACAGCAAACCAAAGTGCAACGTTGAAAAATTAATTTACAAATTTTTAAAGTTTTTTGCAAATTCGACAGTGAAATAAGTTTTGCTACAACCCAGTGGACGTGAGAACATTTTAGAACACAGCACAGTATTAAAGCGGTAGTAAACTGCCAGAAAAATAAAAAGTCAAATGTTTAAGTCAAAATGTACTAATATGCATGTCATACTAGCACATTATGACAGACTTACCTGTACACGGTGCTCTCCAGCGCAGCGCTGTCACGGCTCCCCAGTGCTGTCATCTTTACCCGGTCTTCTTTCCGGGTTTGCGGGCTCCTGCTGTATGAGTGGCCTGGGTTGATGACACCCTCAGCTCTGGCATGGAGCTCTCCAGTGCAGCGCTGTCATGGCTCCCCAGTGCTGCCATCTTTACCCGGTCTTCCTTCCGGGTTCCCAGGCTCTGGCTGTATGAGTGGCCTGGGATGATGGCGCCTTTTATCTCTGGCACAGAGCTCTCCAACGCAGTGCTGTTATGGCTCCCAAGCGCTGCCATCTTTATCCGGCCTTCCTTCCGGAGTCGTGGGCTCCGGCTGTATGAGTGGCCTGGGACGATGACGCCCTCAGCTCTGGCACTGAGCTTTCCAGTGCAGTGCTGTCATGGCTCCTCAGCACTGCCATCTGTACCCGGTCTTCCATCCGGGTTCGCGGACTCTGGCTGTATGAGCTTGAGAGCGCATGGGCCGGTGACGTCACCAGCTGAATGCTGTGTGAATATCTCCTAAACAGTGCAAGTTAAGGAGATATTTGCTGTACCTACAGGTAAGCCTTATTATAGACTTACCTATAGGTACAAGTTCAAAAGTAGAGTTTAATTCCATTTTTAAATATAACTAAAGGTAATTTTTTTTAGTTTTGGATAGAGTGGAGAGAGGGACTAGAATACCTGTCAGTTTTAACTGATGCATGTCCCATTACGGAGATTCACCCTATTTTTTCATGTTTACCATTTTCATTGAACATAAAAGAAAAAATCTCAAATGTTGAATTGTCCCCAGAACAGTAATAAAGGGGAAATCTTCCAATGGAGATACTAATTGGAGAAATGAGTGGAAAATCTTACTTTCAAGGGAATTCCCCTCACTTCTTGTTTTGGCCCTTGGTCAGGAAGGGAATTCTATTACGTCTGAGTAATGGGTATCTATCCTCAATATGTGAATGCTTGGACCATAAAACAGTTGGTGTGGAGGAGATTTACTAAAACTGGTACACACAGAATCTGATACAGCCGTGCATGGTGACCAATCAGCTTCTAACTTCAGCTTGTTCAATTAAGCTGTGACACTAAGGCTTCCGCTCACATCATGACGATTTGACATGTGAATTGACATGTCAAATCGCATGCCAAATTGGAGCCTATTGCCCGCAATGGCACCGTCCGAATCGGTGCAACGCTGACTTTGTGGCACTGCGCTGATTCCCAAAAGTAGTTCTTTTACAACTTTTGCCGCCTTTGGGGGCGATTTTAACAGACATCTGTGCATGAACCTGCACAGATGTCTCTCAAATCATCCCCACAGTCTAGCTGAGATGCTGGTTTGAAATCGTGCAAGTGCAGCAGGATTTCAAACCCGCATCCAGTGTGAACCTACCTAGGCTAAAACCTAGAAGCTGATTTGTTACTATGCACAGCTGCCCCAGATTCTGTGTGCACCAGTTTTAGTAAATCTCCCCCATGTGTTAGCTTTTGGTACTGACAACTGTGTTCACTTTGGGCAGTGCTGAAAACATATGTGACTGTCACTATTCACACCCCATATGCCCACCCCAAAAGTATTAGCGATCTCTTATACTGAATGAATATGGAATGCAGGAGACAGTCTATCCAATCGGGGAGTCAGCAGAATTTTTTATGTGCCAGCTCTCTTGAAAATAACAAGAGAAAAACCTCAAAAGTTAGGCATCAGCTGTCATTTCCAAAGAGCATTGACTTCTTGGCTCCTGAAATGTGTCCACCCTCTGTGATACTGATCAACCTAATCCTTAACCTGATTTATTACCCCAATGCTGAACTATAAACTATTAACTGAATAATTGGGCCAACTCTTTGTTCTGAACTGTCATGCTCACAGAACTATCAGTACCCTGATAGCGATGTTCCATACAGCAGTTTTCTAATTAAACTGCCATGTCTCGGCTGGTCTGTTGATGTGTTCATTTACAATGGATGTAACAATTTTAAATATCCATCCAGTAACAGAACAGCGCCAAGAGCTCCTACACTGATTTCTTGGTAATGGCAGCAAAATTTTAAGAGGTGAAATTCATTTCTTAATATCCTTTACCATACTGATTTTCTGTTCATGTTGCAGAACATATTTAATTCTTTTGTGAATGCTGCCTTCCGTGTTAAGTAGTTTTTAACATAAGCTGTATGCATACAGTATGGTATTATAATTTATTATGGGCGTACCATTTTATAATGTAAATTATGTAATTGGGGGCAGCACAGAGGTTAGCATTTCCACCTGGCAGCACTAGGGTCGTTGGCTCAAATCCAAACTACAGCATGACCTGCCTGGAGTTTGCATGTTCTCCCTGTGTGAGTTTCCTCTGGGTAATTCGGTTTCCTCCCACACTCCAAAGACATACTGGTAGGTTAATTGACTCCTGATTAAAATTGGCCCTAGTTTGTGTATGTATAAATGCGAGTTAGGGACCTTAGTATGTAAGCTCCTTGAGGGCAGGGACTGATGTGAATGTACACTTTAGGTCCCTTTCCCACGGGCTGTCCGATCAGGTCCACCTGTCAGTTTTTTTAGATGGACCTGATCCGACCTTATACTCTCCCCTATGGAGGGAGTGGTGATGTCTGCCACTATCCAATCCAATCCTGCCCGCAAAATACAGATGTATGGTGATCCTATTTTACATCCGTCTGGAGGATCAGATGGAATAGGATCAGATGAAAACAGGCAGGCGGTCAGTTTTTACCCAGTTTTTTTACCCAGTTTCCCCATTGAGGAGAGTGGGACTGTGTCTGTGTCTGCTCTGCACAGTGAGCAGAGACGGACCTGGCACTTGCTTGCGCCTGTGTAAAAGGGGTCATATATGTAAAGCACTGCGTAAATTTCCAGTGCTTTAAATAATAAATAAATAGATAAACAAATGTAAAAAAATGCATTGAGCGTCTGTTTAATACCTCCCTAGGCCTCTCCAGAACACTGCATAGTAAAACACTCTCTAAATATTTGGATTGTGACTCTGGGAAGCACGTTCATTTCGGGCTAAAATCTATTCACATGGCTATTTATAAGCAGGACTCCAGAGCAATCTAGTATGAGAAACGAGATCCCCATGGGATGAGCACACAGTGAGCAATGATGTCTGGAACACTAATGGAATTTGGTACAGGTCAGGTATGATCTCTCCCTTGCACTGCGCTGTACCACTTTCCTATTACTAACAATACTGCTGATGTTATGTCTACAGCTGTCTGCGTTCCCTATCACACCATGAAACGCACATTTCTGCTACAACTACACGTGAAGAACAAAGCGCACTTTATACTTTTACTGGATGCAAAGTTAGAATAATAATGGTTACATATTAGGTCACTTTAGAAAATGATCCTGAACTTCGGTTTACACTGCTGTGACCCCATTGCTGTGTGATTTCCAGTGCGACTTTGCACTGCGACTTTCATGTGACATTTAGTGATCGGCGTGTCTTCATAAATTAAATATTAGGGTTAAATTAGGATCAGATGATCTGTAATCTATAAGTGTGTCTGGTGCTTTTAGACATAAAACAGACACGGTTCTGTGTTTGGGGCATAACTTCCTGTACGTATACAGTTCTGTACACCGCTCAGATGTGCGTACAGCCAACGCATATTTCTGCCTGTTATTGATTTTGACAGGCTGCTGGCAGCGGATTGTACGCACAACCTATGCATCCCAAGCGCTTAAATACGCTCACTTTTTACACTGTACTGGCAAATGTGTCCCTGTGAATAAGACCATATGGCGGCCATACACTCTTCTCTTTTATTATCCAATTGGTGTGCAATTCAATTAAAACAATTGAATCTGTAAACAATCAAACAGGCATAACTTCTCTTCCAATTGATTTAAATTTGATTTTAATTGATTTAAATTGAACTGATCAAATTAAGTGGATCGGCCAGGGCAGAAAATTATCAATTTTGTTGCACTGATCAACAGCAATAAGATGCTTGGTTCATGACATCAATTGTATTTAGATCGATCAGATTATGAGACTGCATGGTGAAAACAAGAGACGTGGTCAACAACGCACTATCCTATCTTCCAACTTTTAATTGAGATCCACTTCCAAATGTGTGTCTGTCAGATTGATTGAATTAGTTGTCGACTATAAATCGATTATTCTTATCGGGCGAAATTGAATTAGTAAAAAAAAAAGAATATTTATCAAAGCATGTATGGCCACTATAAAAATGATAAAAGATAACATCCGATTGGATATTTCGGATAATGACAATCCATGCATCATGATAGCTTTTCAACAGATTTAGGAAATAAATCAGATGACAAATGCTGACATTTTGCCCAGTGATAAAATAACAGAATAAATTGTTACAAACACAAAATTACAAATAGCAAATCAACAAGTATCCAGACGCCTGTTCATAGCTACGGCACAATCTCATTGTTTTTTTATCTATGGCACATTCTCATTGTTTTTTTGTATTGGAATACAACATAAACAGAGGTGTCTAGACAACACTATAGTACAGAAATAATAATAATTCATATAGTTATGCATAAACAATTTATAAAGCAAGAAGTTTTACAAACAGAAAGGATCAGATAATAAATACAACCCACACACAAGGCAAAGAGGAAGTTTTCCCCATATATCAGCCCTGATATGTCCTGAAGTTTTATTCATTTTCATGCTTTGGTAGTCACATAGTTACATAGTTTATTAGTTTGTAAAAAAAAAAAAAAAAAAGTCCATCTGTCTCAACCAATAAAAGTCATACAGGTAACGATCTGCCTGAACGATTCTTCACAGATTTAAATAATTTGATAGGATCTATGTGAAAAGACGCATAAGGGTTGAATTACTAAAACTGGAGAGAGCAAAATCTAAAACAGCTGTGCATAGAAACCAATCAGCTTCCAGGTTTTATTGGCAAAACTTAATTGAAGAAGCTGAAGTTAAAATCTGATTGACTACCATGCACAGATACACCAGATTGCGCACTCTCCAGTTTTAGTAAATCATCCTCATACTGTGTCATCGATCGGTTTCAAGCAAAACTGATTGATTTTATTGAAATTATTATTAGACTGGACAGAAAATCTGATTATCGGAAAAATAGATAATTCAATATGATCATTAAGTGCATGGCATATTTCTGATTAGACAAAACATTTATCAATAATAGCATTATATATAAAATCGTTCTGTGCACGGTCACCATAAAAACTCTGATCTAGACGATAACATCATCCATTAATAACAATGTAAGTATCAACCACATCCTTGATAGACAATCACACTGAATGCCTTTATTCTATCCTCCCCCACATATCATCTATGCATGCAAAATATAAACCCACAGCCTTCCTTCCAGTGATTAGTTTGTTTCCAAAATTAAGACTTGTACTTCCTAAACTCAGCATTTTATTCAAGAAAGCTCATTTGGGAATAATAAATAACTTCCACCGCTTCAAAAGATGTTACATTGAAAATAAATAGTAAATCTCCCCATACATGTTACAATCTACATCTGGATTCACCAAAATATGGGTGTCCAAACTTTTCAATAAAACTGTATCCGATCAGGCATACCTAGTTGTTGGTAGATCTAAAGGAGATTGTACAGTCAGATTGTAATGTGTGTGGTGATAAGCTGGCACCACAACCAATGTTCAGCTAGCAGCACAGGTTAGAAAAGATGTATTACCAGGTAGAGAGGATGAGAGATGATTCCTGCGACAGCTGCGATCGCTGAGCATCAGGGAGACTGACTACTTGCTGCAGCCAAACTTCTTCTGTGTACCTCCAGCCGCAGAACTGAGTGTGGGATCAGAGCCTCCTCTGAGCTATCCTGTCATAGACCCTGGCTGGGTGGGATGGATAATCTCCACCTCCTGCTCAAGACAAAAGAGGCAGGACACAGAGAAATAAAAGCCAGAGCAAGCTGATCCTCTGCCAACCTCAAGCACATACATCAAAAAAGACTCTGCCTTGGGGGCTTAGGAAAGACTCTGCTTATTAACCATTTCCTCTCTGCAGCTCCACATCTCCCTGGGCTGTGCTTATTAATTAAAGTGTAGGGAAACTCTGACAATGCATTGCTTTTATTTCTTCCTCTTTCATCTTTCAGGGCTCATTCACATTTGTGGGGAGATCAGTGTTTCTCTGCACTAACCGCCAATCTCAGCTGATCGTTTTCTATGTGCCCTGTTCACGCTTAACCTCCCTGGCGGTATGATTCTTTGCGATTTTAGGTGCTGAAAGCGGTACAATTATTTTTCATGTAATTCTTCAGGACGAGCAGCCCAAGCCAACTATTTACTATTTGCACATGATTTTTTATTTTTTTTTACTGTGCGTTCTTCTTTATAACATCTCGGGTATGATAAAGTTTGAAACACAAAATCATAAATTATAATATAATAAATAACTATAAATAGGTTAAAGTATATATTTATATATATATATATATATATATATATATATGTATACATATATAATATATGTGTATACATGTATACATATGTATATATATATATACACACCGTATTTTCCGGCATATAAGATGACTGGGCATATAAGATGACCCCCCAAATTTTCATCTACCAGTAATACTTATACTTAGGTTACCTTGGAGATATTATACTCGGCGTATAAGACGACCCCCCATTTTTGGGGGATTTTTTTGAGGTTCAAAAGTAGTCTTATATGGCAGAAAATACAGTATATATATATATATATATATATATATATATATATATACACACTATATTATATATGTGTATACATATTATATATATATATATATATATATATATATATATACACACACACATATATAGTGTATATATATATATATATATATATATACACTATATATATATATATATATATATATATATATATATATATATATATATATATACACTATATACAGTGGGTACAGAAAGTATTCAGACCCCCTTAAATTTTTCACTCTTTGTTATATTGCAGCCATTTGCTAAAATCATTTAAGTTCATTCTTCTTCCTCATGAATGTACACACAGCTCCCCATATTGACGGAAAACACAGAATTGTTGACATTGTTGCAGATTTATTAAAAAAAGAAAAACTGAAATATCACATGGTCCTAAGTATTCAGACCCTTTGCTGTGACACTCATATATTTAACTCAGGTGCTTTCCATTTCTTCTGATCATCCTTGAGATGGTTCTACACCTTCATTTGAGTCCAGCTCTGTTTGATTATACTGATTGGACTTGATTAGGAAAGCCACACACCTGTCTATATAAGACCTTCCAGATCACAATGCATGTCAGAGCAAATGAGAATCATGAGGTCAAAGGAACTGCCTGAAGAGCTCAGAGACAGAATTGTGGCAAGGCACAGATCTGGCCAAGGTTACAAAAAGATTTCTGCTGCACTTAAGGTTCCTAAGAGCACAGTGGCCTCCATAATCCTCAAATGGAAGACGTTTGGGATGACCAGAACCCTTCCTAGAGCTGGCCGTCCGGCCAAACTGAGCTATCGGGGGAGAAGAGCCTTGGTGAGAGAGGTAAAGAAGAACCCAAAGATCACTGTGGCTGAGCTCCAGAGATGCAGTCAGGAGATGGGAGAAAGTTGTAGAAAGTCAACCATCACTGCAGCCCTCCACCAGTCGGGGCTTTATGGCAGAGTGGCCCGACGGAAGCCTCTCCTAAGTGTAAGACACATGAAAGCCCGCATGGAGTTTGCTAAAAAACACCTGAAGGACTCCAAGATGGTGAGAAATAAGATTCTCTGGTCTGATGAGACCAAAATAGAACTTTTTGGCCTTAATTCTAAGCGGTATGTGTGGAGAAAACCAGGCACTGCTCATCACCTGTCCAATACAGTCCCAACAGTGAAGCATGGTGGTGGCAGCATCATGCTGTGGGGGTGTTTTTCAGCTGCAGGGACAGGACGACTGGTTGCAATCGAGGGAAAGATGAATGCTGCCAAGTACAGGGATATCCTGGACAAAAACCTTCTCCAGAGTGCTCTAAGCACACAGCTAAAATAACGAAGGAGTGGCTTCACAACAACTCCGTGACTGTTCTTGAATGGCCCAGCCAGAGCCCTGACTTAAACCCAATTGAGCATCTCTGGAGAGACCTAAAAATGGCTGTCCACCAACGTTTACCATCCAACCTGACAGAACTGGAGAGGATCTGCAAGGAGGAATGGCAGAGGATCCCCAAATCCAGGTGTGAAAGACTTGTTGCATCTTTCCTAAAAAGACTCCTGGCTGTATTAGATCAAAAGGGGGCTTCTACTAAATACTGAGCAAAGGGTCTGAATACTTAGGACCATGTGATATTTCAGTTTTTCTTTTTTAATAAATCTGCAACAATGTCAACAATTCTGTGTTTTTCTGTCAGTATGGGGTGCTATGTGTACATTCATGAGGAAGAAGAATGAACTTAAGTGCCGGTTCACACTTGTGCGAGTGCCGGGTTCGCATGTAATATCGGAGCGCACTGCTCCTTCATTACATGCGATCGGCTGTGCGGTGCAAGTTTAGCCATACAGTTTGTATGGCTAAATTCGCATCGCACCCGCAGCAAACACGCACAGGAGGCATTTTTGCAGCCGCATCAGGATCGGATCGCACAGCGGTTCACACTTGTGCGATCCGATCCTGTGCGAACTGCACGATCGCACTGCGATATGCGATCAAACTGGGGGTGTCGTTAAGATTACATTGACACCCCCAGCGTATCGCATATGGCAGTGTGAACTGCCGGGGGTGCGTGTGCGATGCGGGAACAGGCTGCGAATTCGCAGCCTTCCCGCATCGCATAAGTGTGAACCGGCACTAAATGATTTTAGCAAATGGCTGCAATATAACAAAGAGTGAAAAACTTAAGGGGGTCTGAATACTTTCCGTACCCACTGTATATATATATATAAAGTAAAGTAAAACTGCAGGCAAGGGCACTGTAAAAAATGTATTTTATTTAGTAATGTAATCCAATGGGATTACAATATATCAGTGTGTTTGTGTGTTTTACTTTTTGAATTTGCCACCGGTTCCACCCCCCGCGACGCGACACTCACAGGAGACGTAAGCCAGGGCACACAGCATCAGGCGGAAGATTCAGCCGCTGTATGCTGCCGGAATACATTGCACGATCCCGGTGACAAGGTAGGTAACCTCTCATCCAGGATCCAGCGATGCTCCCTGGTGGTACCCCGAGTGTGGCTGGGGGTTACCGCTAATGGCACTGAAATTCCACCCCGAGCCACACTCTGGAATATCGCCAGGGAGGTTAAATGCAGATGCAGCTCCGTTCCAATTCTGTATTTCTCTGATTTCCTTCCCCACTTCCGGGATACGGCGCCTTCCCTCGGGTCCCTCTGAAGTTTGGCCTCCTCCTCCTTCCCCTGCCGCTGAGAAGATAGAATTGCGCAGTGCGCTTCACGCATGCGCAGTAGGGACCCGCCCGTGAAGCTGCAAGGCTTCACTGCCAGATTCCCTTACCGGCAATAGCAGCGGCAGCACCCGACAGCCGATGGAAACATCGGCTGCGGTGCCGACATCGCTGAACTCCAGGACAGGTAAGTGTCCTAATATTAAAAGTCAGCAGTTACAGTATGTGTAGCTGCTGACTTTTGATTTTTGGAGGGGGAGAAGGGAAGGCGGAACTCCACTTTAATGACCAGGCCATTTTTTGCGATTCGGCACTGCGTTAGTTTAACTGACAATAGCACGGTCATGCAATGCTGTACCCAAATAAAATTGATGTCATTTTTTCCCACAAATACAGCTTTCTTTTGGTGGTATTTGATCACCTCTGCGATTTTTATTATTTGTGCTATAAACAAAAAATTAAAAAACAAACATTTTTAAAAAAAACAACAATATTTTTTACTTTCTGCTATATAGCATTCCCAATTAAAAAAAAAAAATTTAAATCTAATTTTTTCATCATTTTAGGCCAATTTGTATATATTGATTGGTTTGCTCAAAAGTTATTGTGTCTAAAAATTAGGGGATAGATTTATGTCATTTTTATTTATCTATTACTAGTAATGGCGGCGTTACTGTAATACTGTAATAATGAGACTGGCAGGGAAGGGGTTAACACCAGGGGTAATCAAAGGGTTAAATGTGTCCCTGGGGGGTGCTTTCTAACTGTGTGGGGGATGAGCTTGTGGAATGAACACAGAGACCTGTGTTCCTAAATAGGAGAAACACAGGATCCCTGTGTTAATCACTGAGAGAACAGCGGTGTGCCATGTTTACAACGGCAGACCGCCATTCTGTCTCCACAGGGAGCGATCGCGGTGCCTGGCGGCGATTGAGGCTGCTAGGCCCGCAGATCAGCTTCCCCTGTGGCGAATGGATGCGTGCATGAGCATCCGGCGGTGCGCACGCACCCCAACTTGTGCTTCCACGAAGCGGCAAACAGGTACGTTATAATATCAATACTATAAGTGATGGTCCTTAAAATATACCCAATGGTACTGATATTAGGCCATTGATATAAATATCAATAAATTAACCAACCATTCATCAATAAGTAACACTAATAAATACTTAATGGAATTCAATAAAAAAGTAAACCAGTATAAATAAATAAAACTGTGAGCAGTGTCTCAAAGCTAAAAATAAAGTGACTCTTGTAATAAATGATGTAAACACTAAGTGGCAGTGTTGGTTACAATGATTAAGTGTGGATATCCAAGTAAAACAGGTATTAGGTGGTACAAGGTGCCAGGTGCTGTAATTATCTCAGAAGTAAATAGCAATATCTAAAAGTAAAGAAGTCTCCAAATTCAGTGCAATAATGGATATCCAAGTGAAATTTGATATATAAAAAACATCAAAATAAATTAATTAATTAAAAAATATATAATGTGCCAGGTGAAACATAAAAGAGTTTCAGAGCTCTAAAAGATACTTAAAGAGATCCCAAGAATAAGTAAGTAAATATCTGGTGAATAAATAAATATAAATATAAATAAGGAATTGGATAGTCCGTAATATACGTGAAAAAAAGTCCACAAAAAATATGTTCAATATAATAGTCCAAAAACGTGCAGTATGGTGATAAAAAGTGCCAAAGGAAATTGCATGGATGGAGGGGGTGCTTCCCGGTGTTGGATCAGGATGTGGGTGCTGGGTGAGGGAATTCCGTGCTCCCCTTCCTATGTAGCCCGCACTCACCAGAGAGCGGCACCCCTACAGGGGTAACCAGAGTTGGATATTTGGGGTATTCCCCGGTAAACCGCGGTGAGCCTCTCCTCTCCTCCTGGGACCAGTTGCACTTCCTCCCTCAAATGGTAAGGTGTTAGGGTAAGCGATGTATAATAGGGGTGATAGGCAGCGCTCCAGAGTAATAAGGGTGATGTCCGGGATTATATGGATAGAAAACGCTAATATAGTGAAGTACCATAAGGTGTATCCATTTATTAAACAAATAAAATCAAGTACTCACATTTACAAACAAGATACAGCATCTGTAAGCAAGTAGGGACCGCGAACCCCTCGTGTAGCGGTATTTCCGGACGCCGTGCGTCTCAGCGACCGGATGTGCGTCTCAAGGTGCGGAACTGACGTGCCTACGCTCTACACGTTTCGTCATCAAGCTGACGTCATCAGGAGCAGCGTTCTGCTCCTGATGACGTCAGCTTGATGACGAAACGCGTAGAGCGTAGGCACGTCAGTTCCGCACCTTGAGACGCACATCCGGTCGCTGAGACGCACGGCGTCCAGAAATACCGCTACACGAGGGGTTTGCGGTCCCTACTTGCTTACAGATGCTGTATCTTGTTTGTAAATGTGTGTACTTGATTTTATTTGTTTAATAAATGGATACACCTTATGGTACTTCACTATATTAGCGTTTTCTATCCATATAATCCCGGACATCACCCTTATTACTCTGGAGCGCTGCCTATCACCCCTATTATACATCGCTTACCCTAACACCTTACCATTTGAGGGAGGAAGTGCAACTGGTCCCAGGAGGAGAGGAGAGGCTCACCGCGGTTTACCGGGGAATACCCCAAATATCCAACGCTGGTTACCCCTGTAGGGGTGCCGCTCTCTGGTGAGTGCGGGCTACATAGGAAGGGGAGCACGGAATTCCCTCACCCAGCACCCACATCCTGATCCAACACCGGGAAGCACCCCCTCCATCCATGCAATTTCCTTTGGCACTTTTTATCACCATACTGCACGTTTTTGGACTATTATATTGAACATATTTTTTGTGGACTTTTTTTCACGTATATTACGGACTATCCAATTCCTTATTTATATTTATATTTATTTATTCACCAGATATTTACTTACTTATTCTTGGGATCTCTTTAAGTATCTTTTAGAGCTCTGAAACTCTTTTATGTTTCACCTGGCACATTATATATTTTTTAATTAATTAATTTATTTTGATGTTTTTTATATATCAAATTTCACTTGGATATCCATTATTGCACTGAATTTGGAGACTTCTTTACTTTTAGATATTGCTATTTACTTCTGAGATAATTACAGCACCTGGCACCTTGTACCACCTAATACCTGTTTTACTTGGATATCCACACTTATTAATTGAAACCAGCACTGCCACTTAAGGCCCGTACACACGTACCGATCGTCGGCATACAAACGTCGGTGGACGAAGGATCTGCCGATTGTACGCGTGTTAGTATGGTGCCTCCGACAGATGTCTGCGCACAATCCGCGGACAAAAGTCTTTCTTGCAAACATGAAAATATTTGTATGCCGACACCAGAACGGACGATTGTTCGCCTGTCAGTACGCAATTCTGCCGACACACAGCTACAAATCCCAACACGCATGATCAAACCAAATGAGTTCCCGGAAGAATTTTCTCTAGTAAACTCAACATTTTATTCAGAAAGAACTTTCGGCTCGCGGAAGTCCAAGAAATAGGTGAAATGCGGAGCACATGCTCATCTTGATAAATGTGAGAAGAAGGAAGATGCTGCTCATAATGCCATACTTTTCTAATAAAAAGGCATGTGTTCTGTTATGATGAAGATAATGTTTGTCTATTCTATCTGTTCTATCAAATTTTAGAATTAAATAATTTGAACTCTTCACCATTATTTTTGTATTTTCACACCAAAGATCTAACTATTGATATGACCCTTTATTCTTGTATGAATTAATGTCTAAAACATATTTTTCAGGTTATGCACAATATTAAACATGTTAACAAATTCAGATAGGCCATTTTTTATTTTCATTTTCTTTATTTTTTGGATCTCAGCAAAAAAAAAACAAAGCAAACATCAATACTTTCCGTATAATAAACTAAACATAAAAAAGGTCCATTTGGACAAAATTAAACTAGAAACTGGCAAACAGGGGTAAAATAAATAATAGGGGGTTACACAAATTAAAGTTGGTGATAGCTATAATCAGGTTGCCATGAGGGCAGGTTTGGATCCTGCTGGCCATATTGCCACTGGCCATGTGGCATTTGGCGAGGTGGTGGGTGTTGTGGAGGTGGAGGTGGAGGTGGAGGTGGAGGTGGAGGGCACGGGTGCTCCTGGCATGCATGGCTGTGCTCATTAAGTATGCCGTTTTCAGCGTTTTGCAGCACATCCAGAATAATTTTTCTGGCATACTGACACTGCCTGGGGTCCACCTTATCCAGGATTTTGGCAGTCATATTCCCGAAGGACTCATTGGCCTCCGGTTTCCGACGTAGGGCTATGGTGGCCTCCTGGATAAACTCGTCGGTGATGTCATCCACGTGCTTCCTCTTTTGCCTCCGTTTGGCAGGAGGAGGTGGTGGTGGAAATAGTTCCACAGGCTCCTCAGGCTCCACAGGCTCCCCAGGCTCCTGGCTGCAACCTGGCTCCTCCTCAGTGACACTTCCCTGTTGATGAAATGAACAATTGATTAGAATGTTATAGTGTATATAAAAAGTCATGTTTGTTATATTATTGTGAACAAATAGCAGACTTTACATACAGTGGCGTATCTAGGGTCTCCAGTGCCCTTGTTGAGGAGCTGTATTTGGCAACAACCCCCCCCCCCCCCCCCAAGATCAATGGAAAACTGTAACCCACCCCCCCAAAAAAAAATTAAAGGGCATTAAAAGTTTCTAATTTGCCCCTTGTTTGCCCAGTGTAGAGCTCTCTAGTGGGCAATCATTGTCTCAGGTGTGAAAAAGAAAGAGAGGGTTGAGAGATAGAGAGAGGGAGAGAAAGAGGGGGTGTGAGAGAGAGAGGAGGGGGTTGCAGAGAGAGAGGGGCCTGAACTTGCAGAGGGCTTGATGTAGGGCATTGAGGGTGAAGCAGTGCAGGGAAACATGAATAAGGAAGCCACCTGCCTTGCTGACCCAGAGTGAGAGACCAGAGACATGGAAGCAAGGATGGATGGATCATTTGCAGGAGCTGTTAGTTTTGTATTAAAAAAGGTTGAGCCAGAGGAATGCTGAGGCTACAGCAGTGTTTCTTTGGACCAGAGGTGTGCTGGGGATGCAGCAGTGTTTGTAAGACCAGAGGTGTGCTGGGGATGCAGTGAGAGGCAGTCTCAGTCTCCTGGTCTTTTGGCTCAGCTGCTCTCAATGTTTTACACCTGCATGAAGCAGCTCTCAATGTTTTACACCTGCATGAAGCTGCTCTCAATGTTTTACACCTGCATGAATCCGCCTGCAAACTGGGGGTTCTGGGGTGTGCAGGCTGAGTGGATTGTTAAAATAAACAATAAAACAATGCCAATGTTTTTGTGACCCACCCCCCTTGGCCTGCGCCCCTGGCGGTTGCCTGTCATGCCAACCCCTTGCTATGCCCGTTTACATAAAGGGTCAATTATGGTTTAGCTTATAATTTTGTTACATGATTACATTTTAGCAGACAATATATTGTGAAATGCCATACCTGAGTAAAACTCTCCTCCAGGAAATCCTCATCCTGGCTTGGATCTACAGACACTGAGCCCTCTGCCGATGTAGAAGGCAGTGTAGAAATTGACGGCCTGGATTCCATGGTGTCTGCCAGGAATCGCATGTTATCAAAGTACCACAGCCGTGGTACATATACATTCCGTGCCCCTGCTCCAGACTGGGTGGAATCTTCAATTTTTTTTAACTCCCGCCTGTAGGCAGTGCGAATACTGTTTATTTTTTTTCGGATATAATCAAAATTTGCCCCAGGACAGACGGGCTTGTAGAAGGCCACCAAATGTTCCATGGCCTGTTTTCTGAGTTTTCTATTTTTATAATCTGCGGACTTGACTTGCCACAAACAGGGCAGTTGCCTGAACTCATCAATAAAACTTATTAAAAAGTTGTGGGTGGTGAAATTGTCCACCATATTGCAGGACAGTATATGCCTGCAAGACACAAAACAACACAAAACATATTAAAATAGCATGTATTTTGGCACATAATAAAGATATTCCTAATAAAAGCTGTATAGGGCCCAAAACACACACTTTCTATTAAAAGAGTCGTACCTTTGTTTGTGGGGAAAAGTCGTGATTCGCCGCTCGATCGTGCTCCAACTCTCGATATGTCCGCTAGCGAATCGTCGGCCGAACGATCTGGCGTCCTTTAAATACAGCGCAGGCGTCAACTCCTCCTCCAGTGGCGGGCTTGTGCAGGGGTGTGTACGTGCCGAAGATCAGGCCTACATGCGACACTCACACCTGAAGCAGAGGAACAATCTTTTAATCAAGAAGAATGTCTGAAAGATCTCAGAGTTCATCAAGTGGGGGCCGAAGTGATTGGGCCACCCGAAAATCAAGGGCTACACCCATGTCAAAGGCAGAAATGGTGGAGATGGTCTCCATTTTAGAAAAAACGGATTACGATGGAAAGTTGGCAAATTACGAGCGGCCCAATGCCAGGAAAGATGGCATCATGGACAAGGTGGTGGCCTGTTTGGTCAGAAAATTCGGTGTCGAGCGATCGAAAGATCAGATTAGGAAACTATGGTCTGACCTCAAACACCGTGAGCAGGATCAGCTTTCCCAAATCCATCGGATTTTGAAAAAAAGTAAGTTTTATTTTTTCTTTATTTTTTTAATCATGCAATATGTTTTTTATAATTTGGTGTATGTTGTATTAACATGTCTAGATTATAATGTCTATGTAAAAAGTTAGATTACTCATTTTAGTTGTCATGTCGTGATTTGATCGATCTATTGTTGATGTTTTAGTATATGACATTAAAAGTCAGGAAGCCATAGTGAAAAATATATGTATTGTGTTGCAACGAACGTTCTTTCCTGCACGAATCTTCTCAGCAAACATTCCTATTAATCACAGATTATTATTCAAACCTTTAAATAGGAGAAAAACGTAAACTCCGTGCCAAACAGTGGGAAAGGAGGAGGAGAGGTTTGGCAGCTCCATCTGCAGTGGAGGAAGAAGAGGAGGACATGGGCACAGAAGGTGGCACAGATTCCACTAAAGGTAATTGGTTCCTATGCACTGTCAAACATTAATGTACCATATTTTTCGTAGATAACCATGTACATGTCTTCATATTTGTTACTAAAAGAGCTATCAAGCAGGGCACCATGTCCTAACAAATGTACCTCTGGTGACTTTTATGATATGGCCAATGTTTTGTATTATGTAGATGAAGACATTATTCCAGAAATAATACTGGTGGAGCCAACAAGTGACCAGACATCAGAGCAACATGAAGGTTGGTAGGCACAGATTTTTGTGTAGTGGTATCATAGAAATATGTGTATTTGCAATGATTGTTTAACCTTATATTCTTGTATTCCCTTACAAATTTACATTGCAGATGTTGCATCATGCCAGGATGTGGCATCCCCAGCCAGGTCAGAAGCCCGATCTCCTGGCAACGTGCCAAGCAGCATGGAAGCCAGTTCAGAAACTGTGGAGGAACCAGGACCAAGTGTCCAAGAGCCAATTGTGTGCCCACGTAGGTTTTTTCAGAATGATTTTTATCAGTGTTATTTTTAGCCTCCAATTTACAACACTAGTTCCCTATGGGAGCCTCTTTATTTGAATGGAAGTGGCACCGTAAGTCGGATCAGGATGCTCTGACTTGCGGGGCCACTTGCGTTGTGAAGATTTTTGAGGGGGAACTACACCCAAAAATTGAACAACCCACCGTGGGTGTCCCCCCAAGTTCACAACCAGGCCTTTTGTGTGTGGTATTGAGTTTGAGGGTATGCCCACAACAAAAAGACAGCGTGGGTTACCCCCAAAACCCCTACCAGACCCTTATACAAGCATGCAGCTTGTCAGGCCAGGAAAGAGAACGAGCAAGCGGAACAAACACCCCCTGGACCACAGCAGGACACATGCCCTCAACATGGGGGGGTTTTGTTGCTTTGGGCCAGGGGGCCTCTGCACCGCACACCCAAAAGCACCTTACTCCCATGTAGAGGAGGACAAGAGCCTCATCCCCACAACCCTGTCTGGTGGTTTTGGGGGGTCATGCGGACAGGGGGTTCCTAGGACTTTGGAAGCAACCTTTAACAAAGGGTGGCCCCCAGATCCCAGACCCCAATCACTATGTGAATGGGTATGGGGTACATAGTACCCCTACACATTAACCACATAAATGGAAGTGTATGTGAATAACGACAGGAGACGTTTATGAAATGTTCTTAAATATCTTCATCCGGTCTTCTCCACTCTGCTCTTTGGATCTTCTCCTCTCCACTCTTCTGCTGTCCAATCTTCTGCTCTTATGTTGTCTGCTCTTTTGCCCTAGGCTCTTCTTCTTCCTCCTGTCCTCCTCCAATGCTGTTGCCGTGCATTCTGCCCGTCTCTGGTCTCTGCATCTTAATATATATACATTACAACCATGCCCTCACAATGACGTCATCATGCGTTCACACCCCTAATGAATATATAGTAAGCTCAGGAGACCGGCAGAATCATCAGCAACAGCATCGGAGGAGGACAGGAGGAAGAAGAAGAGCCTAGGGCAAAAGAGCATAAGAACAGGGTAGGTATTAACTCGAGAGGAATTTAAGATTACCTGGACACCAAATGTTTCTCTATTATTATGACCTCATGTAGGTGATTCACATTGACTCATTTTTTTTTAATTTTTACAGACCATGTTTTACATAGTTGCACATTAGCCAAATTGACCCGTGAGGCTCTCCAATGCTGCGCAGACCTGGAACAAATAAAGGAGACTGCAACGGCATTACAAATCAAAATGCGCAATTTTGTGGACATGATTGGCAAATTTTAAGCCACAATTTTACTAGGTTTTTAATGTTTGTATTGGGATGTTCCTGATGTTACAATTTTTTTAGAATGTTTTAGGGCATTTTAATTACACTCAGATGTTAAAGAGTGTACCCAAGTTTGGGAAAAGCACTTTACAACACCCTAACCCTAACCCTAACCCTAACCCTAACCCTAACCCTAACCCTGTGAATGTTTGATACTAAAACGTTTTTACATTCAACAATGTGTGTTCAATTCTTTATTAGACTTTAGTTGGGGGGTCGAGGTCTAAAGCTGTGTAAAGAAGCACTAAATGTATGATGGCTGTCCTATTCCCATATTTACATGTTAATGAAAGCATTTTGGACACTGCCATATGCGAGTTGCTGGAGGTGTCAATGAAATGTTAAAGATACCCCCAGTTTTAACGCATATCACAGTGCGATCTGACATTTCACACAGGATCGGATCACACAAGTTTGAACGATTGTGCGATCCTATCCTGATGCGGCTGAATAAATGCATCATGTGCGACTTTTGTGCGAGTGCAGTGCGAATTGAGCCATACAAACTGTATAGCTGATTTTCGCATGAACATCTGATCGCATGTAATAAAGGAGCAGTGCGCTACGATATTACATGCCATCAGATGTGCAGTGTGAATTGAGACATACACTTTGTATGGCTACATTCGCACTGAACACGCATACAAGTCGCACATGACCCTTTATTTCTGATGTATCTGGATTGGATCGCACAGTGCTTAACACTTGTGGAATACAATCCTGTGGAAAAAGTAAGTGGCGGGTCACCCTTATGCAATGCTGGAAGGCTGCAAAGTCGCAGACTTCCCGCATCGCATAAGTGTGACTCAACACTCAAGGTACTAGCAGTCCTAGGATTCAATATGGCATTGATATTGGCAGTAGAAATCAGTGTAGGGAGATCAGTGTAATCTATAGTGTATTGCTTGTTCGTTGCTCTAGTTCACTTTCCATTACCTATATATATAACACTTTGAGATGAACAATGATCAAGTTTCACATAACACTGACATATCCTAACATTGGTGGGCAGTGAGAAGGATGTCATAAATGAACACAACATAACAGGTGTAGGTACTTTGTTAATACCCTAATGTATTATATGAAATATATAGTATGGGCAACTTCTGGACAATGAACACCAATGTAAGGTGACATTAGATGAACCTTGGGTGTGACCTAGTTCTCAATGTGACAGGGTTTGTGTACATTTTGTGGGGTGCAGAAGGCCCTTGTATTTACACCACTGGCTAAAAAATAACACATGGCCATCATCACTTTGGATCAGCTGGTGAGAGACTACAGTCAAGAAACACACTGATGAATGTATTAACCCTTCCAAAGTCACACATATATAACACATGATTAACCCAAATAATTGTGTTTGGCATATGTGCCCAAATGATTATAATCCACAATACAGAATCATTGCAATTTTTGTTTAATGTGTTGAAAAATAATATATCTCTGACATTTATCTTGTGTGTCCAATCTTTAACAAGATTAATGGGTGTGTGACAGTGATTGCTGCCAGGACACAGCTCCTCTCCCCACGAAATAGTCCAGATATTCCTGGCGGATCTGACGGGCCCTGTGTGATGCCAATGCTGACCGTCCAACTTCCATTGACGTCATGGACTCCACTTGGTTAGAAGGTTGGGCCTCTCCACTTGTACCTGGCATAGCAGGGTCAGTATCCAGTTGCTGCAAGACATAATTTTGTGCATTCCTGCGTAGGAAGTTGTGCAAAATGCAGCAACACAAGACCACATTATCCACTTTGTACAGTGCCAGGTTTATGGACGTCAGGAATATCCGGAACCGGTTGGCCATTATCCCGAAGGCATTCTCCACAACTCTGCGAGCTCTGGACAACCGGTAGTTGTAAATCCTTTGGTCTGGGGTGAGGTTCCTCTGAGGGTAGGGCTTCATGAGATGCTCCCCAAGCGCAAAAGCCTCATCTGCGATAAACACAAAGCTCATACCCTCAACAGTTTGCTCCCTGGATGGCAGGTTCAGAGTGCCGTTCTTTAGACGACGAGCGAACTCCGTCTGATCAATAACTCCCCCATCCGAATTGCGGCCATTTTTGCCAATATCCAAAAAAATAAACTCATAGTTTGCATTAACTATGGCTAGCATGACTATACTAAAAAAACCTTTATAATTATAATAAAATGTGCCGGAATTCGGAGGGGGGACAATGCGGACGTGCTTCCCATCAATAGCACCCCCACAATTGGGAAAATTCCACTTCTCCAGAAATTGATCAGAAATCTCCAGCCATTGCTCTGCGTTTGAAGGAAACTGTGGGGAAAAAATAAAAAAAAAAAAAAAAAAAAAAATTAGTGCTTGAGCACATCACATTATTAATTACACACACAGTTGTCTGTTAAATGCTTATGCAACTTGCTAAAAAAATATACAACAGGAAGGCAAAGGTTTGGATATGGGGATGTAACATCTACATACATTTCTTTTCAACCTCCTATTGTTCTTATATTGTAAAGGGCCATACACACTAGAAGATTCTCTGAAGACTTTTTCGTGCAGATTTAACTTTTCTATGTAGTGCAAGGGCCTACCAGATTGCATAGGATTTGAAAGTGTTTGTTGGACCTCATATTATTTGGTTTTGGTAAATCGGAAGGATAAATTGTTCTGACAATCTTCTAGTGTGTATGGCCCATTATACTCACCAGCTAGAGCTGAGATTTACAAACTACGGCCCTCCAGCTGTTGCAGAACTACACATCCCATGAGGCCTTGTAATTCTCTCACATTCACAGACATGACTAGGCATGATGGAAATTGAAGTTCGTGAACAACTGGTGGGCCATAGTTTGAAGACCTCTGAACTTGAGCTTTGGTATATGCTGACTTTGAGATTTAGCATGTGGGTGGGGGGATGGGTAAGTAAAACTGGGCATTTATACATCAATTAGGGCTTGTGGTCAGTGAAGGTTTTAACATCATTACATAAACATACAGAATCATAGGTGGGAATGGATGGACTGATGTATTTTAGATAAATCATTAACTAGGTACTAAAACATTGGCCAAGGAATAATTGTTTGAGGGAAAGCAATAAAATGACCCAAATTCAAAATACTGTTAACAGGCAATGCGTTTAGGGACACATAGGAGAGAATGGTGGGGTGGTTAGTGGGTAATTTTACAAATGGTTAAAGATAATCTACATCTTTACTACTATGTGCATGCGGACAGAGGGTAGTTTACAAATAATGGCCTGTGTCAATTGCTGTACATCCAAAAACATCATAATTCGGGTGAAACTAGTAATACATGTAATGTAAAAAATCAAACATACCTTGATATAGTCCTTCTGCAAGACCTTGATGATGGCAGAGCAGGTCTCAGGGATGATGACTCCCAGTGCTTGGGGGGAGATGCCTGTGGTGAACTTCAGATCCTGCAGGCTTCTCCCTGTTGCAAGATACCTCAACGTCGCAATTAACCTTTGCTCAGGAGTAATTGCAAGCCGCATACAAGTATCCTGCTTCAGAATATAGGGGGACACCAGGGCAAGAAGACGGTAAAAGATGGGATCCGTCATCCTCAAATAATTCCTGAAGTCATCAGGATTATTTTCCTGGAGCTCCCTCAGCAAGGACATATGAGAAAATTGATCACGGTTAAGCAACCAATTTTTCGTCCAGGAGGTCCGCTTCTTCTTCCTATTGCTCGTACGTCGTCTCAGAGCCAAAACTCCAACACTAACGACAGCAACGGACGAATTCACGGTCGCCATAATAAATTCTCGAACGATGTCTCGGAAAATAGCGAAATGTCGTCAACCAAACAAATGCTACCGAAATCAGCGCGAGATGCCCAGAAGGGTCACGGCCAAACACTCACTTCCTCTTTTGTAGCGGCGAACGTGCGTGGAACGTAGTGACGTCATTTTCTGTCGGAAGACAAATGTCCTGGGCAAGTTTGGAGCACTTTTCAACAGACAAACAACAAACACACCAGCCGCGAACATTTGTAGGACGTTCCGTCGGCCGACGATCGGTACGTGTGTACGGGGCTTTAGTGTTTACATCATTTATTACAAGAGTCACTTTATTTTTAGCTTTGAGACACTGCTCACAGTTTTATTTATTTATACTGGTTTACTTTTTTATTGAATTCCATTAAGTATTTATTAGTGTTACTTATTGATGAATGGTTGGTTAATTTATTGATATTTATAACACCTACTGTGGCCTAATATCAGTACCATTGGGTATATTTTAAGGACCATCACTTATAGTATTGATATTATATATTGATCACCTATATGCACCTAGATTTGTGAGACACACCTTTGTACATTTTTCATTATTTGGCAGCGCCAATTACCCTATCATATTTTCCATACCCTGATATAGCTTTACTATATTTTTGGGGTAGGCTGCAGCCAATCATACAAGTAGATCCATTTGCGCGAAATTTTTTCTTTATTAAACAGGTACGTTGTTTCGCGGGAACGAGCCGACCTGTACTTATATGTACGGGGGCTGGTAGGCAAGTGGTTAAATAAAGTGATTATAAAGTCTCAATTTTTTTCTATTAAAATAACAAACATGTTATACTTACCGCCTCTGTGCAGTTGGTTTGGCACAGGGCAGCCCGGATCCTTCTCTTCTCAGGTCCCTGGCTGGAGCTCCTGGCCCCTTCCTCCTGTTGCGTGCCCCCACAGCAGGCAGCTAGCTATGGGGGCACCTGAGCTCCGTGTGTCCATTCAGACACGGAGCTGAAGTTAGGCTCCACCACTTCTCTCTCCTGATTGGCTAACTGAGTTTGATTGACAGCAGCGGGAGCCTGCTGTGTCTCAGCCAATCAGGAGAGAGAGTCCCGGACAGCTGAGGCACTCTTGGACATTGCTGGGTAGAGAGAGGGCTCAGGTAAGTGATTGTAAAGTCTTGTTTTTTTTTCAATAAAAATAACAAACATGTTATACTTACCTCCTCTGTGCAGTTGGATTTGTGCAGAGCTGCCCGGATCCTCCTCTTCTCTGGTCCCTCTTCTGTGATCCTGGCCCCTCCTGTTGAGTGCCACCACAGCAAGAAGCTTGCTATAGGGGGGCACCCGACTTGAGTCACAGCTCACTGTGTCCATTCAGACATTGTGCTGTGACCTGACCCAGTGCCCTCTCTCTTCTGATTGGCTGAGTGACTTTGATTGACAGCAGCGGGAGCCAATGGTGCCGCTGCTGTGTTTCAGCCAATCAGGAGGGAGAGTCTCGGATGACCGTGACACTCATGAACATCGCTGGACAGAGAGGGACCCCTGGCTGCTGCACATAAAAGATTTTTTATCTTAATGCATAGAATGCATTAGGATAAAAAACCTTCTGACTTTACAACCCCTTTAAAGTATAAATAAAGGCAAAAATTATACTCAATATACTCACAAACACATGTTATAAATACACACATCTCAACAAAAGGAACCAGTTGTCTTCAGAGCTGCTTTCTACCAGTAGTATAAGAAAAACAGGAGGCATCTGTGGTTTTTTGACTCGTTCTTTGCTTGAGTCTGAGGAAGAGGGTTGACCCTCGAAAATGCGTCAGCCAAGACTACAGGTGCCTTCTATTTTTCCAATACCACTGGTAGAATGCAGCAGCTCTGTAGGCGACTGGTTCCATTTGTTGTAATATGCATACTTATAACATGCATTTGTGAGTATTATGACTGCTATTTTATTTTTAAATAAAATTTGTTGTGGTAATGTACAAGGTCGGTGCGCCCCTCTCTTGTTATTGTTATTTTTCAGTGTATAAGGATACCCATTGTCCTGAGGGGGCAGCAAGGTCTTAGGCGCCAAGGAAGAATTCCTACAGCACACACACCTCACAGTTCACCGTCAGAGCGCAGGAGAATGACTTTTGTTATTATAACCGTACCTGTAGGTAAAAATACTATTCCAGGGTCTACTACCACCTTAAGGAGATTCATTCCCCTATATTTGTCTTTTTTACTATTATTGAAAGTGAAAGTAAAAGAAAGCCTCATAAATTTTAGGTTTTCCCCAGAAAAGTAATAGATGGGAAATCTTCCAATGGGGAAGCTAGTTCTGGTGGTCTGGGGGTCCCCAAGAGATTTCCTAAACTTGCAGGGATTTCTTCTCACTTCCTGTTTGCCTTTGGGACAGGAAGTGAAGGGAAATCTCCACAACGGGACACAGATAGCAAAAAAAAAAAAAAAATCTGACAGGGGTTATAACCCTCCCTTACTCTATTCAAAATAAAAAAAATGCCTATACAGGTAGTTCTGCTTTAAGCTAAGAAAAAAAAGGAAACAGTGCTTACAAAAGTGCAAGCACCTCCGGCCATAACACCAGCCAGAACCAACACTTCCTGCATGGCAGAAATTATATATTTTTACTTACACTGGGCCAGCTTGGCACATTATAAGTATGCATATGTGATACTTTAGCGGCCTCTGGAGAAGCTGTAAATCACTGAAGAGTCTCTAGCTATATCACCATTCCTCCTCTCCATCTCATCCAATCACAGGATGCTTTGCATTCATTGAGAAAAAAACATTTCCTGAATGGCAGTGAGCAGCTGTCCTTCTGCATAGTAATCAGAGTGGGTCACTTGCATGGCATGACACCTGGAAATATGCGAACGTCAAAGTAGCTCAAGCTACAGTAATTTACAGCTACCACAGAGGCCGATCAGGCCCCGTTTACACTTTGCATGGTGAGAACTTGCGAGCTTGCTCGCAATTTTGTGTGGGCGATTTTCACACAATTCCATGTGTCTGGCATAGGGCAGTCTATTCACTTCGATGGGCTGTCCTTTGCGAGTTTGACGCCCAAAAGAAGCTCCTGCTCCTTTATGGGCGAGAAGATTCACGCAATTTTTAAAGGTGCGTTTTACCAGGATGCAGACAATCTTGGCACTGAGTTTGGGGAGCCATTTAGAACGAATGCCACCCAAATATGAATCAAATGTATTGCAGCGATTGTCATGCGATTTGGAATCGAACTTCTGCGGGGAGTCAGCACATGACCAGACATGCTGCAGGTCTCTCTGCCAGGTCCCAGAGACCCGCAACATTACTTTGCATGCACTGGATCTGGAATCAAGATGGCAGTGCTGGAGTGGTGAAGGGAGGATTGGCAGGCAAGACAACTCTGAACTCCGTGAACTAGAAAGTATGTTTTTTGGATTTATATTTCTAGGATGTTAGCAATATAAAATATATTTTTTGACAAATAAAGTAGAGCTTCTCTTTATTGGCAGGATTACCCCATGAAAATAAAGGAAAGAAAGCGTGAAAAAAAAAAATGACTGCTGCAGAAACCACATTTAAACTAGTAAACTGCAATACTATAATCTGCATCTAGAGCCCTCTCTAAGCTCTGCTTATTAAACTGTAATAGTGGTCACAATAGAAAATCATATTTTCATTTCCACATTGTATTTCAATTATTTTTAACCTTCTACTAATAATCTGAACAGCCTAAAAGATTGTAAACATACTTTGTAAAAATTCCCACACATTTACTACTTTGAATTCCTATATTCAAAGCGGGTTATTTACTAAAACTGGAGCATGCAAAGTCTGGTGCGGCTGTGCATAGAAACCAATCAGCTTCCAGATTTTAGGCCACTTTCTCACATGCTGTCTGTTTGTCCGTTTTTCATCCATCCATTGACGGATGAAAAATGGACATCATTGCATCTCTATGGAAATACAGATGTAAATGGATGATCATCAGTTTACATCCACATACATCATCATCAGTTTTTTTAACCTGTTCCCAACTGCCCGCCGCAGTTATACGGCGACAGGCAGCCGCTCCTAGGCAAATCAGTGTAGCTGTACGTTGCTCGCGTGTACGTCAGCGGAGAAGCCGATGCAGCGGGCAGGCGGCTCCCATTACCGTCTGAAACCCACAATCGTTCCCCGCTGAGAGAGAAGGACGGTCGGCTATTGTAAACACAGCCGACCGTTGTTCTCTCTGGACTGTTCATAGAGCCCCTGTTATCCTTCTATATGGGATCACATGTCTCTATGGTCATTTCACAAGCCACGCCCCCCCACGGTTACAATCACTCCCGTAGGCTCACATTTAACCCCTTGATCACCCACAATGTTAACCCCTTCACTGCCAGTTTCATTATTACAGTAACAGTGCATATTTATAGCACTGATTACTGTAGTAATGTCACTGATCCCCCCAAAAGTGTCAAAAATGTCAGTTAGGTGTCCGATCTGTCCGCCACAATGTCGCAGTCCCGCTAAAAATGGCTGATCGCCGCCATTACAAGTAAAATAAATAAATAAATGAAAATGACATAAATCTTTCCCCTAGTTTGTAGACGCGATAACTTTTGCGCAAACTAATTAATATACACCTTTTGGGGTTTTCTTTTTTACGAAAATATGTAGCAGAATACAAATTGGCCTAAAATGATGAAAAAAAAATTAGATTTTTAAATTTTTTGGGGAATGTTATGTAGCGATGTTTCAAGGCCTGTGGCCTGAGGTGGGTCTGCCATTGTTACCGGTTACCTCTCCAGCCCATGTGAGCTGCGGCCCTGGGTGTGAGAACTGACACATTGACAACTCCGGCATCTTTGTTTGGTTGTTTTATTGTAGTTTTGAGATGGGAGAAGGGAATGAGTGGGATACTCCTTTGGCTCGACTATACACAATTCCGGGACTTTATAGCAAAAATGCCCGTTAGCGCTGTCTGGACGCCAGCCGACCCTAGCCAGCACTTACTGGCGCTTTGAACACACTGTATCTCTAAAAGCTGTGCCGGAACTCCGACTTAAGTCCAAAAGATCCAGGACTGTAGAACATTGAACTTCTGACACTGCTTGCACTGCAAAGTCACTGACTACTCCCTCCAGCCTTGCACTGGCTTGAAGTAGCTTGCTGTGGATTCCTGTATGGCTGCAACTCCTAACTCATGCACTACACGCTGTGCACTAACTCTTCAGGGCCCAAAACTACAGGTACCTCCTTTATCACTTCAGGGTCCTCTGACCAGGCACCCCCTTTATAGCTAGCTGACACTTGGATCCTAGAACCTTCTCCGGAGTGGTCCCCTCTGACACTAGACAGACCCCCAGGGGCAATCCTCAGTACTCATGGCCTGCGTAGGCTTTCCTGGGACTGGACCCCTCTCGCTCTCCGCTGGTTCTCAGCACACCGGATCCCCATCAGCTCAGCACTCTCTGGATTCTCAGGCAGCACCCGAGACATCCGCTTCCTCTGACAGGAGGGGAGACAGATGCACTCTCCCTCCTGGGACTCTGCTTCCCGCCAAAGACCATGAGTCAAGCATGCCCCTCAGACTTATACCCACTCCCAGAATCCTTTGCAGCAAAATCTGCCTTCTGGGGTAGTTACAAGCCTGAATGTGTCCCTGATTGATAAGCCTCTCACAGAGCCAGTGGTGAGACTCCCCTTTCAGCAGACACACCTGGGAGCCATGACACTCTAACCAAAAAGCAATCATGGCCCTGCTGTTAGGCAGACAAAGCCCACTATGCATTTACCTAGCACCTATCTGTAGGGTGCTACAGTTATGTAGCAGAAAGTGAAAAATATAGTTTTTTTTTTTTCAGAATTGTTGCTATTTTTATGTTTATAGTGCAAAAAATAAAAACTGCAGAGGTGATCAAATACCACCAAAAAAAAGCTCTATTTGTGGGAAAAAAGGACATCAATTTGGGTACAGTGTCGCACGATGTCAGTTAAAATAACGCAATAAATGGCCTGGTCATTAAGGGGGAAAATTAAGGGGGAAAATCTTCCGGTCCAGAAGTGGTAAAACCAAAATGAAAAAATAGGATTAGGCTTTGGATAGACTTTAATGAAATAATACTGGAACTGATATAACAAAGTTTTTTTCCCTTATATCCTCTTACGCATTTTCCAGAATTAACAATAAAATGAATCCCTAAACTAATAATAAAAAAAAAGTTTCAAATATATTGACAGCTGCATATTGTCTAATAATCCTAAAATGGAAACAAACCACACCACCATCTAAATCAGAGCATTTTTTTTTCCAAAACATTTTATTGAGTAAAAGAAAATGCAATACAGTAAAAGAAATAACCACATGCAAGTATACAGGCATGCACAGTAGATAACAGCAAACGATCATTGTAGCATAAAAAGAATCCCACCATCGTATGTAGATATATTAAGGCCAAGAGGAACAAGGACCAACCGAAGGCAATGTGAACCCCAACCTACACAGAGTGGTCCTAGTGCATCGTTTGTCTCATGTATAGCATGTACAGACTGGAAAGGTATCCCAAATTAATGGGGTGCAGATCCAGGATCCGAGGACCAATAATGGGATGGAAGACTCAAGTACAAGGACAGACCCAGAAACTAAAAAAAAAAACGTGAAGGAGCCCTACTACGGGACACACTAAACAAGAGGGACTTGACCTAGCATGTGCTCCTACTCCGAGCACAACCGGCCCAGGCACGGCAACGGTGGGGTGGCACAATAAAAGGGGGACAGAGTGAACAAGGCGTTGGAGGAGGCGGGGAAGAGGTTCGGGCTGTGTGGACCAGCCAGACAGCTAGGTAGCACCTAAAAAAGGTGGGGGAAGGAGGGGGGAGGGGAGTAATAGGGGGAGGCGGGGGTAGAGGGAGGGAAGAAAGAAGAGAGAAAGAGAAAAGAAAAGAAAAGAAAAAAAAAAGGGGGGGATGGGGTTACCTTCAAACAAAAGCAGAACTGTAGTCAACGTCAGCTGACGATAGTGGACACAGAGGGCACAGAGGATATGATTTGGAAAGACAAGACAAGTCCGACCTCATCCTGAGATGCAGAGCGAAGAAGTATCAGCAAATCCCAGCCCCACTAAGCGTTGAGAGTAGAAAATTCCGCTGTGGACCTGAAGTGAGCCCAGCACGCCCATTTCTTATGGAATTTGGCGGGGGTGTCATTGGCGACATGGATGAGCTCTTCCATTTCTGCAATTGCAGCCACCCGACGCAGCCAATGGTTATATTAAAGATAATGTGCCTCCAGACAGCAGCTATCTGGGCCATTAATTGTAGCACCTGGTGGTGCCCCTATCCTTAATTATATCATTAAAATGGAAGGGTTGGGAGACAAGGATTTCGGGCACAGAACTTATAAAAAATCACTTTTATTAAACAAATTATTAGCCAATGGTTAATCGTGGGTGCTTGTGTGGAATTCCATAAAACAGGAATGCATTGCCACGCAGCATTGATCATATGGACTGCAAGTGATTTCGTATAGGAAGTATGTGACGTGGGGGAATGGTGCAGGAGAAACTGAGCCTGTGAGAAGTCCAGGTCATACGTAGTCACCTGCTTAGTAATCCTGTGGACCTCCTTCCAGAACGTGGTTAACCGTGGGCAAGACCACAGGATATGGAGAAGAGACCCAGTGTCCGATAGACATCGCCAACAGGTGGAGGGTATGGAAGGTGCAAATTTATGTAGGAGCGTCGGAGTGCGGTACAACCTGGAAATAATTTTGTACCCGTTTTCTTGGGTCGTCGCATTCCGTGAACACTTGTGGTTTTTTATGAAAATTTGCTCCCATTCGACCTCGGAAAACGAGCATGCAAGCTCCTTTTCCCAGGCTTCACAACGATTGCGCGTGAGCTGACCCGAATTTTCAAACAGAAGGGAGTGTGTGATCAAGAGGAGCTTATGAAGGGGGCCCTCCTGCTGACAAAGCCCATCAAACGTAGTCGGAGAATCCGACAGGAGAACTTACAAATAAAGGCTTTCACATAATGGCTAAGAAGAAGAAAGGGCCAAGGCGGTATGGGGGGTTTCCTCGTCTTCTTAGCTATAGAAGAGGCCGAGAAGATCTCGGCCCCGTCACTGACATGATGGATGCGCAGTTGTTCATGAGGCCAATGGTTGAGCAGGTAGTGACGGTGCATACCGGGGGGAAAGTCAGGGCTAAGCTTGAGCGGGGTCATTGGACCCTGGGTCCTAGAAATCGCTCACGCTTTACACGTTGCATGAAAAGAACGGAGAGTCAGGCCAATCAAAGGGTATAGCCAGAGAGAAAGTGGGATATGAGTAGGCTGGAGCCACGGTGTCGTGTCTAAATCAAGTTTAGTAAAGCCACCCACAAGGGGCACCCAATCCTTCTAAAGCTTGTGGACATTCCAGTCGATAATTCTGGTTAAGTGACACGCCATGTGGTAGTTCCGAACGTCCGGTAGACCTATACCTCTTTTGTATTTGGGCAAGCAGAGAAGGTCATGATGGATGTGGGGTTGTTTATCATTCCACAAGAATGTGGACACCAGGCGATTGTAATCCTGAAAGAAGGTCAGCGGAATCGCAGTAGGAACCGTTTGGAGAACGTAAAGGAGCCTCGGTAGAACATTCATCTTTAAGACTGCAGCTCTACCGAACCAGGACAGGGGCAGTCGAGTCCATGCAAGGAGATCGTGTTTGATTTTGGAAAGAATTGGGGGAAAGTTGCGGAGGAACAATTGTTGCAGATTGGCTGGATCTGTATGCCCAAATATGTCAGGGAGTCCTGCTTCCACGCAAAGCGAAAGTTATGCCTGCAATGTTGTACTTCATGAGGGGACAGGGAAACGTTCAGGGCAAAGGATTTGGAAAAGTTGATCTTCATGTTGGACAAGGAGGCGAATTGACGAAACTCCTGCGTAACCGAAGGGAGGGTGGTGACAGAAATAGTCTGTCAGAAATAGCAGAAGATCGTCCGCGTAGGCGGCCACCCTATATTCCTTGCCAGCGAACTTAACCCCATGGACAGAGCATTTTAACAGAATTAGAGAAATAAAATTAATGGAAACACTGACAGTCAGGATACACAACAATTTGGACCAACACACTAAAATCTGGAATCTGTGGTACCTACACATCTTAATCCTGGATCTCCAATACATGCCTAGAGCCCTGAAGGGCCCCTTTTTGACAGCATTCTCTCCTCTACCAATTTCCCCCTCCTTATTTCTAACTCTTCTATCCTCTCTTCTTTGTAAATTCTTTCAACTTATAGACACTATATAAAATTGTCAAAGGGAATGTTTCCACAACAAATGTTATTTAAAAATAGCATATGCAGTACTATATGAATGCTTTAGCCCCCGTTCACACTGGGGCGACCTGTGAGCGACACAAGTCGCTCCGACTCAGAAAAAGGGTCCGGAGCTTCTTTGGGGCGACCAGGAGGCGACCGCCATAGACTTCAATGTTACGAAGTCCGTGGCGGCCGCTCCTAGGTCGCGGCGCGCTGCTCGCACCGCGACCTCGGAGGTCGCGGTGCGAAGTAGCGTCGCCCCAGTGTGAATGGGGGCTTAGATTCTAAGGAAATTCCTGCACCTAATGTATCAGTGCCAATTGCAGCCAAAACATCTTACTAAAGGCAAATAGACCGTTAACTTTGCAAAGTGCAGTTACACTCTGCAAGAGCAGCTGCCCCAGAGCTTAGTAAATGAGCAGAAGCTCTGCTGACTTTTATCATCCAATCATGTACAAGCAAAACATTTTTTTTTTTTTCCTTGCATGCAATTGAGTATTCTTTGCCAAATGAAGCTTTCCCTCATTAACTAAATTCTAGAGCTTTGTCTTTATTAAATCAAACCCCATAAGATCTTCTTTGGGGTATACCATGTAACCACACTTTAATAAAGCTTGATTATCCCCCAAAACGCTATCCTTGTTGACCATCTTTTTTTTCCATGGCTGTTACATACTGGAAAACATTTTCATAAAAAATAAGAATAAATAAATAAATAAAATTAGGATGATGGGTTAAACCATGTACACTTTTCCTTTATGCTGTTGGGCCATCATCCAGGACCTCTGGTTTACAACAGAATAATATTATACAGCCATACATTTCAAACTACAACACTATATACATCACAAACTGTATATATGCACGCAAAGCAATAAGTTCACTTTCATTTTTGGTCAACCAGAAGCACATACTCACCTTTTCTTCACTCCCCTACCACTCTGTTCAGCCATCAAGAATTAATAAATATACCCTCTTCTTTTGAGTATGGGGGGAGCAGTGTTAGGGGTAACTAGTTACAAAGTAACTAATTACAGTAACTAAATTACTTTTTTTGGTAACTAAGTAAAGTAACTAGTTACAATACTAATATTGGTAACTACACTACTTTACTAGGCTATAGGAACGCGCTTTCCTGCGTTACCCAAGCCGTGCGATACAATTGTTATTTCGAAGAATAGAGAGGGATGAAGTTTATGACTTTTTGTTGCACTTTATGTTTTATTCTGTTTTTTCAGGTTTTGTTCTCATGTTTCCCAAAGCCTGTGTTTATACAATAAACTCTATGCAGAAAGAGTGTCATGTATCTTCTTCTACACGGTCAATTAAGAAAGAGGAAAGTAAAGTAATAAGTAGTGAAGTTACTTTTCAAATGCAGTAACTAGTAAAGTAATCTCATTACAATTTACAGAAGTAACTAGTAACTAGTAACTAGTTACATTTTTTGAGTAACTACCCCAACACTGGGGGGGAGCATGTGATTTACTCTTCCTTGCATGTGGCAACAATGATGTTTGACAATTCGCCACTCACATGGGGTTGGAGAGAGAGTCATCAGACCCGTATAGGCTGCAATTTCTGTTTTCTTTTGCTCCCCGTGGTCAATATGATAGATTTTTCAATCTAAATAGGTAAAAAAAAAGTTTCCCTTCACTTCCTGTGCCAATGACCTCCAGTGTTTACTGCATGGCAGAGTGACAATAGAACAGAAAAATAGTTATGATTCTAACCAAATGATTTTCCCTATCCAAATATCTGCTGATTTAAGCAAGAATACAAAATGATCCATTGCAAGTTATTTTTGTAGGATCAGTGTAAGAAATTCACTGTGGGAGCTGCCATGTTCAATATTTCTCTACAGCATCCAGACACAGATTAGAGATGAGACCAGTTTGACAGTGTTCTACGTCTGCTCCAGTAGTTTAGCTCCAGCTTCAGCCTTTGTCTGGAGCCTGAACAAATCCTTGGCAATATAAATCCCAGCTTCAGTGCCAAAAGCTCAGCAAAAATGGTTACTTCAACCCAAAACACCTTTAAACCAGCTCTGCTTTGCTGCAGCTGCTTTCCCTAAGTATCAGCTCTGTAGCTGCTATAGTTAAAGTGTTACTAAACCCACAACAGTAAAATCAGTCTGTATATGCAGTAAAGCATGCTTGGTATACTCACTGTGGAACCTAAGGGGTTAATCTTCTGCATTGTGTAAAAAGGCTGTTTGATCCTGTATGCACAGCTCCTCTCCTTCTTGCGTTGCCCACAAAACATGTCCAGGTAAGACTGGAGTCAGGCTGCACATGCTCAGTTTGGTGTGTATCGCTAGAGAGCTTTTTTTTTCTTGGAAGAGTGCATGTGATCAGCACAGGGCCAATCAGCACTGTCAAGACAGAGAGTCAGGGGTCATGCATTCTGATAGGATAGCCAGTGCAGTATGAAAACACCTCCTACAAGCTTTAACAGGCACTGATAAAAGTCACAAAGTCTTGTGATAAACGTATTTATTTTCATATTGATATAGTCCTGGCATGTTACAAAGCAGAGAAATATGCATAATCCTTAACCGGTTGCCTACCACACGCCACCTTTTTACTGCGGCAGTGTGGCTCTCCCAGGCAAACCGACATAGGTCTATATCGGTCGCGCGCCTGCAGCTAGGGGGCGAGCGCGCACCGCCGCCGGCGCGCTCCAGCTCTCACTCGTCAGCGGGGAAGCCGATGCATGGGGCAAGCGGCTCCGATTGCCGCCGGGCACCCGCAATCGCTCCCTGCTGAGAGAGAAGAACGGTCGGTCTGTTGTAAATACAGCTGACCGTTCTTCACCCTGGAATGATTACAAAGCCCCTGTGATCCTTCTATATAGGAACACAGGTCTTTATGGTCATTCCACAAGCCACACCCCCCACAGTTAGAAACACACCCCTAGGTACACATTTAACCCCTGGATCACCCACACTGTTAACCCCTTCCCTGCCAATGTCATTATTACAGTAACAGAGCATATTTCTAGCACTGATTACTGTAGTATTGTCACTGGTCCCCCCAAAAGTGTCAAAAATGTCAGTCAGGGGTCCGATCTGTCCGCTGCAATGTCACAATTCCTCAAAAAATTGCAGATCGCCGCCATTACTAGTAAAAAAAAAAACAATAAACATGAAATAAATCTTTCTCGTAGTTAGTAGACGCGATAACTTTGGCGCAAACCAATCAAAATATGCTTATTGTGATTTTTTTTTACCAAAAAAATGCATCAGAAAACAAATTGGCCTAAAATGTTAAAAAATTTTGATTTTTCAATTTGGGAGGGGGGAATGTGAAAAGTATTGTTTTTTTTTTTCCAAAATCGTCGCTCTATTTTTGTTTATAGCACAAAAAATTAAAATTGCACTGGTGATGAAATACCACCAACAGAAAGCTCTATTTGTGGGAAAAAAAGGACTTCAATCTTATTTAGGTACAGCATCGCACGACCGCGCAATTGTCCGTTAAATTACAGTGCCGAATCGCAAAATATGATCTGGTCATTAAGGGGGAAATCTTCCGGTCCAGAAGTGGTTAAAGTGTTACTAAACCCAGGACCCTGCATTTACTAGATCTGGTCTCCCACAGTACACAGAACATGGAAATGCAATTGTTTTAGTAAATATAAACTGCTCTTTTCTCATCAGCATTATATAGCAGTCGCTATACTGCTGATGCTTCTAGGTTTTATTGCCAAAGCTTAATTGAACGAGCTGAAGTTAGAAGGTGATTGGTTACTATTCACAGCTGCCCCAGATTCTAAGTGCACCAGTTTTATCTCACCCATAGGGTCTCTTTTGCCATAAAAACCCTTCCTATCAGGGGCGTTTTAAATTTTGATGTTATTACAAAATCACAAATACAAATACAAATTTAGGCATTGTACACATGAAAATATTTACAGAAACCGATCTGATGAATAAAAAAACATTTTAGAGATGTTTTATTATGGCTTTCAAAATCACATGCATCAGTCTGGCAGGATTTGAAGGTACTACGCACACTAACTGCAAACCCTTGCATGACATGAATGACTGAATATGAAATCTTGTGCATTTTTCTATTGCCATAATACTTCTCTGCAAACTCAGCTTACTCCTTGTTATCGATTTAATAAAGAAGTAGAAGGATGACTTTGGCCAGTGACTATGTGACCACTTAAGATATCAAATTAGGTGCATAATCATGTGATTTTTTTTTTAATAATTGAAATAAACACCCCTTTACAGAACTAAGGGACTGTTCTAAACCAGACATCACTTAATAGCAGATTGCAGTCCAGGTCTAAAGCACTGTGGCCACACCACTTAGCAGCCTCAATGTCGTCTGCACCCCCCACCCAGGAACATGCAGTGAGGTCAGTGGCTGGTGAGGCACTGGCTAGTATCAGAGCCAGATACACACAGGTCACATATTCACAAGTTACGTATTACATTCTCATTATGTAGGCCATTGCAGTTCTACTAGTTTTACTAGTTCTACTCATTTAACAAAAATATTTACAAATGCTGTCCCTTTAAGATGTTTTTCAGTCACCCTTATTGCCAGTTCACACTAGCACGACTTGTCAGGCGACTTGGTCAGCCTGGCAAGTCGTGCACCGTCGCGGTCCATTGTGTAGTACTGGACCGGTTCTAATAGGAGCGACACAAGTCGCTGCGACTTAGAAAAAGGGTCCTGTACTACTTGGAGCGACTTGCATAGACATTCATTTTATGAAGTCTGTGCAAGTCACGCTGAAGTCGCGCTGCACGCGACTTCACAGGTCGCCCCGAAGTTGGATCCGGCATAGTGTGAACGGGGTCTTATTGTTGATGCTGGAAACAATATTACTAGCAAAGATGACAATAAAGATTGTAGAAAAAAAATAAAACATGTCTTTAAATATATAAAGACAAAAAATATATATAATGTTTGGGGGTTCTGAGTAATTTTCTAGCAAAATAATGATGATTTTTACATGTAGGAGAGAAGTGTGAGAATTGGCCTGGGTGGCAAGTGGTTCATTACCATAAGAAAGTAATATACAAATAATTATTATATATTGTTTTTAAGGTAATTTACTCTTCAAAAACTCAAGCAGGTGGCTTATGGGACAAATTACTAAAGTTTGAAGTTATAACTTCAAACCAGTCATTTCACAGTAAATAGATAAATAATACATTATTATGTTATAACATATAGCATAATATTATATTATTTTGCTTGATTAAAAAAGTACCTTTTCAGCAGCAGCAGATTCTCTCTCTTAACTGTGTGAGAAAAACATGGGATTATGGGTAAGCCTTATACCAATAAACCCATGTTTTTTCATTGTAGTTAAGAGGGCTGGGCTGGAAGGGAACATTTGTCTTTTAGACACATGCCCCCTTTTAGGACACTGCAATGAGAGAGCCTCCACTGCAGCATTTTTATTCGTCAGCTTGGACCAATGGTGCTTTACCATTGGTCCAAGGCTCCACGCTGTCCATTGATCTCAAGTGCTTTTGACAAGAAGTCAGAGGTACTGTGAGCTCATCCTTTCAGTCTGCTGCAAACAGCGTGTGTCAGCTTGTATTTAAACTGGCTGCACTGTATGCAGCTTCTGACAGGCTGCACAAGGAGCCCCGTATCTGTGGAACCATTGGTACAAGGAGCCCCAAATTTTGACCAGTGTTGGGGTAGGACTTTGGCTACCTACCACATGTCGTAGAGCTATGACCCTCAAAGCTCGGTCTTTTTTTTTTTTTTATGTTCATGGCAGGTGAGGCTTAGCCCCTGACTGCAGGTCCCTGCAGGTTTGATGTAACTGTGGCTGAGGACACTGAATGAATGGAGGTCTGTGATGTGAAGGGGCCACTGTGATGTAAAGGTGGAAGAGGGAAAGCTGTAATGTAAAGGGGAGCTGTGATCTGAAGGGGGGAATGAGGACACTGATGTAAAGGGGGGCTGTGATGTCAAGGGGGGGACTGAGGACACTGATGTAAAGGGGGGCCGTAATGTAAAGGGGGGGGGACTGAGGACACTGATGTAAAGGGGGGCTTTGATGTCAAGTGGGAGACTGAGGACACTGATGTAAAGGGGGGCTGTGATGTGAAGGGGGGACTGAGGACACTGATGAAAAGGGCGGCTGTGATGTGAAGGGGGAGACTGAGGACACTAATGTAAAGGGGGACTGTGATGTAAAGGGAGATGTGGTGTGAAGCTAGGGAATGAGGACACTAATATAAAGGGGGGGGACTGTGTTGTAAAGGAGGAACTGTGATGTGAAGTAGGAGTGTAATGTGAAGGGGGCTAAAGGCTGTAAGGAATGAGACTGTGATGTAAAGAGGGGGACTGTGATATAAAGGAGAGCTGTAATGTGAAGGAGGGACTGAGGACATTGATTTAAAGGAAGGGGGTGGGGGTGACTGTAATGTAAAGAAGGATATGTGATGTGAAGGGGAGGGGGACCGAAAAACCCTGATGTAAAGGGGGGATTGTTAAGTTAAGGGGAAACTGTGAGGCAAAGGGGCAGCTGTGGTGTGAAGGGGTAGACTGAAAACACTGATGTAAAGGGGGACTGTGAGGTAAAGGAGAGACTTGGATATAAAGAGGGGGGCTGTGATGTATTTGGGAGCTGTGATGGGAAGAGGGGGCTAAGAACACTGACATAAAAGAAGGGGCTGTGATGTAAAGTGTGCATTTAAAATACTTGATTTTTTTTTTGCTTTTACCTGCAGATATGTAGGTTGGTGACATGGACTCTTTAAATTAGGTCCCATGTATGTATTATTCAAGCCATTTGTCAATGGCAGCAATGAATAGTGGAAAGCACAAAAAATGTTATAAAGGGACAATGAGGTTTGCAAATAATAACTCGTTAATATTCACTAAAAATAGATATTTAATAATCAATCTTGGTTTAAACCACCGCTTAAACATATGTTGTGCGTTTTGCTAGAAAAGAAAGCCTTTTCTAGGGCTTCAGGGCAAGGTCTGCAACTCCCCAATCCCTATCTTAAAAGTTGACTTAATACTGCACATGGGCTGATTTTTAGGTGGCATCAGTTGGTTCAATAGAAACCAGCTAACATTCGGCTCGTGTGTACGGTAACCGGTCCGGCCGGCTTCTGTCAAAGGGGCATGATCTAAAAAGGTCTGCAGATTAGAACCCGATCAGCATTCTCAGCCAATGGCTGAGAGCGCTGACTGCTGTGTTCTGAAGAGGGGCCGTCCCCCTGTCAGAACACTACAGCTCAGTAGGGGAGATCGCTTTACTAATATCAGGTAGTTAGTACAGCGGCTCCTCCCAAGCTCTTCAGTTTGTGTACCAGGCTTTAGTTACAACCTTGCATCCCTTTCTCCATGTAACAATTCAGCTCAATACAAGGTACAAGGACACATTTATCAAAGCAGAAGAATGTTTCTCTTTTTCACTGGGGAAATTGTTTGTATTTATAAAAATGTGGTTGGTAAATTGAAATAATGACGTGGAAGGATTAAAGGATTGGTAGGCAGCTACAAAAGTTTTTAATACACAGTGATTTTCCCAGTAACAAATAAGCAAAATGCACATAGTTCCTAAACAAGCAGAAAACTTCCAGTCAATGGAATCCTTCAGGTCTGGCATAGAAAATCTATTCTAAACACTGTCTTAACTTTCTTGCCAAGATTGTGCATTTTTTGGTAGAGGTGGGGTGGGTTAAATTCTACTTTAAATGGAAACTGTAATGCTTTTTGTTAAGTCTTATCTGTTTTAATGTCAAACTGTCATAAAATATGTTATAAAACGTTGTTAATATTGTATGTTTATTTTACATACCAACATTGATTAAAAGAGGATTGCACGTAGAAGGCATCAATGACACAGGGATAGGGGGGAGGGTGGTGTTTCTTTTTTCTGAATCAGCTGTGTGTGTAATCTGAATGCCAGGTTATTGGGCTAATACAGTATAGAGTCTAACAGCAACAGCAATATGAAACCCTGGAGGATCAAAATTGCATTTGCCAGTAACTGTCTTTAAAAAAGAGTTCTTTGCAACATTTTGAACTTGGCTAGCAAACTAGAAATTAGAAAAATATTCCTGAACATAACACATAATGAAAACAAATGATGATTACTACTGTGTGCACTTTCTAAAGAAAGGCAAAATGCAACCTTTAAAGGCATTAGATATCATTTAATGGTGGCTTCTTAACTGATTTTGGTTCATGTCACCATTATCAGATAGACATAACAGGTGTATGTTTAATGATTTTGAAACTTTGTTAATATTAAAATACCCTTTCTGCCATCACTGTAACCCTACTCATAGAATAGCAGGCTACCTTTGCCTGGTTATTAAAAAAGCAAAGGGGAGGGGAATAAAATGGATATTAAGGTATTATGGGGTCGGCATATTAGATAGGATATATAAGGTTATATAAAGAGTAACAAGTATGTTGATAACATATTATTGGTATTAATCTTAAAAGAGCCGATACCCAATACTATAATATGGTAGGACGGGAAAGGGGGGAGGTTATTGGTTGACAGACACACTGATCTACAAAAAAATGATGTGACTTTTCATACTGATGTAGCACCCTACAAGGTAGGTGCTAGGTAAAGTATAGTGGGCCTTGGCTGCCTAACAGCAGGGCCATGATTTTCAGCTGGAGTGTCATGTCTCACAGGTGTGGCTATTGAGACTGGGGAGTCTCCCCACTGGCTCCATGAGAGGGTTCTCATTGGGCAGTGGAGGAAACCCAATCAGTGGCACATTCAGGCCTGTATCTACACCAGAAAGGCAGATTCTGCCGCACAGTATTCTGGGAGTGGGTATACGTTTGAGGGGAGTGCATGACGCAGCGTCTTTGGCAGGAAGCAGAGTCCCAGGAGGAAGAGTGCGGCTGTCTCTCCTCCTGTCAGCAGGATCAGGTGTCCCGGGCGGCTTGCTTGAGGGGACGGAGCGAGCTGAGCTGAGCTGCAGAGAGGATCCGTGTGCCCAGGACCAGCGGGGCTGAGGGGGTCCAGTTTCAGGAAAGCATTCCCAGTTTGTGAGTATTGTAAACTGCCCCTGGGGGTCTGCCTAGCAGAGGGGACCACTCCGGTGAAGGTCCAAGGGACCCAGGAGCCAGCTAGCGGTAAAGGGGGGTGCCAGAGTTGACCCTGAAGTTCAGAGGGGGTGCCTAGTGAGAGGACCCTGAAGTGTAAAGGGGGCGCCAGCGGTTAGGCCCTGAAGTGATAAAGTGTACAGCGTGCAGTGTGCGGTGTACAGTGTTGAGAGTTGCAGCAGCACAAGCAGTTACAAAGAGCTACCTCAGTCAGTGAAGGGCTGGAGGGAGCTGTTCACAGGACTTTTGAGCAAACCAGAGTGTCAAGAGTCAAGTCTCAGTACAGTCCAGGACTTTTTGAGCTAACCAGAGTGTCTAAAGCCAAGTTTAAGTACAAGTTCAGCAAGTCAGTATTTCTCAAGCGCCAGCAAGCGTTGATCAGCTGGCGTCAAGACAGCGCTAACAGGCATTTTTCTGCAAAGTATCTCAGTTGTACCTAGTTGAGCCAGAGGAGTATCCCACTCATTCCCTTCTCCCATCCCCATTATCAAACAAACAAAACAAACCAAAGATGCCGGAATGGTCATTGTCTCCAATCTCACACTTAAATGGGCTGAAGGTGTCACTGGTAAAAATGGCAGACCCACATCAGGCCCAATGCCTGGAAAACCTACTAAACTGTATTATAAAGGATGTTATGGATTACATAGTGGACCTATCATGGACCTATCAAAATAAACCACTATATATATCTAAAGCTGTGTTATACATTAGACCATACATACTCCAAGACAGATTAGGCTTTTTTAAACTAACTTTGCCAAAAACAATTCTGTGAATGGCTCGTCATATACAGTTTACTGTCAGTCCCTAGGTTACAAACAAGATAGGGACTGTAGGTTTGTTCCTAAGTTGAATTTGTTTGTAAGTCGGAACAGGTACATTTTTTAAGTCTAGCTCCAGCCAAAATAATAATTTTTACGTTTTTTGGACAGCATAGAGAAGGGTTAGCACCTCTGTAAGGTTTGATTTGCTGTCTAGGCCCTTGTTCAGCTCACTTTCTTTCCCTGTGACAATTGGATTTTGAACATTTTGGGTTGTTGTGGAAGCAAGGATTGGTGATAAAGCTTCAGTGGAGACACCTTTTTCCCGTGATAACTCTTACGGGAGGGAAATTCTCTTCCTAGGGGTAGATTTCCTCTCACTTCCTGTTGTCTCCCACGGTTTGTAAGTAGGAGGTTTATAACCCGGGGAGCGTCTGTATAGTGATTGAAGGGATCAGGGGTATTATATAAGGGCTGTATGAATCCACGTCTGCTGATCTAGTCATGCTCTCCAGTCAATTCAAATCTCAGTCTTTGGTAGATGTTTCTTTGATGTTAGGAACATTTTTAGAACAGCACTGAAAACGTTTCTTCTATGACACTAAATGTAATTTTAATGTGTTAGTCATATTTTTATTACGTCAGGTTGAGTGCTTGTGATATTGCCTACCCTGCATGTTGCTGAAGAAGGAATGTTTTGTATTCAAACTAGGAAAACTATTTATAATGAATGACAGAAGGTAAAAAAGGTTTAGAGAAGCCAGAGTCAAAGCATACACTTAACACACATTAGCTAGGTACAGTGATCAATATTCTAACCTTATTAATTTAACATAAGATGATGAAATATATTTACAAACTGGAATCACTTATGTGCAAGTCGGTGAAAAAGTGTTTAAAAAAAAAAAAAAAGATATCATTTAGATAAGGGGTTAACAAAAATTAAAAATTACTACAGCGGTTGTCTTTTTTTTTTTTTTTTTTTTACAATGTTTTCAATGTTCTAATTGACTGCTGGATCATTTTTATGCCTGAGCATCTGTGTTGTTTCAGAAGCTTACGATTTGTGATGCTCATTGCAAAGTACTGTGGGGGAGATTTACTAAAACTGGTGCACACAGGATTTTGGTGCAGCTGTGCGCAGTAACCAATCACCTTCAAACTTTAGCTTGTTCAATAAAGCTTTGGCAACAAAACCTGAAAGCTGGTTGTTTACTATTCACAGCTACACCAGATTCTGTGTGGAGCAGTTTAGGTAAATCTCCCCCTGTATGTCTGAAAGTCATAATAAATACTGCCATGCATATCATTTAAATAAAGACCACACGGGCGCTTATATTAATCTGGATCACATTTGACTGATTTTAGTGTTTAGAGTGTATTAGGGTATTGTACCATGTTTAGGGGTGTATCTAAATAGTGGCTATGGCAAGCACCCTATCCAAACATTTGACGTTCTACATCATTTATAGCATAATATAAGCTCAAGAATGCAAGTCAAACACGTTAGCCTTTTAATTAACCACTTAAGCCCCGGAAGATTTTACCCCCTTCCTGACCAGGGCCTATTTTGCGATTCGGCACTGAGTGACTTTAATGGACAATTGCGCTGTCGTACGACGCTGTACCCAAATGAAATTGACGCCCTTTTTTTCCCATAAACAGAGCTTTCTTTTGGTGGTATTTGATCACCTGTGCGATTTTTTGATCATGCGCTATAAACAAAAAAAGAGCGACAATTTTGCAAAAATAACAATATTTTTCAAATTTTTTTAAATGAAATTCGCCCCCCAAAAAAATGTAAAAATCAAAATTTTTTCACATTGTAGGCAAATTTGTTTTCTGCTACATATGTTTGGTAAAAAAAAAAAGCGTATTTTGATTGGTTTGCGCAAAAGTTATTGCGTTTACTAACTAAGGGAAAGATTTTTGCCATTTTTATTGGTTTTTTTTTAACTAGTAATGGCGGCGATCTGCGATTTTTTTTGCGGGACTGCGACATTGCGGCGGACATATCGGACCCTTGACTGACATTTTTGACACTTTTGGGGGTACCAGTGACATTACTACAGTAATCAGTGCTATACATATGCACTGTTACCGTAAAAATGACACTGGCAGGGAAGGGGTTAACTTTATTGGAGAAGGAGGGGTTAAGTGTGTCCCTAGGGGCATGCTTCTAACTGTGATTGGATGTGGCTTTTCATGTAACAGCAGAGATCTACGGTCCTACATAGCAGGACTGTATGATCTCTGCTGTTACACAGGGGAGAATGACAGGCTGCTTTGTTTACATTAGCCGCCTGCCTTTCTCCCGGTGTAACCGACGATCGCGAGTGAATGGCGCACATTGGGTCCACCACTCACACGCGCGGGGGGGTTAGTGAGCGAGCGGGAGCGCGCCTCCGGCGGCGCACGCTCGCTCCCTAGAGCCTCACAGGCTAGCTACGTAGATCTACGTCGCTTTGCCTGTGAGGGGCTGACTGCTGACGTAAATAGTCGTTAGGCAGTCGGCAAGTGGTTAACAATATACCAGAGAGTGGTTTAATCACTTACCCAGCATGCTATAAGTTCAGTGCATTACACTTCTGCACTTTGTTTACACCAGTGTGGCTTTGAAGTCATGCTACTTCAGCACGACTTCAAAGCTGACTGTTGGTGTGATTTCATGAGCGCCACTGAAATTGCACAGAAATAGTGCAGGAACCTTTTTTAAAGTCCCTGCGACTCAAGTGAATTGGAAGTTTAAACTGATCCATTGCCACGAATAGGGTGCAACTTTTCATGTGACTTTGAACTGTCAAGTCGCATGACAAGTCACACTGTTGTGTATCAGTGCTAAATTGGCAACCCTTCTTATCAGGGCCCAGCTTTCACATCAGGATCGTCCTTTACATTGGATGCCCCTTCACATCAGAATCCCATCTCTATAAATCAAGAGCCCCCTTTACTTTAGAGCCCCACCTTCACATCAAAGCCCCCTCAGCTCAGTGTCCTCAGAGCCCCCTCACATCAGAATTCTCAGAGCCCTTTCACATAAGTGTCCTGATGTGATGTGACCAGTGATTCCAGAGAGTCCTCCTTCACATTGGATTACTCAGTGCACCCTTTGCATCAGAGTCCTCAGCCCTGCTTCAATTCAGAGCTTCCTCACATTAGTGTCCTCAGGTAAACTCATATCAGTGTTTTAACAGTGTTCTAAGAGCCCCCTCACATCAATGTCCTAAGAGCCCTCTTACATAGGAGTCCCCAGAGCACCCTAACATCAGTCACCTTAGTGCCCCCTCTATTATCAGAGTCATCAGAGCCCCTTCACATCAGTGTCCTCAGAGCCCCCATCACAACAGTGTCTTTGGAGCCCCCACATCAGTGTTCTCTATATCAGAGTTCTCAGACAACCTCCTTAAACGCAAAATCCTCAGAGACCCCCTACACCCCAGAGTCCTCAGAACATCCCCATATCAGAATTCTCTGAGCCCCCACACCAGTGTTGAGTCCTCAAAGCCCCCCTCACATTGGAGTCCTCTGAACCATCCTCACTGTCAAGGTCCTCACACCACTGTCTTCAGAGCCATCGCACACCAGAGTCCACATATCCTCCTCATATCAGAGACCTCAGAGCCCCCTCACACCAGTGTCTGCAGAGTCCCCTCACACTGGAGTCTACAGAGCCCCGCTCATATGAAAATCCTCAGAAACCCCTTGGATCAGTGTCCTTCCCTATCTAATTTGTACAGAGCTCTGGATCAGCATCATGCGTTTCCATGCTGCCACCAAGCCAGCCCTTCTGCACCATAGAAGACACATGAGGCAGTGCAGAGCCATTAAACAGAGGATTCCAGGATAGCAAGGATTTTACAATAGATTGAGAATAATTAGATCTGCAAATCTGATGGGGGTGCTTTGGTGTAGCAAACTCAAGCACCCCTCTGGTGTTGTCCCTACATGGCACCCACATTGATTAATGTAGATAGCTTATAGTGATACCCTTTATTGGCTAACAAGCTAATACAATGATGAAGGGATGTGTTAGATCCCTTCTTTGGGCTTTATGCAGTAGTATAATGCCTGAACTCATGCATTAGTATTAAGCCTGAACTAAGGCCCCATTCATATTTGAGTGTTTTGGGAACACGCACAGAAACTAGCCACGTTTGGGGTGTCAATAACAATTAATGGCTATGCAAGCGTGACACATAAGATAAAAGTATCAGAAGAGCAGGGTTCAGACCCTAACGGGTGCAAGAGCCTCGGCTCTTCCAAATAAAAGAAATGGATTGATGAGGAGGGCTACTGAGTAGGTGAGTGTAAATTCAAGTTAAGCAAAACATATTTAGAAATTGAATAATCAGTTTATTGAAGAGATACAATTAGAACACCATTAAAAGAGAATAAATCTCACAATACACATAAATATACATAAGGTAACCATTGTAGTCTCAGCCAAGTAGGGATGGGCTGACGCGTTTCGCAAAGTTGCTTTTTCAAAGACCACGTGATATCCCAGGCGGACAAGTCACATGAAACATTTTGGGGGTACCGTAAAATCCGGGCTCCGATCACCCAAACGAAGCCGCAGGCAGCCCAAGGGAGCCAAATGGAGAGGCTAAAAAGCTCCTGGATAGACCACAAGGGCCAAAACCGGGGAAAATCCCAAAAGGGGGTGTCGAATCCGGTATCCTCGGATTAGTCAACTAAGACTCAAGGGGAACAGAAAAGGGGCGTCAAGCACATCGCCCAGTGCGCCATATAATTTATATCTTGATATTACAGATCACTCCTTCCGGGAGAAAAAAGTACACCAAGTTCCCACCAGGGGGGGGGGGGACCAGCAAGCAGCTGAGTTAGGGACAATACTAGCGATAGGGAAAGGTTCCTGATGAGAAGGGTTGCATCTCACTGGATACCTTCCCGACTGGACACAGGATGACCAAGCCGCATTCTGTCCCCTCTCAGCAGACTCTGTTGGTTCGACTGGAGCCAGCTTCTTCACTTCATTGGAAACTGTGAGTGTGCCTGGCTGGGTAGCTGTCCCACTAAATCTATTATAAACTGTTGCTGCAATACTTCAATACAAGTTCTATATTTCACCTTACTGTGTGAATTATTGCCTCCACACCATGTTGCACCCCACCTACATGCCTCTTCCTGTGGCAACAATCTTGGACCTGAAATTTTCTCCAGCAATGGCCAGGCATGCACAGTAAGGCCTCATAGACATGAAAGTGGGTTTACTCCTAGCGCCTCACATGTAAAAGGGGGGTTCTAGGTCAGAATGGGTTAGGGAGCTAGAGAGTGGGTTTTTTTTCTCTTAATATGCCTGTGAACTGGGATGTAAGGTCTTTACTTTGGAGTCCTGCTTTCAAGTTACTTGTCAACCTGCTCCTGCCACATACCTAGAATATATACAGGTAAGCAGTGGGGGTGGAGCAACCTGTCATTTTGATGGACAATAAAGCAGCAGAGGAACCCTTCTTGTCTAGAGCCTTTCACAGAAGACAGTATGTGCATTTTGATCAGGGCTGTGTGTGTGTCCCCTTCATGAGGGAGGAAACTTGGACCTCTCCCTGTTGGAGAGGAAGGGGAAGCCACAGCACCCCTTAGATAGGAAGAGTATGTATTAGGAAGTTTATGCAATGCATGGACATGGGTCTCTTAAAAGGAACTTAGTCATTTGCAACTTTATATAGAAAGTGTGCTAGAGAAGCAAATAAGAAATAACATATGCATCTTCCTAATTGTTAAAAGTTTATAGTAAAATGTTTATCTTGTTAATATGCAGCTCCTGCCTGAACTGTCTCTGTTCCTTGAGGGGGGAGTTCGTGTTGGGGATACAACAGCTTTTAGCTTATCCGATAAACTGCAGTTCACAAATAGGACAGTAGATGTCGCTAATGCTAAGTGATATGCTATGCATTTTCTATGATGTGCATTTCCTGTACACTGTACTGTACTTGTTGGTTATCTCTTCCTGTCTGTGTCCTTCTCACCATGAGAAGGTGATATCCCTTGCTTTCTGTGTTATGTTCCAAATAAAGAAGCCAGTTCCTGTTTACTCCACAATGTCTGATCTGAATGGAGTCCGCTGCACCCAGTGATCGCACTCTGCAACAGGTTATGGGCCCAGGATCCGGATAAAGATCGACATAAGGAAGGTTTCCGGTGACATCTTCTATAGACAAGTAAGACTGTTTATATATAAAGGAGGGAAAAATGGCTGGAAACTCAGAACTTAAACTCTCAGTGGCCAAGCTGAACAATGACAATTGTCAGCTATGGAAGTTTAAAGTGGAAATGCTATTATCTAGAGATGACTTGTGGGAGGTTACCACAACAGAGAGGCCACAGGACAATAATCAGGACTGGGACAAGAAAAACAGACAGGCACGGGCCACCATAAGCTTACTAGTGGAGAATGATCAGCTCATACATAGGAGGACACAGCAAAAGGCATGTGGGACATTCTAAAAAGACTGCATGAAAGATCCAGTTTAAACAGCAAGCTGTTTCTACTGCGGAAACTTTACAGAATGAGACTTAGCAGAGAACAGGACATGCAGGCGCATATAAATGCAATGCTGGAAGTGATTGCACAACTCAGATCAATTGGGGAGAATATAACAGACAGCCACGCTGTAGCCACGTTGTTATGCAGTTTGCCCGATACATATACTGCATTGATCAATGCACTAGAGGCACAACCTGAGACAGATCTGATGCTAACATTTGTAAAAACCAGGCTCATAGATGAGTATCAGAGAAGAAAGGAATTAGTGCATGACTCCACAGAAATCGACACCAGAACCACTCTTAAAGTTACAGACGCAAGGTTACACAGGAAAGAGACCAGAGTGTGTTTCAGATGTCACAAACAGGGACACATAAAGAAAGACTGTACTATATGGAAAGCAGAGCAAAGAAGACAGCGTCCATCTTATGCTAAACAAAAGGTCAAAGCCATAATCAATGATCCATGGGAAGGAAACTGGAATGCCACATTTAAAGTGACAGCCAACAATAAATGTCAAGGCTGGTGCATCGATTCGGGGGCAACCAGTCACATGACGAGTAATAGAAGTTTTTTCACAGAACTTGATCTGAACAACAAAGAAACTATTTATCTTGCAGATGGAAGCAAAATACATGCAGAAGGATATGGGCATGGAACCCTTGTATGCCCTGATGATGCGGGACACAATCTCGCCATACCAGTGAAAGATGTGCTTTATGTTCCCAGAGGACTCACTGTAACATTCCAAAGTGACAAGTGTTCAATCCTAAACGGCAACCAGACAGTAGCAAGTGCCAAGCTGGATGATCATCTATATCACCTCGACACAGTGAAAGAAAAGGTGAGACTATGTACACACAAGCACAATGACTGTATACATATATGGCACAGACGTCTAGGTCACAGACACCCAGAATGCATACAGGAACTACAGAGGAGGAATCTGACAAGGGATCTGACAATATCCCCTTGTCCAGTTACTGTTAAGTGTGAATGTTGTATTAAATCCAAAGCTACAAGAGCAACACTTCCTAAAGTCAGTCAGAAGAGAGCTTCAAGACCACTTGACTTAGTTCACAGTGACGTGTGTGGTCCCCTAAACCCATCTACACCTGGAGGCAAAAGGTACATAGTGACTTTCATAGACGACTATTCAAGGTACACAGTCACCTACCTAATGCAACACAAGAGTGAAGTTTTTGACAAATTACAAGACTATATAATAAAGACCAGTAACAAGTTTCAGAGGAAGCCTCTCATACTTCGGAGTGACAATGGAGGTGAATTCACGGGATATAAGATACAAGAGTACTTAAAACAGAATGGAATAGAACATCAAAAGACAGTCCCATATACACCAGAACAAAATGGAGTAGCTGAAAGAAAGAACAGAACTCTGACTGAAATGATCAGATGTATGCTGACAGACTCTGGACTACCACAAAAATACTGGGGTGAAGCAGCTATGACAGCTACATATTTACAGAACAGACTTCTTTCCAGAACAATAGAGAAAACTCCATATGAACTTTGGCACAATGAGAAGCCAAATGTAAAACACCTAAGAGTTTTTGGATGCAAAGCATTCATCTACATACCTGAAGAAAAACGCACCAAACTCCAAAACAGAGCATTTGAAGGTATCTTTGTTGGATACAGTGACAATGTCAAAGGTTACAGAATCCTTAATCCCAAAACAGACAAGGTTACCATTAGCAACAGCATAACTTTTGTTGAAGATTTCAGAGACAATGTAATGACAACAGTAGAAGCAAGAATAGAAGAGAAAACTGACATTGACCAGCCTATCTCTGTAACTTCTGAACAAACAGTTGAAGTGAGTGCAGACTCTACCAGTACTGAAGAGTAGACACAAGAAGGCTCAGACACAAAACCGAGACGTTCAACAAGAGAAAACAAGGGTAAACCACCTGTACGTCTCTCATACAAAGCAAGTACTGCCAGTATCAACGAACCTGCAACCTGGGAAGAAATATCTTAGCTTTCAGAACAAGAAGCAAGTAAATGGATAAAGGCTGCTGATGAAGAGATAAAATCCATGCATGACACTAAAACATGGACACTTACAGAGCTACCACCCGGAAGGAAAGCCATAGGCTGTAAATGGACTTTTAAAGTGAAATACAATGCAGATGGCACAATTGAGAGATACAAAGCAAGGCTAGTAGCCAAGGGCTATTCTCAAAAATACGGAGAGGACTATGATGAGACATTTGCACCAGTAGTCAAGCACACTACAATATGGCCTTTACTGACAGTAGCCGTCACAAGGAAAATGCAAGTGAAACATTTTGATGTGAAAACCGCGTTTCTACATGGCGAGCTAACAGAAGAAATTTACATGGAACAGCCGCCAGGGTTCAAAGATGAACAAAGGCCAGACCTAGTATGCAAACTTCACAGGAGTATATATGGTCTAAAGCAAGCAGCCAGAGCGTGGAATATAAAAATAAATAAAGTGCTTACACATCAAAACTTTCTGAGGAGTAAAGCAGACCCCTGCTTATACACAAAGAAATTGGCAGACAGATGGGTCTTATATGCTTATTTATGTGGATGATATCCTGATTTGCTTTGAGCAAGAAGGGGGTGAAGCAGAAATACTAGAAAAATTAAATCAGAACTTCAACACCAAAGATCTTGGCAACATAAAGAATTACCTCGGCATCCAGATCGAGAGAGAGGAAGATGGCAGCTTTCTTCTGAACCAAAGACACAAAATACAAGAAATAATTGAAACATTTGGAATGGAAGACGCCAAACCAGTAAAGTCTCCTATGGAAACCAACTACCTAAAGGAGATGAATTGCCAAGATAACCCATTACCTACTAATACTCAATACAGGAAGGCAATAGGGAAATTGCTATATCTTACCACTGCTACAAGGCCGGACATTGCAGAAACTGTTGGAATCCTATGCAGAAAGGTTTCAATGCCAAGTCAAAAGGACTGGAATGCTGTAAAGCGAATCATTCGCTATCTTAAAGGGACTTTGCACTACAAGCTAAAGTTACCAGCAAGCGATGAAAGCACCTTAACAGGATATGTGGATGCTGATTGGGCAGAAGACACCAGCGACAGGAAATCTACCAGTGGATACTTATTTTTTCTGTCAGGAGGTGCCATCAGTTGGACTAGTAAAAAGCAACTCTCTGTTTCACTGTCGTCTACTGAGCCAAGAAGTTATATGGCTGAGACAACTATTAACAGACTTGGGTCAACCACAGTTGGGACCAACAGAAATCTATGAGGACAATCAAGGATGCCTTGCACTTGCGCGCATGGAAGGAGTTAATTCAAGAACCAAGCACATTGATGTGAAGTTCCACTTTCTTAGGGATCTTCAAGAGCAAGGTCTTCTTGAGTAACTTTATTGCCCAACCGAGAATATGACAGCAGATATCCTTACAAAGCCTCTGACCTCTGAAAGACACTCAAGGCTTACAAAGAAGATGGGTTTAATAGACTAAGCCTTAGCTGTTGAGAAGGGGTGTTGGAGATACAACAGCTTTTAGCTTATCCAATAAACTGCAGTTCACAAATAGGACAGTAGATGTCGCTAATGCTAAGTGATATGCTATGCATTTTCTATGATGTGTATTTCCTGTACACTGTACTGTACTTGTTGGTTATCTCTTCCTGTCTGTGTCCTTCTCACCATGAGAAGGTGATATCCCTTGCTTTCTGTTATGTTCCAAATAAAGAAGCCACTTCCTGTTTACTCCACAATGTCTGATCTGAATGGACTCCGCCGCACCCAGTGATCGCACTCTGCAACAGTTCTCTTAGGCCCCTTTCACACACTCCGTCCGTTTTTCTCAGCGGGGGATCGATCCGCCGATCCTCCGCTGAGCAGGAGGATGACAGCTGTGTCTCCGCGCTGTGTGCGGTGATCCGCTGAATGGATGGAAAATAGGGTTTCCATCCATCCAGATTTGACGGATCGGATCGGATGTCAGCGGACATGTCTCCGCTGACATCCGATGCCCCATAGGGATGCATGGGGGACCGTTCAGATCCACCAAAAAAATGGACAGGCGGATCTGAACGGTCCGCCTGTGTGAAAGAGCCCTTAATCACAAAACTGTGTGTGGGAACAAGAAGACAAATGCTGGCAAAAAGTGTAGGCTCGAAGAGGGGCTGTAATCTGATTAGGCCTGGCTGAGCCTTGCCCAGAGTTCCTAAAATGATGATATTGTATGACACACTTATTGATCTGAGCTAAGGATGCTGTGTAGTAAGGGATTTATGACCATGTTGCATAGTTCCCCTATAAGTGTGTCCTGCTACGTTATACTTATTCTTTAAAGAATATATAACCCGAACACTTGTTCAGACATTTCCTTTTTATAGGGTGACATTGCTCTATTCCTGCTTCCCAGTTTTGCTCTTACATTGGCACCTTGTCACACAGGCTTCTGATGGCAATTTCAATACACATTATGCAGGTATGATCCACTGTTGTCACCATCAACAAACCCGTCCTAAAAAATGCTATACAGCCATCGCTGGAGTGCATGCATGTAGACAGGAATTTGCTGCAAAGATACTACAGGATATAAGGCAGCACTGAGATACTGTAGCACCCTCCTAGGTAGGTGCTAGAAAGTATAGTTTTGAGTCCTGTCTGCTTACCAGAAGGACTTCAGGTAAATCTATCTTGTTCTCTGCCTACTAGAGAGCAGGATCTATTAGTGAGGACTGCTCATTGTGCTCAGGTGCAACTCATTCTGTCTGCAGAGTGTTTCACACTGGTCCAATAGGGAGGCATATTGGACAGTAGGAGGAAACCTGACAAATGAGTGCACAAGTGTTTCATACAGCCCTGGTGATTTGGCAGAGGAAAAGTGCCTCAGTACATGCTGGGATACTGTATAAAAGCCAGGAGCACATGTGCTTGGGGTCTTTCGGCTGGATAGCGGAGTCCCGGAGGGAGGGGGCAACTGCCTCCTCCTCTGTAGAGGTGCCATGTGGCCTCAGGTAGTTGACCTGAGGGCCTGGAGAGTGCTAGTGAGGAACAGAACCCAAAGGTCCGGTGAAGCTGAGTGAAAGGGGAGACAGTGGAGGATCTGATTCTGCAGTAGAGTGAGTACAGATCTGTGTCAAGGCGCCTGACCTGGGGGGGGGGCACCCCTGCAGCTAGAAGAGTCAGTGGATGGGTGTCAGTATAGGGGATACTAGTGAGTGTCCTGAAGATAATATAGATTCACCAAATCTTTTGCTGGAGAGAAAGGAGCAGGCAGACTTAACCCTTTCCATACATGTGGCAGTATGGATTAAGCAGTGCAGCTGCTTCCACAAGCAACCTGGTGAGACCAAGTTAGAGTTGTCTTTGTCTATTGTGAATAGTTACAGTTGGAATATTCCACTATTCCCTTCTTCCATCCAAGTTCCAAAATAAACACTAAAAACCAATACCCCTGGACTGTTTATTATGTGACGAGCCATCGGAGTAAGGAGGGATGTGTGAACTGTTTCCTAAGTGACTGTGTGCTGGTAATCAGAGGAGGCCCAACAAATGATCATACAGCAAGCCCTACGGGGATAGTGCTACAACACAAAAAAGAGTAAAAAAAGGCGAAAACAAGTATTTTATTTTAAAAACATACAGTTATTTATGATAAACTATGCTTTATAAAAAAGTGTTATTCAGTTTACATCTACTTTTATAAATCAGTAACAATTTGGAAGTGTTGCCATCTCTGCCAATCCTGCATCCTTGCATTCTTGACTATTGCAGTTACTGGTTTTTAATATGCAACAGTAAGACTAACTAGCCTTAGTCCCAGTTCTCACTTATGCGATGCGGGAACCCTGCGAATCTACTGCGGGTTCCCGCATCGCATTCCCAGCACAGGCAGTTCACACTGCCATATGCGAATCGTTGGGGATGTCAATTCAAATTTAACAACACCCCCAGATCAGTTCATATATTGCAGTGTGATCTGACATTCTGACATGAATTGGATCGCATTGATGTGAACCACCATGCGATCCGATTCTGCTGCGGACCCAAAAAAGGGTCCTGTGGATGTTTGTGCCGAATCAGATGCAAATTCAGCCATACTATCTGTATGGCTGAATTTGCATCGCACAGACATCGCATGTGATTTTCAGAACAGTGCGTTCCGAATCACATGCAATGTCTGCCATCACAGATGTGTGAACCAAGCCACAATGCCGTAGTTAAAGACCTGCCAGTTAGCACTTAGTAAATATGCATGCTCGTACTTGGCATATTTCTAAATTTATTATTAAAAAATGACTCACAGAATGATTTTATTTTCTGTGCATGTGTTAATGCTTTAACTGGCAGGAGAGTTACCAAAGGAAGCTTTGATAAAATTAATTGGGGCATAACAATTAATGCCAAATAACATTGCATGCACTAATATTTTTAGTGGAAATGAACAGCATGAAATAAAGCAATGATATGATTTACCTTAGTGCATGTGGCTCAGTATATTCATTATACACCAAGCACTGAGGAGAGCTTGCTGGCCATCAGGAAATGTTTCCAAGTATTATATTTTGATCCTTGTATGTAGCTCTAATTAATATCAGGAAGATTACTTTTTAAAATTTCAGCTTTTAATATTTTCAGCCAACACAGCACTGCATAGTATGTGTGTCTCTTAGTAACAAAATGTAAGAATAATAAATGCTGACATATAATACAACAGTATTTTAAAGAAGAAAAAATGTATTTTAAGGAATTTGAAAATCAGAACCATTTAGATGTGTAGCACTGTCCCCGTAGGGCTTGCTGTGTAATGACTTCTTGGTCCTCCTCTGATCACCTGCAGACAGTCACTTAGGTACAGTTCACTCATTCATCCTTACTCCCAGTTGCTCGTTACTCAATAAACAGTCCAGGGGTTTTGGTTTTATATTTGTTGTGGAACTTGAATGGGAAAAGGGAATAGTGGGATACTCCAACTTGAACTATTTACAGTTGTTTAGAACAACTATCACTTGGCCTCACCAGGAGACATGTGGAAGCAGACACTGCTTTAACCATACTGCCACTTGTATGGAAGAATTAGGTCTTCTTGCTCTCTCTAGAAGCAGACTTAATGCAACTACATTATCTTCAGGACACTCTCTAGCATCCCCAACCCCGAGTGACACCTGTCCACTGACTCTTCCAGCTAAAGGGATGGCCCTCTCGCTGAAAGACCCCAAGCACATGTGCCCTTGGCATTTATACAGTATCCCAGCATGCACCTAGGCACTTTCCTCTGCCAATCACCAGGGCTGTACCAAATGCCTGTGCACTCATTTGTCGGGTTTCCTCCCACTGTCCAATATGCCTCCCTGAAGTGTGAAACTGCAGACAAACTGAGCTGCACCCGAGCACCATGACCAGACCTCACTAGCAGATCCTGCTCTCTGGTAGGCAGGGAGCATTATAAATTCACCTGGCAATCTATCTAGTAAGCAGAAAAGATCCAAAAACAATATTCTCTCTTCTAGCACCTACCCTGGAGGGTGCTACATATGTATAACTGTGTAGCCTGGCCAGAAGGATCTTAAGGGACAGACAGCCACACTGCTCAGGCTTTGAGTGGATATCCACAATGCTGCTGCAGGATAGGACAGAGTGACCTGGAGAAGACAGGAGAGACAAGGCTGTCCATTAGACATTATTGCGAGCAGAAGACCTGTTTACCAATGTCACAGGACAATGTATGCTAGATAGGGTAGACACAGGCTGTGTTATTAGAGCAGTGAGCCCACACATGGGGAACAGAGGCTAGAGGAGCACTGTCCAGCTGCAGTTTGGAGGATACCAAGGGACAGTGCTACGTTGGTCGGCTGCCATGTATGGGAGTTCAGGAGCCAGAGGCTGCCATTTGCTGATCCACAGGGAGGATGTGTGTCAGGGATAATGAGAGCAAGCTGGCTGCAGCGAGGATGACCAGATCCATATAGATTCACTCAGGAAACTGAAACCAGACGGTGTATGCTTTAGGTAAGATTTATTTACAGTGAATCAGATTTTATCCAATCACCAGCAAACAAAATGCATAGCAAACGTGAAAATAGAAAACGTGAACAAAAAAAAAAACAACTGACAAAACACCTAACTAGCAGCCTAACTAAGAGACAAAAAACCTAACTAGCAAAGTATAATACAATATATACAAAATGGGGAACTAGAATCAACAATCAACAGGGTAAAACTAGTGTTGCAATGAACAGTTGGAAAGAGGGCCAGAATTTGAATCAGGACAAGAGGAGCAGGTACAAGACAGCAGAGCACAGGATATAGGCAGAGGCATATCTAGAACCTTCAGGGTCCTGGTGCATGAAACTATTAAGGGCCCCCCAGACCCCTGGCTGGGGCCCTTCCCTTCAAGCCTAGGTCTCTTCCCACTGATCCTGGGGCCCTTTACTCTCGTTGTGGGGCCCTTTATTACAGTCCCGCAGTGGGACCCTTGCACAAGTTCTGCAGTGGGTCCCCTTCCTTCCATTTTGGGGCCTCCCCACAGTGGTGGAGTGCCAGGCCCCAGTCGCAAGTGTGACCTTTGCGATCCTGGAAGTTCACCCACTGGTGTCAGTAGTTTTTATTTTTTGGTATTTTAATTGTATTATTTTTTATCATTTTATTTTATTTTTTTACAATGTCACTGACTATGACTCTGTCCATTCAGAAAAGGAAGGAGCTGGTAAATTACATATTTACTGACCCCTTCCTGGTTCTCTATTGTGACACATCCCCTGCAGCAGCCGGCAGGAGAGGGAAGGGAGCACAGTGGGGGGGGGGGGGGCAGCACAGTGGGGGGGGGGGACCAGGGGAGCACACAGGGGCCCAGAGACAGCAGAACACAAGTGAACTGGATAGGTGGAGTGGCGGAGGGCAGCATACAGAGGGGGAAAAAGAAGGATAGTGATATCTTTACATGCTGACCCCGCCGCCCCTCCTATCCAGGTGTACAGGGGAGCCACACAGGCCCCCTGGAGCATGGGGCCCGGTTGCAATTGCAACCCCTGCAACCCCTGTAGTTACGGCCCTGGATATAGGTAAAAGGCGAGAGCAGGATCTGGAAGGAGAGAGGCTTAGGATAAATCGGCAAGCAGAATCTGGCTATGAGGCAAAACACTTAAGCAAGAGGGAATAGCAGAGGAAAGAGGAGGACTAAATACCCTCCCAGCAGCCAGCATCAGGTGAAGACTAATTGCTGGGATCTGCTGGCTTCTGGGAGACACCTGTTGTTAGACCCAAGAGCTTCAACCTCCCACTCTGGGAACCACAGTGCTACCAACAGGTGATCCAGGCCCTGACACAGTGGCAGTGCCCAGACTCACTAAGAGTATCCTTACAATTCTTCCTGGTTGGGACATATTTTGAGTACTGCTGTGAGCTGAACTTGGTTGCTGTTTGACTACAGGGGGCAGACTGTGCATGGTGACTGACCTTTGATTTTTGTGACTGCTGCACTGGTTTGTGATTCTGGACTTACTGACTTCCAGGAAGGAGCTTGCTCTACAGCATTGCTGAGAGTACAGCCTGTAAAAACCGGGGACCACAGGCTTCAGAGAGAGGAACAATTTTCCTGGTCTGCACTGGGCCATCTGGAGACTCAAAGACCCTGATGCATTGATAAGAGGCTTTGTACCATTTGCTGTTACTGTTTTGCCTGACCTGGTGGGATTACAGGTACCCTTATCCAACGAGAAGGGGGTGAATTCTCCAACATTCTACCTAGGCACCGGTGCCAGCTTTTGTCAAATAGTGGAACACTGGGCATTGGGGTAGGGAGAGCAATTACCACTGTAATACTCTAGGGTGTGATTATTTTTACCTGCTGGGACCTAGGGATACCATGACCAGAGGTTTGTCCAGCATTTCAGGGTGTGTGATGTATATAATTTGCTGTGAATTTGAGTACTATATTAAACTATTGTTTAAATAATTAGTAACTTCCTTTATAACCTCAACATTTGCTGGTGCCGTTGTTGGGCTACTGGTGTGCTGCCATTAGTGGGTTGTCAGCACCAGGAAAAGGAGAACTGAAACATCAGGGACTCCTTTAGAGGTAGAACTGCAAATGAGAGCTCATCCAGGAACCCTTCTGGTCCTTTTCAGACAGTGCTGACTACACCCAGAGGAGGAACCAGGTAAATAAGATGCAAACGAAATTCATTACAGAATGATGTCAGGCAATGAGCATTGATCCTGATAACTGCTCTGCTTCACTTCTTTCTGTCTCCAAATCCTCCATACTGCCCCAGTGATATCATTGACCATTTATGGCCATGTCCATATATGGTGAATGACATCACCTGGGATACCTTGCCCCTTTTTATATTATTATTATTATTATTAATATTATTATATAGGATTTATATAGCAGCTTACACAGCACTTTATAACAGCTGTCATCCTCCTGGCTTGTCAACTGGCAGGTGACAAGGGACTTGTCTTGGCGACTGCAATTTTTTTTTTTTTTTGGCGGGTCAGCGGTCTTTGGGAATTGTGATTGACGTGGATCTGGACGACCAAGGCGATGGACAGGGGACTTTTTTGGGGGATTTTTAATTTTATGTATACATTTTTAATTTTATATATATCTTTTTTTATTTTTTTATTCTGGGTTTCCTTATTTCTAGGTTACTTTTTTTGTGAACGTGAATGAGTAGGGGCAATATGTACCCTATACTAATTCACATAAAGTGAGGGCTGGTATCTGGGTGTACCCTTATTGTTAAGTGGAGCTTTAAGATTTCAATAAGCCCTCCACTCACAGACTCCCACAAGCACCGAGCCTGGGATGTGGGGAACATGCCCTTATCTTCATCAACGTGGGGACAAGGTGCATTGCAAGGTCAGTCACCCTGGGAAGGTACCCCCCCACTGTTGAGGGCAAGTGGCCAGGTATGGTTCTCCCTTCTTTCCTGGCTAGCCAGGCTGCATGCTCAGACTAAGGGCCTTGTATAGATTTCTTGGGTGACGACATGCTTTTTTTCCTTGTTTTATTTTTATTTTTTGCATACCCCCTTAAAATCCATGCCAGGCTCAAAGATTCATTAAATTATCCCCAACCTTTTGCTTACATGGCTGGGGATTCCTATGTATGGAAGAAAATGGGGCACATGATGTCACAGGTTGTTAAAGACTTGGCGATGCCTGGATCTGCCAGTTCCCCTATCATGTACCTGGTAGCAGGGCGTGATACGATGAGAAAGGCCTCTCTTACACCTCTGTCTCAGGGGCCCTTGACAGTGTAGACAGGAGGCGCAGGAGTACAGAGTGGCACGGAGTGGCACAGAGTGGCGCGAGTGCCTGTAAGTCTTGCTAGTAGCAGGGCAGGTGTCAACCCTGGGCTGGTGAAATCGTGAGAAAGCCATGTTTGAAGTGAAGAGATCTATGGCTGGCTCAATTGCTAGATTGTCAGCCACAGTTAGATCAGTGGGTGAATAGAAATCAATTTAGAGACACCTTCCCAGAAGTGACAGATGTCGCAAATTTGAAGGAGGCATCTACAGCTGCTTCTACTGAAAGGTCCATAAGTACAGTGACCTGCTACAACTGTGGATGTGTAGGACACTACAGGCGACATATTCCTAGCTCACCGAGAGAAACAGTTTCATGAGCTGTCGAGAAACTCCCCAGTGAGGGAGTCAAGGTCAAGGACCCATGGAGTTTATGTGTACTGACAGGAGTCTTGACAGGAAAACAACCTCTTTGTGACCAATCACTTCACCTGCTTTGCCCAGGGTTCCCCAACAAAAGACCAACACGTCAAAAATGTTGACAAAGTCCTGGGGGAGACTTTGAGAGCTGACTCAGTTGTTAGATCTGTTTTGGTTTTCAATAATCCAGATACACTCTCTATCACCCAAAAGCTGGGGACAGTGAAAAAAAAGCAGCATTGGAGCAGGCATGTATCTGGAGTTGTACATCCATATAGCATTACAGAGAGAGAATGACACTACTGGTTATTCCTTGTACATGTCCATGTTTGGGGGGGAGGCCAAATTGTTGGACTTGTGTGGACTTGGCTTTTGGTACTGCCATCGACCAGACGAAGATATGAGACCGGCTTGGAAGAATTTAAAGTCTACCTATAAAAAGCCTCAAGCTGTTTTAGATGTCTGAAGTCAACAGAGAAAGAGAAACTATAACCTAAGAGTGAGATTTCAGGACTTACAGCCTGGTGATCAAGTGCTGAGGAATATTGGTATCCCAGAAAACACACTTTAGCTGACCAGTGGACTTCTCAACATTGCATAATCTATAAACATATGTCTGGCTTGCCAGTATATCAGATCCACCCAGAGGGAAATAAGGGGACCTTTGATTTTGGTACTCAAATCATCTTCTACCCATGGGTCAGGATGTTTGGATGTCCCAGCATATTTAAGCCACCCTTGACTAGCTTATGTTTCCCAAGATGAGGCCTGGTGATAAGACCAAGACCCATGATGGGACACTGCATGCACACAATCAGGTATACTACATTGCAGGACCTGTAGGCAAATGTTCCACTAATTCTGTGACTCTGTGTACATGCTGGAATTGTGGTACTTGCACGCAGTCAGTGTTGGATATGTGTCTGCAGGTCTCACATCATTTTATAGGCAGGAAGATGTGCCATTTGTGAACTAGTTTTTAAGGAGCTGCAGACAATTACAGACAACTACTTGTATTATGTTAAGAGGCTGTCTGAAGAACAGGAGGGGAGGATCTGGGAATTTGTCTTTTCATCTCTCATCTTTTTTTAGTACCGGTTGGAGTTTCTTTACGATGTTGTGTAGAATCTTTGGTTGTGTCTTGTATGTCACAACCAAGGGGACGTGGCTCTCTTCTTTGTGAGGTTGACATTTCAGACGGTATTCCTTAGCAATGGAGGCTGCCTTTCTGACCTGAGTGTCTATTGCCCAATTACTCTCTTGTGAGTTTCTGCCATGCATCCAAAATGGAGCACAAGCGTGTTCATTTTTTTTGAGGACACTGTAAAACATAAGAAGGTTTTTGGGAAAAGCAAATAAAGGTAAACAAACTCTTTAATGACAACAGCCTAACATTTCTAGTAGTGCACAGGTATAAAAAGACATTTCATGTTAGTTTTTACTCATTTTTACTAGTTTTTAAGTGTATCAGTTAGGGTTACACCACAAACAGTCTACAATATGGTATGTTAAAATTTCTCTCTTTCTTTAATCACTTTTCCACCGGAGGATTTTCCTGCTTAACGTCCAGGCCACTTTTTGCAACTTGGCACTGCGCGACTTTAACTGACAATTGCGCGGTCATGCAACCCTGTACCCAAACGAAATTTACGTCCTTTTTTTCCAACAAACAGAGCTTTCTTTTGGTGGTATTTAATCACCTCTGCGCTTTTCATTTTTTGCTTATTTTTATTATTTATTTTCTTTTACTAGTAATGGCGGCGATCTGCGATTTTTTTTTTGCGCGACTGCGACATTGCAGCGGACAAATCAGACCCCTGACTGACATTTTTGACACTTTTGGGGTACCAGTGACTGTTGGTAATCAAGGGGTTAAATGTATGCCTCATGCTTACTGACGTGTGTGGGGGGAGGGGATTGTGTGACACAGACACAGATCGCAGGTTCAGCTATGCTGAATCCTGTAATCTGCCACTGTCTGTCACATAGGAGATCCGTCCGCTTTGTTTACACAAGCGGGCAGATTTCCTCACTCGATCCCCAACGATCGGGGAAGAGCGGCGGTGATCACCGCCTCTCCTCCCCTGGCCCGACTCCCGCTGTGTCTGAATACAGCGGGAGCGAGCCTCCGGCGGCTTGCTCGCGCCGCCGAGAGAGGGGAGAGTCTGATGATGTAGGTCTACATCGCCAGACGATAACGAGCCACTTTGCTGCAGTAGCAGCTCAGTAAGCAGTCGGCAAGTGGTTAAAAATACTTCTGAATAGCATATTAATCCTTACCCCATCCTTAATACTTTGTATTTATCTAGTCTTGTTGCAAGGCACTATGACCATGAAGATAAAAGTTTGATGATTTTATTCCCTGAAAACTGTGTTCACTTACTGGAATCCAAATATTTAATTTTGATATTGGCCCTGTGGCAGAATTGGCCCAGTGTTTACTTTAAATGTTATCTTGATAGAATTATTATACCACATGCTACTTTCTAACCTTGGTCCTTGCTATCACTACATCTATGCTTTGGAACTTCTACATCACAGTATCAAGTTCAACACAGACTGCATTGCTGAATGCATACCAAATGGAGACAAAAAAATTTAGAAAGTGTAGTGTTATAATAGTTGAGTTTATGCTCGTAGATTATTAGCCATAGAAAAAAAAATCAAACACAGTTAGACAGTTGATTGTAATTTAAATATTTTACCTGGCCTTTTTTACGTCATACGATGGTAATGAATATATCAGCATATCATGGTCCAGCTTCAATCATTCATCTACCTCAGGGTCAGGCATATGATTTGCCTTTTCTGATAATCTTAGGACATGATACATACATCTAAAAACATTAAAAAGATGAGAGACAGGTTCTGCTGAGAAGAGTCATAAGATTCTTTGTAGTCATGGTAAAATGGAGTCAATTATTTATGGCTTTTAGGATTTTAGTTGGAGTACTGTAAAGATCAGGTGCATGATGCCTTTGGTGAGGTACCCTCTGGCCTAACTTTGCCAATTATATTCACCTGACATGGCTTGATAGCAAAATAGGTCATCATTTACATGTATTTTGCAGCATACCCTTTAACTACAATTTTGCAACTGCTTACCATATGCTTCTTAAGAGATTTTACAAATAACTGCCCACATTTCACCTTTACCTTTCGTGATATATTTCTATTTCCTCCTTTGGGCAATCATAAAATAAGGTAAATCCAGACACATGTACATGTGTTTGCTCTTGTTTTTCTGTGCAGTTAAGGGTTCCAAGTAGCAAGTACAGAGAATGAATCCTATGATGTGCAAATGAAGATAATAGGCCAAAGTCCTCATTGGCATTTGCATGTTAAATGCAGACTTAGATAGTAGCACTGGATTAAGGGTTGTGAATCAACATAGCATACAATGAAAAAACACTGGTAAAACCTATAGTTGATCATCTAGATGGTTTCAAATGCTTCAAAGTGATCTTTGCCAACAATTTACCATCGATTATTGTAACTATTACTCACGTGAGACCTGAATGTCTATATGAAGTGTGGGTGAATCCACATGAAATGGGCAGTACTTCAAGACTGCAGGCAATTAGAGAGTGGACTAACTATAGTCTACACAGGGGGGTCAAACCCAATTTCATTGTGGGCCGCATCTGCATTATGGTTGCCCCAACAGGGTCGGTTGTATCTGTAAGACTAGATGTCGAGAGCAACCCCCCCTTTACATCAGATATCAAGAGCCCCCCTACTATCAGAAGTCAAGAGTCCCGACCCTCACGTACATTACAGTGCACGCACCTTATCTTGTGCTTCTGCTGGGAAGAAGCTGGGGAAGATCTGGGAGGCAGAAGGTGCAAGGTCTGGGGGAAGACCAAAGGAGGGCTGAAGTCTGATGAATGCTGAGACCAGGGGAGGCAGATACAAAGGGATGCTGGGGCTTCACCAAGAGGCACAGGATCTGTAGGAGAAGTTCCGTCCTCCTCTCTGCTGCTGACTGCTGAGACGGGAGGGCAGAGATGAGCCTCACAATGGCTGCATAAGGGGGAGATACTGCAGCTGCAGGAGAGGTACGAGGGCCACATGAAATGGCCTGGAGGGCCGGAATCGGCCCGGGGGCCTTGTGTTTGACACATGCGGTCTACAGGGTTCACTCTGCATGTGCAGCTAGCACTGAGAAGACTGTGGCCCAGAGGAGGTAAACAGTGGAGAATATTTTGTCGTGGTGGGTAAGATGTTACATTTTACAATCACCTTAAAACATCCATATCTATCTCTTTATAGAAAAACTGGCAATTGATGCAGCTGCTTGGAGCTGCTTATATCTAATTCTGAGAGAACAGATTTTCACTGTGCTTGTTGTGTGTCATTATGATGAGAGACAAACACGTACGCAACTAAAGGTCACATAAGGATGTTTCATTTGAACGTCATCTGCATTTAAATATCTTTTTATATAGTGAAACCTGTGCATCCAAAGTAGTTCCTGCATATATGATTCTGAATGTAGTGTGTTTGTATACAAATTCAAAACTTGTAGAGTCTGTAAAGCAGATATATTTAAACAGACAGAAAGGAAAATAATGAGTTCATTGTGGTAATACCAACACTAAAAGCTGTTTTAGTTACCCTATATCATAGATCGATATGCGTACTGATGGTTTATTAGCAGTACATCAATTCTGCATTTACGGTTACATATCATAAAAGGTCCTTATGGCTGAGTGTATCTGTATTGCCTAAAGCAAATAATCAGCTTATCGGTTTTAGATCTAAGGGGCCAATGTATGAAAGGTGTTCATGCAGGTAAATGTCTTGTTCCTCAAAGCAACCAGTTGAAATCCTTGTTTTATTTTAAGACTAAAACATGCATAAGGAAGCTGCATGGCTTTATGGGAAAAAAGCTCAGCTCCAGACTACATTTCATTCTTTCTAGGTTCCATAGGCAGTGTACTAAAAAAAAAAAACAAACATGCTGCAACAACCAAATTTGTGTCCTGCAGTACATTTTTACTACTACTAGATGTCTTCAGATGTCTCCAGCTGGGTTGCCAACCATCTGCAAACTAACCAAACCAAACAACTTTCCTGTACAGGAGGTCAGTGCGTGACATGTCTAGGCCATGGAGTAACTGGCCTGCCAAAAACCGTCTGCGGGGCGGCCATCATTTAGTGGGGGACACTGATGTAAGAGGGGAGGGGGAACTCTAAAATAAGTGGAGGACTCTAAGGTAAGTGTCCTCATTCCCCTCTTACATCAGTATTCCCCCCTTACAATAGTGTATTCACTCTGCGGATTCTGATGTAAGAGGGGGAGGCTCTGGTGACCAGAGACCCCTTTACATTAGAGTTCCCCTTTATACAAAAATCTCCAGCATTCCCTTTTACATCATGGTCTGAAGTGTTCCCCTTTACATCACGGCCTGCATCGTTCCCCTTTACATTGGGGTTCCCAGAAATCACCCTTGCATTGTAAGGGGAACCCTGTGGACTGTTATATAAAGGGTAACTCTGGGGACTCTGATTTAAGAGGGGTTGCTAATGTAAGGGGGGAAATCTGCAGACTCTGATGTAAGGAAGAACTATGCAAACTCTGATGTAAGGGGGAGAGGGGGTTGGTGGCCAGAGATTCCCTTACATCATAGTTCCCCTATATATCAGAGTCTGTCACGTTCCCCCTTACATCAAAGTCTGCAGCATTCTCCTAATATCAAAGTCTGCAGAGTTCCCCCTTGCACTGTAAGGGGGAACCCTGTGGACTCTGATGTAAAGGGGAACTCTGATGATTCTGATGTAAGGGGGGCTCTTGAAAATCTGATGTAAGGGGGAATTCTAATGTAAGGGGGAATGCTGTGGACTAAGATAAAAAGGGGAAAACTGTGGACCCTGATGTAAGAGATAACGCTGTGGACTCTTATGTAAGGGTGGACTATAATGTAAAGGGGAACGCTGTGGACTCTGATGTAAGGGGGAATGCTGTCTACCCTAAAGTAAAGAGGAATTATGTTGTACATTACATAACCTTGACCAATGTGTTCATTGTCTCAGCGACTCAATGAATGTTTTAACAGTTGAAGATTTATTTGAAGTTCCTCTTTAAGGTAGGCTCAGTCAGACAAATTGATATCCTTTTTGTGTGCATAAAAGCAGATGTAATGGAAGCGTTTCATTTTTTTTAAACATTATAGTTTTTGTTCTGATTTTTATTTGTGTCTGTCAAGCTGTCAGTTGTGGTACAGTAATTAGAAACATCTGAGGTACAGGGACTGTTATATGTGTGTAGTATATATATAGCAGCTAGGTACAGATTCTGTTTAACCTCTTGCCGACCCCCTCCATACTATTACTGTGGCAGGGCGGCTTGGCTGTGCAAAATTACATAGTACTACATGATTTTGTGCACGAGGTCTCGGCGGCGCACGCGACACAGCGGGAGGCGGGCTGCGGGAGGAACGGCAGCGATTCCGGCCGACCTCCTGCAATCATCAGAGAAACTGACAGAAGACCCGCCTGCTTATGTAAACAAAGAAGGCGAGTCTTCTGTCACACATGCAGAGAGAGATCATGAGTTTCAGCTAAGCTGAACCCCCGATCTCTCTGTGCCTGTCACAGAACCATTCCCCCCCACAGTCAGTAAGCATATTTAGGAATACATTAACCCCTTTGATCACCCCCAGTGTTAACCCCTTCCCTGCTGGTGTCATTTATACAGTAACAGTGCATAATATTTAGCACTGATTTATGTATTAATATCACTGGTCCCCAAAAAGTGTCAAAAATGTCAGTTAGGGGTCCGATCTGTCTGCCGCAATGTCGCAGTCCCGCTAAAAAACGCTGATCGCCGCCATTACTAATAAAAACAAAAATAAATAAAAATTCCAAAAATCTATCCTGTAGTTTGTAAATGTTATAACTTTTGTGCAAATCAATTAAAATACGCATTTTGGGATTTTTTTTTACCAAAAATATGTAGCAGAATACAAAGTGGCCTAAACTGAAAAAAAAAAAAAAAAAATTTTTAAAACATTTTTTATTGGTAATGTTTTATAGCAGAAAGTAAAAAATATGGCGTTTTTTTCAAAATTGTCGCTCTTTTTTTTTTTATAGAGCAAAATCTAAAAACCGTAGAGGTGATTAAATGCCACCAAAATAAAGCTCTATTTGTGGGGGAAAAAAGGACATCAATTGTATTTGGGTACAGTGTCGCATGACTGCACAATTTTCCGTTAAAGTAATGCAGTGCCAAATCACAAAAAATGGTCTGGTCATTAAGGGGGTAAAACCTTCCGGAGCTGAAGTGGTTAATAAAGCCATTTTAAGGCTCTCCCACTGTTAGGCACAATCTACGCTTATTTTTTCCCCCTATTTTATCCCTGGGTCTTTTTTTTTATAATCCTAGTCTGGCTCACATTTTGTCACTCTGTTTTCAGTTTTATTTTGTAAAGTAAGGCAAATTACTTGTTATGAGTATTGTTAATTTTACATATTATTTACAGAGTTTAAAATCAATTAATTATCAATTAGATATCAATTGTCTGAGTTTTGCAGGCATTTCTGTCATATTTTAGGATGTCAGTTAAAAATTTGCTTTGCCTGTAAATTTATCTATGTATTGTCAGTAAAAAAAAAAAAAAATTACAGGGGGTTGTCAACCCTGGTCTAAAGTCTTATGAGCATGGGGCATAGTGTGAGTGCAGGGTGTCATTGACCTGCCCCATTGAGCTTCACCAGGTCACTTTTCATTCACAATGTACTGATATAGAGAGGCATTAATGTAATCACACCAGTGCCACACTGTACATCAGTGAGGGCCACCAGTGCAGGGAAGAAGAAGAGAACCCAGATCATCACATCATCAACCTGAAGACATCTGGAAAAAGTATGTATTAAAATACCAAAACAGAAAATACATATAGTAAGGCACACAAGTAAAGGAAAGGAGCGATTTGTTGGGGGGAAGGAGATGGGAGGCTGAGTTTTTCTTTATTGTATACGTTTTTTTTTTGGCTACAAAATAAAGTGAGAAGCTGCTTGGCTTCTCATTGCAACACAGACAGTTCTATTAGATGCTTTGCTCTAGGTTTTCTAGGTTTAAAAGCATTTTGATTCATAATAGGGCTCCTAGACACAGGGCGGTTGAAAACCTTTTCTGAATGCTGGAAATTTGACAGCTGGAAACCAACGGTGAAGACCATCCATTTTACAACTTTTACTTACTGAGTTTATGCCAGTTTAGCAGCAGTTATGAGCATTTGAGGTAAGAAGGGTTAAAGATAACCTCAGGAGACCCTCCCATGCATGAAAAACAAGTAAATTATTAACTAATTCAGCCATTTTGTGAGAGAAGAGAGAGCAGCAGCAGAGAGAGCAGTTTGCTCATAGATAGCGGTCTTATTTTGGGGTTTTCACTGTGGATCCCATCATGAGCATGTGAGCGGAAATGCTCCTGATGTTGATGTTGCTGAGGCTTCAAAGATATAAAAAATTGTGTGAGAGGACCAGAGTTCCTTGCTACTGGACGCATCCATTAACCACTTAAGCCCTGGAAGATTTTACCCCCTTCCTGACCAGGGCCTATTTTGCGATTCGGCACTGCGTGACTTTAATGGACAATTGCGTGGTCGTGCGATGCTGTACTCAAATGAAATTGATGTCCTTTTTTTCCCCACAAACAGAGCTTTCTTTTGCTGGTATTTGATCACCTGTGCGATTTTTTGATCATACGCTATAAACAAAAAAAGAGCAACAATTTTGCAAAAATAACAATATTTTCACATTTTTTTATATGAAATTCCCCCCAAAAAATGTAAAAATCTAAATTTTTTAACATTTTGTTTTCTGCTACATATGTTTGGTAAAAATTTTTTCAAAAAGCGTATTTTGATTGGTTTGCGCAAAAGTTATTGTGTTTACTAACTAAGGGAAAGATTTTTGTCATTTTTATTGTTTTTTTTTTTAACGAGTAATGGTGGCGATCTGCGATTTTTTTGCGGGACTGCGACATTGGGGCGGACAGATCGGACCCTTGAATGACATTTTTGGGGACACTTTTGGGGTTACCAGTAACATTACTACAGTAATCAGTGCTATACATATGCACTGTTACTGTAAAAATGACACTGGCAGTGAAGGGGTTAACTTTATTTGAGAGGGAGGGGTTATGTGTGTCCCTAGGGGCGTGTTTCTTACTGTGAATGAATGTGGCTAGTGGTGTAACAGCACAGATCAACAGTCCTACATAGCAGGACCGTATGATCTGTGCTTTTACACAGGGGTGATTGACAGGCGGCTTTGTTTACATTAGCTGCCTGCCTTTCTCCCAGTGTAACCGACGATCGCGAGTGTCACTCGCGCGGGGGGTGGGGGGTCTGTGAGCGAGCGGGAGAGCGCCTCCAGCGGCGCACGCTCGCTCGCTCCCTAGACCCTCACAGGCTAGCGAAGTAGACCTACGTCGCTTTGCCTGTGAGGGGCTGACTGCCGACGTAAATCGTCGTTAGGCAGTCGGCAAGTGGTTAATACAGGCAACAGCATGTGGTGAAATTTGTGTTTTTTTCAAAAATTATAAGAAATGTTATCCCCTATAAAAACGCTTATATACACAAACGCGCACAAACACTGTTTACCACGGTTACAAGCATTTGGAGTTTGAAATGCCGGTAAACTACAGTCCTGAACGTGATTTTTCTGCTTTAAAAATAAATGCCTGTAACCTTAACTGCCTCTAAACTACTATAAACAACTCAGTGTACATGTACACATGTTATGAGTAATGTTAACATTAGTTAGTAAGATAACATTGAGGAGAGTTCAGGAGTTGCTGAAAAAAAATGCCCAACTGCTCCTAAACCTCAGTTTAGAAGCTGAAGTGTACATGAGGCCTAGCTAGGTTTACAAGCATTTCCATCCATACTATATGACATGTATCTTTTTACCATGCCAGTATATTTCTGCAAATCGGAAGAGTTTGGCATTTTCCATGCAATTTCACAATATTCATGTTTAAACAAATGTGTTTGTACTCAAAGCAAGCACTAGACTGCCTTGTTATTATTGGACAAAATTAAGAATTTTTTGTACACAGATGTTTCAGAAACCAGAAATGTTCTCCACCAGATTTTCTATGCGTTTGCAACTCTTGATTTATTCTTGTTTATTTGTAGATGCAGACTTGTTTAGGCAATTACCTCTTGGGTGCATGCAAGAAAATGAAATGGCCTACGCTAATCTGTCAATGCTACTTTAATCTCAGCTATTGCTTCTAATGCCAGGTCTTGAACATAAGCCAAAGTTACAATGCTGACTCTTTTGAGCAGACCCTTAGCTGAAACTCGGAAAATAGTTATCTTGCTGCACTAAACTGATAGAGGTTAGGGGATAAATGAGTCTGAATCCTTTAATCTGTGAGTTGATTGGAGGTGTTAAGTATGTGAAATGAATGCCTGTCAGACTGTCTTTAAAAATAAAACTCTTACCAAGACCTTGTCTGAACATTTTACACCAGTCAAGCATTCCACACATCAGGTTGGCCTAATCCACAGTTACTATGTCACAGAAAAATGCAATGAAATCCACTTTGTGAGTAGATACCTTTTAAAAGAATTACTGTTATAAATGGATTAAAGAAGACCTATACTTATACTAGAGTTTGGTTGTCTACCAGGAATTCCCTAGCACAGGCAAGAAGACGCAGCATTCAGTAACAAAAACATTCTTTATCTTATACAGTTTTTTCTCTTTGGATGCAGCAGAGCATTTTGGCACAAATGACAGTGCCTACATACACCCAGTATTATATCCTCACAGTAGCTTATCAGGAATTTTAAGTCACTACAGGCATAGCCCACCAAATCTTGCCTCTGATTACTGAGCTTAATGCATGGCATCATCAAAGGACCAAGTTGCCCAGGTACAGAAGAGCTGCCATCTTGTGCTTCCACTAATTTAGTGCCTGCTTACAACCACACGGGGTTGTGAAATGGATGATAACATGAGTTTAGGCGAAAGAGTGGCCACAGAATGCTGAATGTAGGTTCACATAAATCTGATTTATTACAAAATAGGAATTTTATTGATTTTCCTGCATTAAATGTGCAGTGTTAAAATGATAAACTACAGCCAAAATTCTAGTTTTACACAGGGTGGAGAAGGCTCAAAGACCTAAATTCTTGAAGCTGTTCTCAAAAATGCAGACGGAGAGCAAAGAAGTAGTCACCAGTATTGTCTGTAGTCTACCTGCAGCTCATCTTTTCCCAATTATGGACTTATGATGTCTAGTTTTGCACCGTGTGTCGGTGGGAAGGCAAACATCGTGGTAGAGGCAGTTTTTGTTTCCCATGTCAGGACCTTCAGCAAGGAAAAAACACTGTGGTGACATCACCAAATCTCACTCTAAATCTTATGAAACTAGCAGTCAAAGGCAGCAATGGCTTAGGTCTCATACTGCAGATACAGAACTATGATGCTGTAGGCACAGGAGTGCCTAGGCACTCTCACAAACAAAAGTGCAGATTTTTCAGGTTACTGCATAGGCACAAATAACATCTCTAGTCATTCCCTATAACACAGCAGATCTTCACTTTTTGAGTTCAGGTCCATTTTCAACATCTGTCAGTTTTATATTACTGTTTGTTCCCCTGGTGAGACATTTACCTTTTCCTGTTCTGTCTACCACTGACAGGAAGTGAGAAGAAATCCCCCCAAATCAGACAACCTTAAGCCCCCCGTTCACATCAACGTAGTTTGACAGATCAAATTGCATGTCAAATCGCAGCCTATTGCCGGCAATGGGAGAGTCCAAATCGGTGTGACACCAACTTTGTGGCACAGCACCGATTTCCAAAAGTAGTTCCTGCACTACTTTTGGCAACTTCAGTGGCGACTTCAATAGACATCTGTGCATGAACCCACACAGATGTCTTTTAAGTCTCCCACGAAGTCGGACTGAAATGCGGCTTTGAAATCGAGCGAGTTCAGGTGCAGTCACACGATTTTAAAGCTGTGCTCAGTGTGAACAAGAGCTAAAAACCTGAAGAGAAATGAGACATAGACAGTGGAAAAATTTGACATTTCTATTTTACATTAAATGTAATAAAATGTTTGCTTATATTTGGCCCTTTTTTGATTTTGTGTTTTTAGCTGTGGGAAATACTATAGGACAAAAAATTTCCATCTTTTATCCATGACTGAGAGGTAACATAAAAATTTAAAAAAAATGTTAATAAGTATGTTGGGCCTTCAAAAGCATAATTGTTATAATGCCCACACTCTTCTAGGTAGGTGTTAATAATAGTGTAACAGTCACATTAAAGTGGATATAAACCCGATTTATGAAATTTGACCTGGCCACATATATCTGTGGTGTTTATTTATCTCTCTCCAAAGCACTAAGTCCTGTGTCTTTCTGCTGTTTCATTCTTCTGTTATCAGCATGAGAACTTCTGACAAGTTCTCCGCACAGGAGATAAAATCAGCTGAAATTTGTGTTGGGGTGGGTGATATAAATATATTAGCAGAGAGCTGGTCTATTCACAGCACAGCTCTGCAAGTATCTTCGGTCCTCTGCCTATGTGGAGGGGGATGCGCCTTTCCTCCAATCAGCTGTCACACAGTGTATGCCAGGAATCTACTCCCACAGCTGAAACAGGAAGAACAAATTCTAACACAATGTGCACTTTCTAAAGAATATAGCAAGCAGAAGACAGCAGACATGCATGTAGAACTTATATAGGGAGATTTGTTTCATCCCTGTGTATCATCTGAGACTGTTCACTGTACTGGGTATATGTGAGGGTTTACGTAAACTTTAAGGGGAAGTCATGCTTAATTTTTTTAAACTTATCACTGTTACAGTATTTATTGTCACATGTATACTCTCCAGTAGTGCAGTATTCTCAGTAGTAGAAGGCATCCTAGTATAAACTTGACTGATTGGTACACGAAAACAGGACAAACATAATACGAACATTGGTATACTATAGCAGTTCTGGACTAAACACTGCACTTCTTAACCACTTCTGGACCGGAAGGATTTGCCCCCTTAATGACCAGGCCACTTTTTGTGATTTGGCAATGCGTTACTTTAACTGAAAATTGCGCTATAAACAAAAAAAGAGCAACAATTCTGGAAAAAAAAACAATATTTTTCACGTTCTGCTAAAATTCCCCCCAAAAAAAAAAATTAAAATCAAATTTTTTTAACATTTTAGGCCAATTTGTTTTCTGCTACATATTTTTGGTAAAAAAAAATCGCAATAAGTGTATTTTGATTGGTTTGCGCAAAAGTTATCGCGTCTACAAACTAGGGGAGAAATTTATGTCATTTTTATTGTTTTGTTTTGTTTTGTTTTGTTTTTATACTAGTAATGGTGGCGATCTGCGATTTTTAGCAAGACTGCGACATTGCGGCAGACAGATCGGACCCCTAACTGACATTTTTGACACTTTTGGGGGGACCAGTGATATTACTACAGTAATCAGTGCTAAAAATATGCACTGTTACTGTAATAATGACACTGGCAGGGAAGGGGTTAACACAGTGTGTGATCAAGGGGTTAAATGTAAGCCTTAGGGAGTGTTTCTAACTGTGGGGGGGGGGGATGGGCTTTTGAAATGATCATAGAGACCTGTGATCCTATATAGAAGGACCACAGGCGCTCTGTGATCATTCCAGAGAGAAGAACGGTCAGCTGTGTTTACAATAGCTGACTGTCCTTCTCTCTCAGCGGGGAGCCATCGCGGGTGGCCGGCGGCAATCAGAGCCGCTGGCCCCATTCATCGGAGTCCCCGCTGCCGAGTGGGGGCGGGAGCGTGTCGGCATTTGGGCATGCGCTCGCACCCTAGCAGCAGGCGTGCGACCGACGTAAGGCTATGTCGGTTCGCGCAGGGTGGGCTGCCTGCCACAGTATATCTGCGGCGGGTTGTCCGGAAGAAGTTAATATGAATCATGTGGGTGGAAGATTAAACTTTTACCTTTTAGAGTCTGATAGGCCCTATTTGCGTTGATTTCTACTACACTGAACAAAATTATAAACGCAACACTTTTTTTTTTTTGCCCCCATTTTTCATGAGCTGAACTCAAAGATCTAAGACTTTTTCTATGTACACAAAAGGCCTATTTTTCTCAAATATTGCTCACAAATCTGTCTAAATCTGTGTTAGTAAGCACTTTCCTTGAGATAATCCATCCACCTCACAGGTGTGGCATATTAAGCTTCTGATTAGACAGCATGGTTATTGCACAGGTGTGCCTTAGGCTGGCCACAATAAAAGGGCCACTCCAAAATGTGCAGTTTAATCACACAGCACAATGCCACAGATGTCCCAAGTTTTGAGGGAGTGTGAAATTGGCATGCTGACTACAGGAATGTCCACCAGAGCTGTTGCCCATGAATTGAATGTTCATTTCTCTACTATAAGCCATCTCCAAAGGCGTTTCAGAGAATTTGGCGGTACATCCAACCGGCCTCACAACCGCAGACCACGTGTAACCACACCAGCCCAGGACCTCCACATCCAGCATCTTCACCTCTGAGACCAGCCTCCTGGACAGCTGCTGCAACAATCGGTTTGCATAACAAAAGAGTTTCTTCACAAACTGTCAGAAACCATTTTAGGGAAGCTCATCTGCATGCTCGTCATCCTCATCGGGGTCTCGACTTGACTGCAGTTCATCGTTGTAACCGGCTTGAGTGGACAAATGCTTACATTCGATGGCATCTGGCACTTTGCAGAGGTGTTCTCTTCACGGATGAATCCCAGTTTTCTTAGATCTTTGAGTTCAGCTCATGAAAAATGGTGGGCATAAACAAGTGTTGCATTTATAATTTTGTTCAGTATAGAAGCTTTTTATTTATCACATTTCGGTGTGGTCTGTCAACACTACTGTCATCTGCAATATTGTTAGTTTGTTTTTTTAACCTATTTTTGCAAATTACAGTTTGCTAAGTTATATCCTAATTGTAATATACTTGTTTTTGGTTCTTACTTGTATTTTCACTTTTGTCAGCATGCAAGACTTCTAAATTCAGGAGAGCAGAATAAAGTGGAGATGAGTGCCTGCCATAGTACAAGACCAACACACTAACATAGTTAGGGGTTGTTTTTTTTTTTTTAAACTTCTCTTAGACATACTTACTGCTACAGCCAGGGACAGAGGACATTACAGTGGGGGCTAGTGGTGTGAAGGGGGCAGGAGACACTGCCGTGAGGGGGGGGGTGTTGCAGAGGGGCAGGGGACACTACAGTGGGGAGGGGGGGGGTGATGTGAAGGGGGCAGATGACCCTGCTATGGAAGGGCAAAGAACGCTAAAGTGGGGGGGGGTCAAAGGACACTACTGTGTGTGTGTGTGGGGGGGGGGGCAGAAGGGTAGAGGACACTACTGTGATGCTGGTGTGAAGGGTGCAGAGGACGCTGTGGAGGGGAGGGGGCAGAGTGGCAGGGGACACTACAGTGGGGGGTTGTAATGAATGTGAAGGGGGGCAGAAGACCCTGCTATGGAGGGGCAAAGGACACTACAGAGGGGGGGGGGGGCAAAGGACACCAATGTGTGTGTGGGGGGGGGGCAGAGGGGTAGAGGGGTAGAGGACACTACTATGAGGATGATGTGAAAGGGGACAGAGGACACTGCTGTGTGGGGGCAGAGGGGCAGGGAACACTACAGTGGGGGGGGGGGTGATGTCAAGGGGCAGAGGACCCTGCTATGGAGGGGCAAAGAACACTACAGGGGGGGGCAAAGGACACTAATGTTTATGTGGGGGGAGAAGAGGGGTAGAGCACACTACTGTGGGGGTGATGTGAAGGGATGTGAAGGGAGACAGAGGATATTTGATTGACAATTATGCTAGTGCATTGTCACCTTGTCACATAGGCTCTTGATGGAAATAAGAAGTGGTTATTTGAATAAAAATGAAGCAGACATATACTACTGTTGTAACCATAAGGAAATGCAGCCTGAAAAATGCCATGCAGTCATAGCTGAAATGTACGTTGAAAATGAGGGTTGCCTGACTTTGCCTGGTTTGCTCTGAGTCACCAAAGCGAAATAAGTTTGCAGAAATTGTAGCAAAAAAAAAAAAAAAAAACAGAATCTATTCTTTGTGCTTGTTCTGTTGCCTTGTGTCTTCTTCTAAGTCAAAGCATTTGCATGATAGTCAAGCAGCTAGCATTTCCACAAGAGGTCAGCAATGTCAACCCGACATATTTTCCTCAGTTGTGCTCTTTTTACTGCAGGGATGTGAAGTAAAATCTTACATTACAGCATAACACATTCCATTGTGTGAGGAATACCAGAATTCTTCTGGTTTTGTGTTTTCATTGTTAAATTCTTTTCACTTACACAGTGAAGTTTTGTGGTGTTCTCAGTCTAAGATATGAGCCAGAAATCATATTTTCATTAACCTTCATTGTGTCTAGCATAATGTCTGCAGATAATTGGTAAATTACTTACAGACCTTTTGTGTTTAGATACTGCATTCTCCATATTTGTGCAACCAGAGCTGGCCTACGGCTATGTGAGGCCCACTATAACCTTGTGCAAGTGGGGCACACACCTCTCCTAATCTTACAGGCTTACCGACAAAGTAGTGCTTCAGCCTCAGTCTGGATTGCCCTATGGGACTATACTTGGACGGTACTTGGATTCATAGCTCAGTGTCTGATATCAGTCAAAGATATGCAAGCCATTTGGAAGTAGAGTTTTTCTAAACAGAAAATTCAGTGCTTATTCCCAACAATGGCTGTCTAGCAATAGTTTTCATGTAGATTTTTCACCCTGTCCACATGTACGTATATGGGGCAGAGAGGACAACTCCAAAAAGCTCACGCATTTAACCCCTTTATAATTTTTTTATTTTTTGCATGTTAAAATGCACATTTTAGGCTTGAAGACCTCCAAACATTATGAAGGGAATTTATAAAAACTGGAGCAGCCAAAATCTGGAGCAGCTGTGTGTTGCAACCAATCAGTTTCTATCTTTCATTTTTAAAGCTTAAGGGCTCTTTCACACGGGCGGTCCAAACAGATCAGCCTGTCAGTTTTTTAGGCGGATCTGATCGGATCCTCCATGCAGCTCTATGGGGCAGCGGGTGTCAGCGGAGGTCACCTCCGCTGACACCCGCTGCCATCCGCATCCGATCCTGTGCTGAAATCTGGACGGATGGAAACCCTATTTTTCCATCCGTTCAGTAATCGGAGCGGAGCGGATTTGATGAGAGCGGACAAGCGGTCCGCTCTCCTCCGATCCCCCATAGAGGGCAGCGGGTGCTGAGACATCTCCCTCTCCGCTCTGCAAGCGGAGACGGAGCTGTCATCCGCCCGGCTCAGCGGGGATCGCGGATCGATCCCCGCTGAGCAACACAGATCCGCCTGCGGAGGCGGACAGTGTGAAAGAAGCCTAACTGAACACTCTCAAGATAGAAGCTGACGGGCTATCATGCACAGCAGCTAACTATTCTGTATGCTCCAGTTTTGATAAATTTCTCCAAAATATTTTCAGAAAGCAGACAACTTGGAGAATACACTGGTGGTAGATGCAATTTACATGAAATAAATTCAATGAAAGTTATTTTAGTGTACACAAACAATATTTAGGTAAAATATGAAAAAGATCAAGTAAATAGATACCAAACATGCCTACATGCACCTCTGAAACGGAAATACACTTCAATACCCCAGAAAAGGGATGCTTTACAGTAAAAGCCTTATAAAGGTTATCAGTTTGGAATTAATGATGAATGACTTATCACCCATTTGGGACCAGAAACTGCTGAGATATAGTCAATCAAGCCTGAGCACATGCACTTTGAACCTTGAAGATTCACTTTCACTAAGGACATTTTATATATTATCTTTTGAGCACAAAGTCACCGTTTATTCTGGACTGTTTTTTTTTATATATATATATTCTAATATTTTATATACCATTTTAATTTTTTGCTGATTGATTTATATATTTCTAAATTTATTCATTTACCACCAGTCACTTCTGCACTTTATGACACTGTTTTAAATTATTTACTGAAAATTGATGATCCAAGGTACATATATAATTTTACTTATTTATATATTTAACCACAATTTATTGTATTATTGCTATTCATTATTTATATCACAGCAAGCGCTGTATTTGGTCCTAACAGACCATCCACCTATAACTAATGATGAATGAGCCTGGAATTATTGCTCTCACTCCAATGTGCACAGCAATGTCTAATATATCTAATATCTATAACACAATCTGCATTTGTGTGTACATAGGTGCGGGAGCTTACGTTTGTCTTTTTTATTTTATTACACATTGCCTTGATTTCTTAACCTAATTTTTTTTTTGTTACACTTGTTACACTTTATTGCTGTCACATAGGGAGCTGATAGTCCTCTATGTGGTAGCGTAGCAGAAATGACAGGTTCATTTTAAGGAGTCATCAGGGGTCCTCAATGTTACCTATGGACCCCAATGAAGCTAAACCACACATCTGTCTCATTCCTGTTGCTGTCTTCCCTCTTAAGCTTTCAGCTTTAAGCTTTCCACCTCTAGTGGCTCTGATTTTTGGCACATGTGCCAAGAATAGAGAGCAACTGAGCATGTGCAGAGCAGAATGAGACATTACATCACTGGATTTTACACAGTATGGACACTCATTTTAATGTTCTACATACAGTAGCTATATCTGCAAAAAGGGACAGTCTTTTTGGTATACTGTTAAATACCTGTAATCGGGCATGAGGCTGGAATTCTCAGAAGACTAGTTGTCTCAGGATACTCTATTCATTATTAGTGTTTATGTTACCCACTTTACAGCAATTACTGTACTGTGACCTGGGCGAGATGGTTCATCCTACTTTCCGCTGCCTCATACTTACATTTGGTCCTACTGATCTAGATAGATCTCCAGATTGTCCTGAATAGGTTATCGACTTTTGCACCATTTTCTTTATTATCTTGTTTTTGTGTATTTTTACTGTTCGATTTATGTCAAACTTTGAGGTGACACAAGGTGAAATGTGTTAAATATTTTCCCTATTCGCATTAACATTATTGTCTTTGATTGCCTTGTTCTTGTACATTATAAATTCTGGATGGACCCTCTACACACTGCTACACCCTTTCCAGCAAACTTTGCAATGAAAAACAGGGATATGTAGTTCACACACATTGCAATACATGTTTAAGCTGACCAACTGCGTCAAAGTAATCCCTCTTCTGGCCAGTCCTACACTACAACATCTTGCCACTGCAAATATTACTGTGGACACTATGCCAACATGGGGTATATAGACCCAATGTGGGGGAGAGTGACTAGGTTCCGATCTGGTTACTGACCTGCGTTACAACAGAGAAATGATATACCTGTGCCCAAATCCCAATAGCTTGTACATGTATTTAAACTATCAGTCGCTCTCGCCAGACATGGGAGTAAGTCACACATGTGCAAGTCACAAGCAAGTCTCAAGCCTTAACCTTCAAGTCTCAAGCAAGTCTCAAGTTACTGTGGCGAAAAGCAAGCAAGTCAAGTCGAGTCCCTGCTAGAAGTCAAGCAAGTCAAGTCAAGTCATTTATTTTGGTCAAGTCACAAATCAAGTCAAAATACTGATCTACCCCAATTTTCACCTTTAAATCATTCAAAAGTCAGTGGTCAGGAAAGGTTTTTTTTTATTTTCAACATTAACAAAACTGCTTAGTGTTTTTTTCTTGGCATATTAAAGAAACACTTTGAATGCCCAAAGAGCTCAAAATCCTTCGTCCGGTCATGTTTCAACACCACAGTCACTAAAAACATGTTAATTATTTCCATTGTTAAACAGCTACTGTCCCAAAAATCAGAACACACTAAGGTGTTTTAAGTGACTGTGGTGTCAGAAACATAACAGGCACATTAATTTTGCTTTAACACATCTTGAGAAAATGAAAATATTTAAGAACTTAAAAAGTAAAGTCATTTCGAGTCATATGTCTCAAGTCAAAGTCTAATCGAGTCTTTTATTAATTTTAAAATAAAAATCTGTCTTTTATAACGCCCATAATAGACGGGCGAAACGCGTTGATGCACTTCCGGGTAGCGGAGCATCACACAACGTCATTTCCTGAAACCCCGTGGAACGCACGCCGGCAGTGTACGCGGAAGTGGGATGACTTGCAGTGATTGTAACCAATGCTGATTAAACCTTATGTTTGTCGTGGAAAAAGTGGAGAGGAGCCATTAGAAAGATATACTTAAGAGGCTGTGCTGGATCCATCCATCCGTCCAGGGGATATTGTGTCGGCTTAAGGCTTGCTTTTATCCTTGATTTGTGAGGCTGTGCTGGATCCATCCATCCGTCCAGGGGATATTGTGTCTGCTTAAGGCTTGCTTTTATCCTTAATTTGGTGAGTGCATTCCCATAGGGGGTTTTTCTTCCTGAGAGCACCTGGGCAACTATATGGATTACCTGAGCACCTTTTCAGCACTTTAGTTCTACTCAAGGGAACCATCTTTTGGACTGCACTTTAATTTAATATTTTTGCACTATTGTATATGGTTGCACTATGGACATATGATTGCACATTATCTATGCACTTTAATATATATGAATTTTGTTTTTATTGATCACATTATGCACTTTATCTTGTATGTATTTTATTTTTGATCACAGTATACACGGATGTATCTATTTATATATACCTGTTAGCGCTGCTTTTTGATTGATTTTAGTTTATTCTGGTCTTTTATCTAGTGAGTTGCAGCTTCAGGACATACACTTTTCATTTATATCTATTTTATACTTATTCACATTTTTTTAGCGCGGGTTTTAACAATTTAGTTTTACACTTTTATTAATTTTAGTCAAGCAAGTCTCAAGTCCTTAAACTGGAGACTTAAGTCTGACTTATGTCATGTGACTCGAGTCCCCCACCTCTGGCTCTTGCCCACCTTAGGTTTTTATGCCCCATGTTGACATAGTAGCATTTAGCATGTAGCATTTGCAGTGGTAATATGCAGTAGTGTAGAACTGGTCAGAAGAGGGATTACTTTGACGCAGTTGGTCAGCTTAACCACTTGCCGACCACCCCATGCAGATTTACTGCAGCAGGGCGGCTCGGCTGCGCATAATCACGTACGGAGTCAGACCGCAGGTGGGGCGGGCACTATCGCCGCCAGCCTCCTGCGATCTTCACAGAAACTGACAGAAGAGCCGCCTGCCAAAGCAGGTGGCTCTTCTATCAGACAGGCACACTGAGATTGTGTGTTTCAGCTAAGCTGAACACATGTTGTTTACAAATTAAAATCTGTATTTTTTGCTAGAAAATTACTTAGAACCCCCAAACATTATATATATTATATTAGCAGAGACCCTAGAGAATAAAATTGAGATTGTTGCATAGCTTTCTGTCACACTGTCTTACAAACGCATTTTGTTTGGAAAAAATAAAATTTCTTAATTAAAAAATAAGAAAACAGTAAAGTTAGCCCATTTTTTTTATTATATTGTGAAAGATAATGTTACACCGAGTAAATTGATATCTAACATGTCATCCTTCAAAATTGCGCACGCTCGTGGAATGGCAAGAACTTTGGTAGTTAAAAATCTCCGTAGGCGACGCTTTAAAAATTTCTACAGGTTACCAGTTTAGAGTTACAGAGAAGGTCTAGAATTATTGCTCTCACTCTAATGATTGTGGGGATACCTCACTTGTGTGGTTTAAACAACGTTTACATATGTGGGCCCGACTTGGGTATGCGTTCGCTTTTTCACATAAGCTCGGAAGGCTGGGCGCTTTCAATTTTTTTTCTTATTTATTTTACTTTTTATTTTTTATTTTTACACTGTCCCTTTAAAAAAATGTTTTTGATCACTTTTATTCCTATTACACGGAATGCAAACATCCCTTGTAATAGAAATAAGCAGGACAGGCCCTCTTTAATGTAAGATCTGGGGTCAAAAAGACCTCAGATCTCACATCTACACTTAAAAGTCATTTTTTTTAATAAAAAAAAAATTGTCCCTTTAAGGTCGTTTGGTGGAAGCGACATCTGACGTCGCTCCCGTCCTCCAAGGCCATAGAGTCGGGAGGGGGCCATCTTACCCTCACTCGACTTCCTGCACAACACCTCAGGGAACCGGATCGTTTTCCCTAATACCGATGGCTCCGGTAAGCAGGGAAAACAACCGGGAAGTGGCGGGTGGGGGGTTGGGGTGGAGGAATCCGCCGTTGGGACCACTTTTATGCTAAGGGGGACCGCCCGCCGTTATCTATCTGCTGCCATAACTCCAGTATTTAACATCAAAGTAGAGATATAAATACACAGTGGGCAGTCCGGAAGTGGTTAAATACATGTACAAGCTTTCAGGATTTAAGCACAGGTATATGTTTTCTCTATATCTTTTCTGTGTTCTTTTTTGACTATTGTAAATAAAGATTTTATAAATCAAAAAAGTGGGCAGTCTGAAGTGATCTATCAGAACTTAATTTTCTAACAAATGTTTCACTTTAAAGCTGAACTAAACCCTCCTATCCTTGACAACCAAGGAAGCTGCCATCTTGAGAGATGGTTGAAAAATAACATAAGCACACTAACAACTGTAACAGTTATTGTTCAAGCCATGCCTTGAATGTAACTGTTATTGGAAACTGTTAAATTGGTGGGTTTTATTCCACTTTAAGTCCAATGAGATTGAAAACTGGAGGTGGAGGTGGCTACTGTATCTTGGTAGAAGCATGGAGCTTTGCTTCCTTTACGCCAGAATTGCCTCCCCTTATGACTGCCTATAGAATATTGAAACAGCAGCAGGAGAGGTATAAAAGCACAGATCCATGGAATGGCCTTAAAAGGGGGCACAAATTGTGGGTCCACCGTTATGGGATTGCAGCCGCTGACTCTCTGTTCCCTCCTAAAACTATGCAGGTATTGTTACCTCAGATGTTTAGGGCTGCCCCTTACCTGTCCAGGTAGATGTTGTTGGTGAAATATAGTCACATGCTGTTTCAGAAATTTGCACAGCTCAGGAATTATATAAAAGGCATCCATCTATAGCAGGGATCCTCAAACTATGGCAAACCAGCTGTTGCAGAGCTACACATCCCATGAGGCATTGTAAAACTCTGAAACTCACAGACATGACTAGGCATGATGAGAATTGTAGTTCCTGAAAAACTGGAGGGCCATAGATGGAAGACCCCTGCTTTATAGGAATCAGTTGCTGTTGGCAACGACAAAGGACAGTGAGCATACAACCCACCCTTTATGTGGTTTGTCACTCTTTACTAAGGGGGTACTTGTTAATTAGATAGCATGTTCTTTTGAGTCCTATAAAAATAATATAAACCCGCGCTCTTTAGACAACTGTGAAAAAAATAAATATACTGTATATATATATATAAATAAGTATATAATGCAGCTGCTGTTGCACTAAGTAAAAACCTAGACAATGTATATAACCTTATTATTAAACAGCGCTAGCATAAAACCAAATAAAAATATCTACACACTAAAATTGAAATAAAATTGTGCACAATGTGATAAAATAAATGAACCACATATATATGAGGTAAGTACAATAAATATGATAAAAGAAAGTCCAGTCATATATATTTGACTAATATGGTGCAAGGTGCTCCAGTGCAGACGACAATAAAAGGTGCTCCAGGTGATTGTGACCCCTCCAGGTTCCCCACTCACCAGAGAAAAAGATCAATAAAGCCTGTAACCACTGGGATAAGAAACTGCACGAAGACTTCTCCTATGAAATGCCAAGTTGTTCCGGGTATTCTTATTCAAATATGGTCCGGGATTCCTCCATCGACCCAATACCAGAGATAAAAGACCATATATAGTAAGGTACGTTTTTAAAGGATTTATTGCTTCAATTAAAAAAACATACTCACAAACAATATCAGGAAAAAGGCAGTAAAGTATCTACGGTCTGCCGCGGACACCGCTACTGGCGTGCGTTCCACGGCGATCCAGGAAGCTTAGCCGGAAGTGACGACTACGCAAATGCCGTACCGGAAGTGCGTCAGGACTTTTGAGTCCTGATGACTAAGCAATTTGGTTTTGTTATAGTTCTATATTTGTGAACAAAACATTCAAGATGTGTATTCTGATTTAATAAAAAAAACCTATAAAGTGCCAGTGGCCAATTTTCTTGCCAGAATACTTGTTTCTCATCTATTATTGCTTAAAGCATGCTGGTTGTCCTGCAATCCCATGTAGGAAGCAAAATCAGGAAGGTGCTTGTCTGCAGATTCTCAAGTACAGCAAAAATAACAGTGAACAGCACAGAAGTAATGTCTCCAAATCTTAATATAAAGCTTGTGAGACAGACATTTTTCAATTTAGTGCTTTAGGTAGAATAGAATGAATTAAGATAAAAAAAATCCTTCTGGTGCAGCTCCACCCAGCCCCTTCTTATACTTACCTAAGCCCCATCTGGATCGAGTAATGTACATGACAGCAGCGGCTCTTCCGGGTCTCTCACCCCTGATTGGCTCACACAGCAGAAAGAGCCATTGGTTCCTGAAGCCATCAATCACAGCCAGTGAACCAATGAGGAAAGAGCGGGGGCAGGGCCGAGTTGGGTTCTGTGTGTGAAGGGACAATGTCCATTAACAGGAGCACGACTCAGGAGTGAGCTTGCTTGAGTGGCCCCATAGCAAGAGGCTTGCTATTGGGGGAACTCGGCAGGGGGGAGGAGCTAGGACCACCAGAGTCTCATCTGTTCCTCTTTTCACCTCCCAATATAACCCTTTGACCACCTTCACACGAGCAATTACTTGGATACATCAAATTCCATCTGTTCAGTCAGCGAGTTCTTGCAGCTGGGATGATAGGTGTATGCTAGCAGTGGATGCCACTCAGCCTGTACAAGTAATGACAGACTGAGAAGGGACATCCCTGTTTACTTGTATCCACACACCCAATGGTTACTTGTGGATAGGGACGAATGACTGACCCTGGACACTAGACATGTACATGACAAGAAAATTTGTTTTGTTTCATTACATTTAGATTAGTTAATCTAGTTATTTAGTTGTATTAAATTCAGTTGATTCATTCAATAAGTATTCAGGATTCGTATTCCTATTTTCTTTGAATATACAGATTTTTTTCAATTCGAAACGTTCGAATCGATAAATTTTAAATAAGTCGAATCAAAAACTTTAGATTTTTTTTTAGATTTGAATGTGGCAAAGTGAACAAACAAAGGAAAAATCTTCATCAAATAATTACAATGACTCTTTAAATCATCTTTGGCTTGACAAACACAGAATTATTTTGAAATGGTACACTAATAGCACACAGTCTTTGATTTCAGAAATATGTTTACAGTATATATTCGATGTATAATTTAATTCGAATTTCTGAAATTCTGGCGAACTTAGTTTTGTTATTTGGAGCATTCAGTAAACTTCCTCTATACTGCAATGTGTGTATTTGGATATATCCGAATCTCCAAATAATGAAAAATTAGTCTGAATATTTATTTGGAACGAAACGAACCGCACATGTCTACTGGACACATCTGTCTGTGCCCAAGGTCCCTAACTGCATTGAAAACACTGGGTGTACTGGTACATATACCGATGGCTTCTTTCAGCCTGTCATTACTTTGTACTGGCTGAATGGCTGCCACAGTGATGAGCTGAACACCCCCCTGTTCGGTTCGCTCCAGAACGACGCGAACAGGGGAAAAGTTTGTTCGAACAAACAAACTCTATTGAAGTCTATGGGACTCGAACGTCAAAAATCAGACAGCCTCATTTTGAAGGCCTAAATGCAAGTGATTGCCCAAAAAAAAGTGTATGGGAGTCCGGGTCCTGATCTGGGGAAATGTAGCAATGCAAAAATGTTTTTTAAAAACAATCGTTTTTAAAGTAGCAGTGATTTACTGATTTTAATGAGGCTTAAAGTGAAACTATATAAATGAAAAATTCCTTCAAATATCATGCCAGGGGGGTCCCCTTAATGTGCCTGTAAAGTAGCGCATCTGTACGATGTATGTAGCCTGCTGCAGCAATACTGACATTTCTAAAGCAAAAAATGTCATATACAAATATACATACAAATTTGAAATAGCATGTACTTGTCATACAGGAGCCGAAAAATTGGGCCTTGGTTGTTGGTGGTGCCTGAATACTGCAACCCCTCACAGTTACTCTTGCTGGGCGCAGGAATGGGCCCTGCTGCTAAAAATTCTATACAAATTTCAAATCGCATGTACTTGTCATACAGGTGCAGAAAAATTGGGCCTTGGTTGTTGGTGGTGCCTGAACAACGCAAGCCCTTGCAGTTACTCTTGCTGGGCGCAGAAACAGGCCCTGCTGCTAAAAATTCCATACAAATTTGAAATCGCATGTACTTGACTTACAGGTGCAGAAAAATTGGGCCTTGGTTGTTGGTGGTGCCTGAACACCGTAACCCCTCAGTTACTCTTGCTGGACGCAGGAAGGGGACCTGCTGGTAAGAATTCCATACATATTTGAAATTGTATGTACTTGTCAGTTGTCATAGATGTGCAGAAAAATTGGGTCTTGGGTGTTGGTGGAGCCTGAACACCGCAACCCCTCGCAGTTACTCTTGCTGGGCGCAGGAACAGGCCCTGTTGGTAAAAGTTCCATACCAATTGGCAAAGATCAAGTGTTGTATGTGTTCTTATCAGTGATCTAGTGGGGGTGCTGTGCTGTCATCTGACCTGGCCAAGGTTGGGTGGCGGCTATGCAAAATGGCTGGAGTGATGGGGACCTGGAAGGTTAGTATCGGCAGGAACTGAAACTGAAATTGGGCCTTTGATGTTGGTGGTGCCTGAACACCGTAACCAACCCCTCACAGTTACTCTTGCTGGGCGCAGGAACGGGACCTACTGGTAAGAATTCCATACAAATTTGAAATCACATGTACTTGTCATACAGGTGCCAAAAATTGGGCCTTTGGTGTTGGTGATGCCTAAACACCGTAACCAACCCCTTACAGTTACTCTTGCTGGTCGCAGGAATGGGACCTGCTGGTAAGAATTCCATACAAATTTGAAAGTGCATGTACTTGTCATACAGGTGCCAAAAATTGGGCCTTTGGTGTTGCTGGTGCCTGAACACCATAACCAACCCCTCACAGTTACTCTTTCTGGGCGCAGGAACGAAACCTGCTGCTAAGAATTCCATACAAATTTGAAATCGCATGTACTTAACAAACAGGTGCAGAAAAATTGGGCCTTTGTTGTTGGTGGTGCCTGAACACCACAACCCCTCGCAGTTACTCTTGCTGGGCGAAGGAACAGAACCTGCTGGTAAGAATTCCATACAAATTTGAAATCGCATCTACTTGTCACACAGGTGCCAAAAATTGGACCTTTTGTTTTGGTGGTGCATGAACACCGTAACCAACCCCTCACAGTTAATCTTGCTAGGGGTAGGAACAGGACCTGCTGGTAAGAATTCCATACGAATTTGAAATCACATGTACTTGTCATACAGATTCCAAAAATTGGGCCTTTGGTGTTGGTGGTGCCTAAACACCGTAACCCCTCACAGTTACTCTTGCTGGGCGCAGGGCACAGGGACAGGGCCTGCTGTTAAAAATAATATAAGAAATTGAAATTGCATGCACCTGTCATACAAGTGCAGAAAAATTAGGCCTTGGGGGTTGGTAGTGATCTAAACCAAAAACATTGTTGGAAGCTAGCAGAATCAAGGTAGAGGAATAGGATAGGCAGCATATGCAGTCTTCAAGGGATGGCAGACCCCTAGCAAATTCAATCAGTTACATCAGCATCAGGGGCTTGATAGCTGTTGTTTATCCAGGACTGATTAATTTTGATAAAAGTTAGTTGGTCAACAGTCTGTGGACAAATTTTTTTTCAAGGCCTCCTCAAGATGTTTCATCCTCTGCTCCCTCTGCGAAGGCAGGAGGAGCGCTGCAACTTTACCCTTGCAACGTGGATCAAGAAGGGTTGCCAACCAGTAATTATACCTCTCCTTGATAGCATGAATCCTCGGGTCCTTTGTCAGGCTTTGCAGAATCAGGGAGCCCATGCAACATAAGTTGGAGGAGGCATGAGCTTCTGAGTTCTCTGGGTCACTAAGGATGACATTGTCAGCAGGAGCAACCTCTCCCAACCACGTACAACTCCTGGGGTTTCTGGGGAAAGACAACCATCCCTTGAAGACTGCTATATGCTATGCTCTACATCCATGCTGCCGCAATCCTCCTCCTCCTCTTCCTCTTCCTCCTGTGTGTTTTGTGTCCCTGCAGGCATGATATCTGCATTAAGTGGGCCTTGTGAGGAAAGGAAGTCCTCCTCTTCCTCCCGCTGTTCTGCCTCAAGTGCCCTGTCCATGATTCTACGAAGCGCATGCTCCAGCAGGTAGACTAGAGGGATAGTGTCACTGATGCATGCATTGTCCCGGCTCACCATCCTTGTGGCCTCCTCAAATGGTGACAGGATGATGCATGCACCCTTTATCAAAAGCCACTGGCGTGGCGAAAAAAAGCCAAGCTCCGATGACCCTGTCCTTGTGCCATACTCACACAGGTACTCATTGATGGCCCTCTGCTGCGTGTGCAGCCACTGCAGCATTGCCAATTTTGAGTTCCACCTGGTGGGCATGTCACAAATTAGGCGGTTGATGGGCAGGTTGAATTCCCGTTGAATGTCAAATAAGCCAGCACTGGCATTGTAGGAACGCCGGAAATGGCCACAGACTTTTCTGACCTGCTTCAGGAGATCTTGGAAGCCTGGGTATCTGGTCAAAAAATGCTGCACCACCAGATTCAGGACATGTGCCAAGCATGGAACATGTGTCAAGTGTCCCTGATGGAGGCTTGAGAGAAGGTTGGTGCCATTGTCACTTACAACCATTCCTGGCTCAAGCTGCCGTGGCATCAACCATCTCTGAGCCTGCTCCTGCAGAGCTGCCCCGGTGTGACTCCTATCCTCTAGACAGACCAACTGAAGCATGGCGTGGCATCTTTCTGACTGCTTGCGTAGTCCCTTGAACGCTTAGGGAGCACTGCTGCTTTCGAGGAAAATAGAGCAGAAAAGGACATGGAGGAAGAAGATTAGGAGGAGGAGGTGGTGGAGTAGCCAGATGTGTCAGAACGAGCACCAGCTTTTTGGAGGCGTGGTGGCAAAACAAGCTGCAACACTGAACCCTGTCCTGCATCCTTCCCAGCAGCCAGCAGAGTTACCCAGTGCGCTGTGAAAGAAATATAACATCCCTGTCCATGCCTGCTGGACCAAGAGTCAGCAGTAATGTGAACCTTCCTGCTGACTGCTCTGTCCAATGAGGCCAAAACATTACATTCCACATGACTGTAGAGAGCCGGAATGGCCTTACACCAAAAGAAATGCCTTTTTGGTACCTGCCACTGTGGTACAGAACATTCCACAAATTTGCAAAAGGGAGCAGAGTCTACCAGATGAAAAGGCAGCAATTGTAATGCTAGCAATTTGGCCAAGCTAGCATTAAGATGCTGAGCATGTGGATGGCTGGGACAGTATTTCTTTCTAAGGTTCAGTAACTGGGGTAATGAAATTTGCCTGCTGCTCAAATCAAGCGGTGGTGTATTGGCATTATTAGCAGATTGGGTGCAAGTCTCATTGCTATACCATCATCCCTCTCAATGCAGGTATTTGAGAAGACATGAGGTTTAGGGTTAGAGATCCCAGATCCCAGGAGCAAGGTGCAGTATGCTTGTTTTGATCTTGTGGCTCTTTGAGGTTCTGTTGTCAACAGACTGCATGGCAGGCCATCATATGTCTTATTAAGCATGTGGAGCCCAAGTGGCTGGTGTTCAGTCCGCAGGGAGTTTGCAGCACCCTGCACCTGTGGAGCTCTGTGCTGTGATGCAATAGGTTGGCAACTCCTATGGCGGCCCCTGGAGCACATCCTGCCTGGTTGGAGTTGTGCCTCCACCTCCTACTCCCCCCCTCACTTTCCTCCTCTATCCTGTCAGGCACCCAAGTACAGTCAGTGACCTCATCATCCCCTCCCTCCTCCTCACTGGAGCAAACTTGGCAGTATGCTGCAGTTGTGGGAACATGACTGCTAGTTTCTTCTCCGTCATTGTCACCCCCTCTCTCTAGTCTCACGTTATTCCCTTCATCAACCTACGAACCAACATCACAGCTTTCAAATTGCTGCGCATCCTTCAGCAGCATGTCACTGACACTATGATCGAATAGTTCACGTGACTCCTGCCGTGCATGATGGTGGGGCGACAGAAGGAGTAGCTGTGGAGAAGGAGCCTGTGGAACGGGCCACTTTGGCAGCTGCGGTGGAAGGCAAACTAGTGTGAGCATGGGTGTCAGAGGATGAGGAGGATGAGGACGGCTTATTGATCCACTCCACCAACTCCTCTACGTGTTGTGGCTGAATAACGATTGTCCTGTATTTGGCGCCATTCATTTTAAACACTAAGGGGAAATTTACTCAAACTGGAGAGTGTAACATTTGGTGCAACTCTGCATGGAAACCAATCAGCTTCCATGTTTTATTTTGAAAGCCTAATTGAACAAGATAGAAGCTGATTGGTTACTATGCACAGCTGCACGAGATTCTGAGTGCTCCCATTTTAGTAAATCTCCCCCCAAATTATCTTACTGTTAAACTTACTATTTTAAAATAGTAATAGTAATGCTGAATGAAAGCAAACTAGTTTTAAAACTGCCATTTTCAGATACCATGCTTAAAATGGAACTTTAGTCAGAAAATGAAGTCCTGCTAGATCACTAGCAGGTATAGCTATGTAAAACATTTAAAATAAGTGTCTATACTGTTTAAAATCCAGTAAAACACTTCTCTTCACATGCTCATTTGCTCTCCCATTTTAGGCATTTGCAGGCACTGCTGAGTTTGTAGAGGCTGATATGCTGACTGGTGCTGCACATGTAATCAGTTAAGACACCAGCCAATTGATGGTTTTACAGTTTGGTTGAGGACACAAGCAAATGTAACAGTTTGCAATCCCAGCATTCCAGGAATTTGACTGTTTTTTGAAACTGCTAAATCAATGGGTTTAGTTCCACTTTATGATTTACTGCTGTTTGGGGGGCTCTGGGCTTCAGGAAAATGGCAGCTTCCAGCAAGAAACAAGTTGTTATGGGTAAAGTAACCCTTTGTATAAAGAAAAGGGTGCACTAACCTATGTATATTGTGGCAGCACTAGAAATAAATAAATTAAATAGGTGTAGAAAATAGTGCGCTCAACAAAAATTCATACATTAAAATGCATATATGAATGTACAGCAATGTATAAACGTGGGTATTGTGATAAACAATAATCACAAAAATAAAGAGCAGTGATACAAACTGTGCAAAAAAGAAGCTCTAATCAAAGAGTCTCTCAAATAAGGGAATAAATGTGACTGGGCAGCACCGGACAAAAAGGACGGGAAAGCCCCGCCTGCAGAGGATGCACCATGTCTGTGACCACCACTCTTGTGTCCAAGAGGCTGCTTGCCCTCTTTTCGTGGCCTGCGAGCGTCTGCCTCTCCTTGTCGGCCTTTCTGACATGATGTGGCTTTTAGGGTGGGGAGTTTATTACTGGTTGATCAATATATAATATATATATATATAATGCACTGCTGATATGTACTGAACTGACTGATAGATATCGAATGGCCTGATATCTTATCAATTGTCCTATATATAGATAGAGATCAAAATAGGGTATACTTAACTGACAGATAGATACTGAATGGCATGATATCTAATCAATTGTCCTATATATATATGGAGATCAATATAGGGTCTACTGAACTAACCGATAGATACTGAATGGCCTGATATCTAATCAATTGTCCTATATACAGATAGAGATCAATATAGGGTATACTGAACTGACCGATATATACTGAATGGCCTGATATCGAATCAATTGTCCTATATATAGATAGAGATCAATATAGGGTATACTGAACTGACCAATATATATTGAATGGCCTGATATCTAATCAATTGTCCTATATATAGATAGAGATCAATATAGGATATACTGAACTGACTGATATATACTGAATGGCCTGATATCTAATCAATTGTCCTATATATAGGTAGAGATCAATATATGGTATATGGTAAATACTTCACTATCTGATCTCTTAACTTGTAAAAATAAAAAATCTCTCTCCCTGCCTAACTCACTGCTAGCAATGTCTCTAATTAGACTACACTGCACTGTCTGACAAACTGCAAATCACTCTCCTCTCCCTGCCTGAAAAACAGGATCCTCTCCCTGTCTCAATCCCTTGCTGTCTCGCCCGAACAGTCACATTACACGTGGCTGCTGTGCGAGCAGTCTTTATATAGTGTGGGGCATGTACTCGTCCCTGAGCCATGATTGGCTAAAGGCAGCCTGCCTTTGTCCAATCATGGCAGAGATGATTTTGTTGGCCAAAGCATTGAGGTCAGGGTGCATGCTTTGGCCAATCAGATAATGCACTGCACGTGCCGTGCGCGCGCAGTGCATTATGCATGCGGGTGCTCAAATTTCCCGTGAAGAAGCACATTTGTTCGTCATTCGACAAACGAGCGAACGGCCAATGTTCGATTTGAACTTAGGTTCGACTCGAACTCGAAGCTCATCCCTAGCTGCCACCATTAGCATATACCTGTCATCCTAGCCTCATGAATCCACTGATTCTTGCCGCTAGAATCCAGTGTATGCATGTGTGATGGAGGCCTTCATTTAGCTGCCACGGACGAAGAGCAAAGGAGAATGCTACAGAGTGTCATTTGAGTGACAGCTGTGAGTCTGCTAACATTACATCCAAAATGGCAGTGCTAGCAGCAATCTCAGGCATTTTGAAAGTCTACACAAGGGAAGGCTTTTGAGGTAAATAATATGTCTACAATGCGTTTAATGCATTTATAATCTTATGGGAAGATTTTTTTTTTTAAAATAAATAGTCCCCAAAAAACTGTCGCTAAAAAAGGAGAGAATATATACTTATCTCATTCACTGCCCACTTAGTGACACTCTGTGACCAATCAGGTTTCACATTTTATTGCCTTGGAAAATGAAAGGTGAAATCTAAAATGGTCTCTTGGTTTTTCAATTAAAGCGAAGTTCCAGCCTGTAAAAAAAAAAAAAATAATAAAAGTCAGCAGCTACAAATACTTACTTGTCCAAGGTCCCACAATGTCGGCCCCCAAGCCAATTTGTCGCTTCGGGTGCAGGCACCTGCACTGCAAGTAAGGGAAATCAGCAGTGAAGCCTGCAGGTGGGAGGAAGAGGGTGGTCTATTGTTCTATACCTAGTTGCATTTTAGCCTGGAACTCCACTTTAAATACAGTATGCCTCTTTGTTAAAAAAGCAACCTTAAACAAAAACAATGATATGTTTTTTTCACTTGATGACTCATGAAAAGTAATATAAATTGTTACACATATCCATATACATATTGAATGAACTTCTCACTTAGCCTAGCTGCTTAAAGCCACCAAACAATACGTTTGTCTCTCGTTTTTTGTCCATATTTGTCTCTGCAATAATCCTGGTGTGCTGGGTTATTTTACAAAATGTATATCCTATACCTGACTTTTATTGTTTTAAGGATGAAATTATTAAGATTTCTATGCTGTGTATTTATGGAAATATACTCAGGGGGCTTTCATTTACTTTTCAATTATTTTTATTGAGTTTTTAACAAGAGAAAGTGATACTATGCATATTGTACAGAAAACATAAGCTTCCATAGTTCTATGACAGTTAAACTTGGTAATACAAGCGGGATATCCCTCCCTCATTCACACAAAGTTACTACACCTACCAATCTTTTAACTGAATGTATCCAGATACCAGATATGCCCAGCCATCCATCTATCACCTGTCATCAAAGTGTTCTGGAATGATGCGGTCCCCATCCCACCTCCCGAACTGAGAAAACAACATGGTCCAAAAGGAGGAAAGGGGATACCGCGGTTACATTTTTGAAGGGGCATGGCATCCCCGCCAATTACAACATTATCTAGAACAATGAGAAGAAAAGAAGGAAGAAAGAGGCAGTGGGAAGAAAGAAAAGTACAAGAGAGTAATAGTAGAAGGAAGGATTCCCAGGAGAAAATGAGTGCATTCTATGAGATTCTGTTATTGGAACTACCTCAAGTTACAATGGGTCTGACAGATACTTGATCCAGGCTTCCCATATCTTGTCAAACTGAGTTCTTTTGACCAAGAGGGTGGCCGAGAGGCGCTCATTGATCATGATCCATGTTAATTTGTGTTTCACCAGATCAAACAGGATAGTCGGTAATCTCCATGATCTGGCTATTGCCAGTCTGGCCACCGTGAAAACAAAAGCTATGAGTTTTCTCACTCGGTTTGGTATTCCCACAGTGGAGTGTCCAAGTAGGGCTTGCTCTGGGGATTTGGATAGGTTAACTTGGATTAGTGAATAAATAAAGTTGTAAACCAAAAGCGTTTAACCTTTGGGCATGACCACCATGTATGTAGTATCGTACCCTGCATGCCACATCCCCAGAAACACACAGAAGAGGCCCTCTCGACATATGCGGCTATTCCCACCGGAACCATATGCCATCTCATTAATACCTTATAATTGGCCTCTATCAATGCCGTATTTATGTATGATCGTGAAGCACGTTAAGCCATCTGAAACCAATCATTAATTTCATATGTTACATTAATATCCTGTTCCCACTTCTGCATAGTTTTGTGGAGTTGGAGGTCAGGATACTATAATTTTTTTAAATATGGCCTGTGTGCTTATCATATGACCCACACAAATACTCAATTGAAGTAGAAGTAGAGAGGTCAGAAACAGTTTGCAGGGATTTCAAGAAGTGCATAATTTGGATGTGGCAGTAAAACTGAGAGTTAGGAAGTTGATATTTATCTCTCAAAGCAGTTCTGGTGAGGATCCCTCTGTTATCACAACAATCAGCAATACGATTTAGACCTTTATTAGTCCACCAAGCAAAGTTGTGGGGGTTGAGACCCAGGGTAAAGTCCGGATTAACAATTATAGGAGTCAAGGGGGTAATGGGGGGACTTAAAGCCGTGGGATTTCATCAATCTATCCCTTAAACTCAGGGAGAAGGAGATAGTAGGACATAGTATAGGTGGTCTATCTTTTGGTTTCAACCTCATCAAGTGGCTAATGGGTTTTGGGGGACGTTGGGCCGACTATATTTTCATCCACACTGACTGGTGAGAGGAATGAAAACGAATCAATTGGGACAATTGTGCTGCATAAAAATATTTAACCCGATCCGGAGCCCCCAGACCTCCCCTCAATTTGGGTGCAAATAATGTGCTCCTGTTCACCCGAGGCCTCTTTTTCAACCCACACAAATCGCAGGATTTTAGGTTGGAATTCATGTAATTCAGACAGCCTAATGGAAATAGGAAAGGTTCTGAATAGATAAAGCAATCTTGGCAACAGATTCATCTTGATCATGTACAGTCTGCCAAACCATTAAGTGTTTTTTTTTTCCCATCTCTGTATGTCCAGTAACAACTTCCTATACAGAGGAGGATAATTTGCCTAATAGGGGTCAAATGGATGCCCAAATAAGGAAGAGCATTTCCCTGCCATTTGAATATGAAGGAATTCTGTATTTGAGTTATAGTGGTTATGTCTAAGTTGAGGTTCATTGCTTCCGATTTAGAGTGGTTAATGGAAAGGCCTGAAATGAGGGGAAAATGTTTCAGCAGTTGGTAAAGACTCGGGAGAGATGTAATCGGAGAGGATAGAAGTAAGAGAATGTCGCCCGCAAACATAGCGCATTTATGTTTCCTATCTCCACAGTGTAGGCCTTTGATGTCCGGCTGGTGTCGAAGCTTAATGGCAAGGGGTTCAAGAGCTAAAATAAAAAGTATGGGTGAAAGGGGGAAACCCTGCCGAGTGCCTCTATGGATTTCTACTAGTGCGGATTTATGTCCCTTAATCACTATTTTGGCTGTAGGAGCCATATATAGAGAGTCCAAGGCAGTCAGAAAGTTCGGGCCAAACCCGTACCTTTTCAGGACATAAAACAAATAGTCCATAGTCCCACGAAAGGGAGTCGAAGAGTTTACATAGGTCAATTGACAATAACATTCCCTTCCTAGGGTCTCCACTGTCCCAGTTAGAATGGACTAGTGCTGATACTATATCTATCAAATGGTGGGTTTTGGTGAGGAGCCTGTCTCGTTGGCACGAATCCTACCTGATTAGGATGAATATATCTAGTCAAAAAAGAATTCAGTCGGTTTGCCAAAATTTTGGTCATCAGTTTAAGGGCCACATTTTTAAGAGAAATTGGACGGTAATTGGCACAATCGCTACAGTCCTTACCGGGTTTGGGAATGACATGGATGAAGGCCTCATTTTCATAGTTAGCTAACGCTCTGCCCCTCTTACGTCATTAAAGAAAGAACAAAAATGAGGTGCTAATAAGTCTGCAAATTTCCTATAGTAGTGGCCCAAAAATCCATCCGGACCAGGTGCCTTTGAAGGGTTTGTGGACTTCATAGTTTGCTTTATTTCCCCCTCCGTAAATTCAGCTTCCATTAATTCTACATGATCCCTATTTATCTGGGGGAGTGGGATATTGTTGAGAAATTTCTCAGCTAAGAGTGAGGAAATGGCAAGGCATAAAGTTTGGAATAAAACTTGTGGAATTCTCGGACTATCAAGTCAGGGTTTTGGGACATTTTGCCTGTGTGAAAACGTAGCTTAGGAAAAGCTGGATTATAAGGATGTGGATTTAGCTTCCATGCCAATAGAGTGGAGAGTGGGGGCTTTCATTTAAAGTGCACCTGTGGTTTTAGAGCAAACTGTATGCTGCAAGTAACACAAGTGTAGGAAAGGTAAGCACATTTGTTGCTTCCCCCCCCCCCCTATTTTACGCCTAAAGAATATGTATCAGCCATCCAGAATGCAGTGTAATAGAGTTGTTCCCCCTTACATTATTGGTCCGTGTAGAAGTGCAGTGCCCATATTGATAGTCAGTGAAGTGTTTACTTATATTGGTGATCAGTAGTCTCCCCTTTACATTTTCAGTCAATGTAAAAGTATAATCTCTCCTTACATCATTGGGCAGTGTAGAAGTGTACTGCCCCTTACATTTATGCTCAATACATTGCTTCCTTACATTGGTGGGCATGCAGTGGAGATGTGCTCCGTGCATTGATGGTCATAGTAAAGACACACCTTGCATTGATGGTTAGCGTAGTGCTCCCTTACATTGATGGTCAGTGTAGTGCTCCCTTACTTTGATAATCAGTGTAGTGCTCCCTTACATTGCCTGGTCAGTGTAGTGCTCCCTTACATTAATTGTCAGTGTAGTTCTCCCTTACATTGTTGGCCAGTGTAGAACTACCCTACATTGATGATTAGTGCAGTGCTCCCTTAAATTATGGGTCAGTGTAGTGCAGAGCTAGCAGTATGGGACCAGCGGAGCCGCATCTCTCATTTCTCCGGTAAGCAACAACTGACAGCAACAATCTTTTTAGCTGTCTAAAAGGGGGTATTCTTCTTACTTGCCACCAACATAAGGTGCAATTTCTCCACTTACCCCAATGTAGCGGGTCATTCTTTCTACTGAACATCAATGTCGAACCACAGTACACTGACCACTAAAAGGGCATTCTTCCTGTTGATTACCAAGGAGCCTTATCCCGCTGTCATTCTTCCATTGACCACCAGTGCAACATAGTAATATGTAAGGGAGCTCTACATTGACCATCAATGTAAGTAAGCACTACACTGACCATCAATATATGGTAGCACTACACTGATCATCAATGTATGGGAGCACTGCACTAACCAGCAATGTAAGGTAGTTCTACATTGGCCATCAATGTAAGATAGCTCTACACTGACCATCAATGTATGGGAGCACTCCACTAACCATCAATGTAAGTTAGTTCTATACTGGCCATCAGTGTAAAGGAGCACTACACGGACTATTAATGTAATGCACTGTACTAACCAGCAACGTAAAGTAGTTAATCATTAGCTATCAATATAAGATAGCTCTACAATGACCATCAGTTGAGATTTCAGGCAGAAGATCAATCCACCATTACTTACTGGAAAGTCTAGCAACCTCTGCAACAGAACCCTGGTTGAGCTGCTCATAAAAAACTGACCAGAAACATTGTACAGTATAAATCGCAAGAAGAGAATTCCCCTATTGGTGGGACTTTTAAGGCACTCACGTATGCACAAAATTTGTAAAATTAATAGTTTTATTGAAGAAATAATTACAGAATGTAAAAGGCAAGTAGGATAGAATACATCACATGTGCAATAAAGAATGACCACACCAGTTCAGGGTGAAGACTCAGAACCCGACTAGTTTCGTAGTTTACAACACATACTCCTTCTTCAGGGGGAGAGAAGAAACCCTGGATGGTGGTCTGTAGATAATTGATCAAAAATAGATCAGTCAATAAACAGCATGTCAACATCATTTTTACATCATGTCAATCTGTACAATAGATTCAAAAAGTATAATAGCATTATGACTTACATTCTATGCAGTGATGAAGAGCATCATATACTTGCACATATAATGATAAAATCAAGTGGTCTGCATGCTCCCCTGAGTCCGAACATTGGCTGTATCAAGGATATAATTATAATTTTGAATCTATTGTACAGATTGACATGATGTAAAAATGATGTTGACATGCTGTTTATTGACTGATCTATTTTTGATCAATTATCTACAGACCACCATCCAGGGTTTCTTCTCTCCCCCTGAAGAAGGAGTATGTGTTGTAAACTCCGAAACTAGTCTGAGTCTTCGCCCTGAACTGGTGTGGTCATTCTTTATTGCACATGTGATGTATTCTATCCTACTTGCCTTTTACATTCTGTAATTATTTCTTCAATAAAACTATTAATTTTACAAATTTTGTGCATACGTGAGTGCCTTAAAAGTCCCACCAATAGGGGAATTCTCTTCTTGCGATTTAGATTGGGATGTGGCACCATTATTAGTACCCAACACAGGCAACCTCCTTTGAATTGTACAGTATAAAACCCATGAGAAGGATGCAGAATGAAAAATGTATTATTCCTCATGGTGGCCTATTAGCTCCCAATTGTCAGTTTCACAGTTCATTGTTATAACTTAAAACAAGGTTTCTAAATTATTGCTGTGGCCAATAGGATTTTTTTTTTGTTAGCATACTTTTCATAAATCAGCCCCAATCTTTGCATATGGCGAATGTTTAAAAAATGTGAAACTTTTTGGAAAAAAAAAATTAAAAATTTGTAAACAAGAAATATTTTCAGAATCCTTGAGTTATTTTGATTATGGACTGCAGAAATAACATTTGTGAACTGATTGGTTACTAGCATGATGTATTGAAAAGCCAAGATTCTATTCAAGCTAAGAAAAGTTGAAAGAATATGCTTCATAGTGCCAACCCCCTTACAGGCAAGGTTTTACTAAGAAACCATAAAATGTTTTTTTTTGTGTCGATGATTTTATTGGTTATTAATGCAAATGTGTGTTTAATAACTGAAAATGTGGATTTGGTTTGCTTTTAATTTAGATTATACAGTACATCACAAAACATTTGATGGCCAATCACAAGGGGCTTAAACAGATACTATTTAAATAATTGTTTTCATATTTAGCATATTTTATATGACATTAAAACAGTGTTTTGGAAGCAGAAGAAAAGGCTTCCGCACAATGGAAAGACCACAAGAGCCTGCATTTATTGTAGAAACTGTCCACAAACATGGTAATGGCAGTCCTTGACCTAGGATCGCCCCTCTAATGCATTTCACCCAATTATGACTTAATTGAGTTGTAAAGTCAGAAGGTTCTTTTATCTTAACACATTCTATGCATTCTATGCATTAAGATAAAGGGCCTCCTGGGTGTAGCAGACCCCCCTAGCACCCCCTAATACTTACCTGAGCCCCATCTCTGTCCAGCGATGTCCACGAGTACCTCTCTCTCCTGATTGGCTGGGACACAGCTGAGGCGCCATCGGCTCCCACAGCTGTCAATCAAAGTCAGTTAGCCAATCAGGAGAGGGGGTGGGAGGAACCACAGTCCTGTGTCTGAATGGACACACAGAGCTGCAGCTAGGCTCGGGATATCCTATGTGTAAGAAAGGAAAAAAGTCGAATCCACCACCAGATAGTAGTAGTTACCAAGCACCTCTTACCAGAACAATTGGACCATAGGTTATACTGGTCAGACACACATGTGGTAAATTTACAAGATCAAATTCCACTGGGGAGACAGTTTCCACTCAGCAGTGAGTGGTAGTGTGGTACTGAAGGATTAAAATATACATCTCCATCGTGAAGCCTGTTTGCAAAAACTTTTCACCTTTATTGTCAAACTATTAGTGTTTCAATTGCCAAGCAATCCAATAAAGCAGGGATAAAGCAGCAAGTTGATGGTTCGCATGAACAGAACTCCGCCAGCGATTAGCAGGTTGTGCGTAACAGGCCGTGATCTGCACGTTTCATCAGCAGTGATGTCTTCAGGGACAGCCTCATTTGTTTTGGTATTGCTTTATTTATTGATTGCACTTTTGCACTTTAATAGCTGCTTTTTGTTGGAATTTCATGTACTTATACTTTGTAGTGCTGCTTTTTTCGTTTGTTTATATACTATACAGGGCTCAAAATTTCAAGCCATGAGCTACTAGCCAGGCCTTAAGAGTTACTCGCCACTTGTTGCCCCACCCAAACCCCAACCTGCTCCGCCCCTAAACACGCCCTCTACATTGCAGAGCGCCCACAGCATGTCCCCTTTCATTGCAGAGCGCCCACAGCATGTCCCCTTTCATTGCAGAGCGCCCACAGCATGTCCCCTTTCATTGCAGAGCGCCCACAGCATGTCCCCTTTCATTGCAGAGCGCCCACAGCATGTCCCCTTAAATTGCAGAGCGCCCACAGCATGTCCCCTTTCATTGCAGAGCGCCCACAGCATGTCCCCTTTCATTGCAGAGCGCCCACAGCATGTCCCCTTTCATTGCAGAGCGCCCACAGCATGTCCCCTTTCATTGCAGAGCGCCCACAGCATGTCCCCTTTCATTGCAGAGCGATCACAGCATGTCCCCTTTCATTGCAGAGCGATCGTAGCATGTCCCTTTTCATTGCAGAGCGATCGCAGCATGTCCCCTTTCATTGCAGAGCGATCACAGCATGTCCCCTTTCATTGCAGAGCGATCGCAGCATGTCCCCTTAAATTGCAGAGCGATCACAGCATGTCCCCTTTCATTGCAGAGCGATCGCAGCATGTCCCCTTAAATTGCAGAGCGCTCACAGCATGACCCCTTAAATTGCAGAGCGCCCACAGCATGTCCCCTTAAATTGCAGAGCTATCACAGCATGTCCCCTTAAATTGCAGAGCGATCACAGCATGTCCCCTTTCATTGCAGAGCGATCGCAGCATGTCCCCTTTCATTGCAGAGCGATCGCAGCATGTCCCCTTAAATTGCAGAGCGCTCACAGCATGACCCCTTAAATTGCAGAGCGCTCACAGCATGACCCCTTAAATTGCAGAGCGCCCACAGCATGTCCCCTTAAATTGCAAAGCGCCCACAACATGACCCCTTTCATTGCAGAGCGCCCACAGCATGACCCCTTTCATTGCAGAGCGCCCACAGCATGTCTCCTTAAATTGCAGAGCGCCCACAGCATGTCCCCTTAAATTGCAGAGCGCCCACAGCATGTCCCCTTACATTGCAGAGTGCCCACAGCATGACCCCTTTCATTGCAGAGCGCCCACAGCATGACCCCTTTCATTGCAGAGCGCCCACAGCATGTCCCCTTAAATTGCAGAGCGCCCACAGCATGTCCCCTTTCATTACACAGTGCCCACAGCATGTCCCCTTTCATTGCAGAGCGATCGCAGCATGTCCCCTTTCATTGCAGAGCGATCGCAGCATGTCCCCTTAAATTGCAGAGCGCTCACAGCATGACCCCTTAAATTGCAGAGCGCTCACAGCATGACCCCTTAAATTGCAGAGCGCCCACAGCATGTCCCCTTAAATTGCAAAGCGCCCACAGCATGTCCCCTTACATTGCAGAGTGCCCACAGCATGACCCCTTTCATTGCAGAGCGCCCACAGCATGACCCCTTTCATTGCAGAGCGCCCACAGCATGTCTCCTTAAATTGCAGAGCGCCCACAGCATGTCCCCTTAAATTGCAGAGCGCCCACAGCATGTCCCCTTACATTGCAGAGTGCCCACAGCATGACCCCTTTCATTGCAGAGCGCCCACAGCATGACCCCTTTCATTGCAGAGCGCCCACAGCATGTCCCCTTAAATTGCAGAGCGCCCACAGCATGTCCCCTTTCATTACACAGTGCCCACAGCATGTCCCCTTAATTGCAGAGCGATCATCACAGCATGTCTCCTTAATTGCAGAGCACCCACAGCATGTCTCCTTAATTGCAGAGCGATCACAGCGTGCACTTACCTGCAGCAGACGGCTTCTCATCAATCCTGTGCGTCCTCCGTGTCTCCCGAGTCCTCCTCCTCCTCCTCGGCCAGTTACAATCGTTCGCCTTTTGGCCAATCAGGAAACACCTGCCTCCTGATTGGCCAGTAGGAGGATCAGGAGGAGGATCCCTGTGACAATAGCGAATACTCATTCGCTATTGTCACACAATGGGTGGGCTCAGGACGCAGTGCTCTGCTCCTAGAGCCCATCCTTTTCTAAAAAAGAAAGTAAAAGTAATCGCCGGCTGCTGTTAATGGCGGCGGCATGCACAGCTCGCCTTCCTCAAAATTCCACTCGCAAAATGCTAGTAGGCGAGTGGAATTTTTGAGGGCTGGACTATATATATATATATATATATATATATATATATAAAAATGCAAGAATTATCTGTGTATATATATATATATATTTATACACACACACACACACACACAATTCTTGCATTTTTTTTTAGTCTGATATTACTAAATACCCTAGAAGCTACGACTCAACAGGATGAATGACACATCTAACACTTGTTCCACTAGGTTTACAGACCCAAGCAGCACACCTCTGGCCTTTTCATTCAGTTTTGTCAAAATATCTTCTGCAGACTGTTTCCAGACTTTCTAAGGAGAAGCTCATTTTACTTCTACCAGCATGTTAGTCTGTGCATGTCATTTTCACTGTGACGCACAAAGGTCTTGTTTATCGTAACATCCTCTTAAAAGTTACAAATCACTTTACATGCACTTAGTGGAGTGGTGCTTTTAGACTGATTGATGTGCTGTTTTGACTCAACAATAAAAACATCAACAAAAGTCGACCAAAAAACTTCAGCCAGGATATATATCTATCCATTGAAAGAAAATGTATATACCTACATTTAAATGAGTTACATTTGCAGGATTTATTGGTATTCTTGTGCCAGTAGCTTCTATCCGTTTTTCTTCTCTTTTAGCATGTACTTTCTTATTGATTCAACATTTTTCCACATATCCCTTGAGGATCTACTGTATGTATAAATGTTGTCATCCAAGATTCACACAATTTTTTATTATTTTTTTTTAAATCAGAAATAAAGTTTATTAAATTTTTACCAATAAACAAACACAACAAGTAAAACCAATATATAGGTACCACAGTTTCCACCGTCAATACAGAATATGGTACATACAAAGACCAGTAAATACTCTTAAAGCAGAATCACATTAAGGATGCAGAGTTACATACTGTACACATGATAAGAAAAAAGGTGTAATCAAAGGAGATCGACTATTCAGTGTTAAATTTCCAAAACAGTGTCAACCCAGAATTATATCCATTACTAGATCAACCAAGGCAAGACCTGTCACTAGTAGCCAATCCCCCCCCCCCCAGAGCCTTTAAAATTTGACCGGGCATCCCCAATGCTGAAAAATAACTTTTTCAAGCCTGAGAGTATTACCCAAGCTAAATACCCATTCTCTGTGAGTGGAGACCATATCAGTTTTCCATTGCTGTAGGATGAGTCTACGGCCAGAAATAATTCTCTATTAACAGCTGGTTTCTGAATATCAGTCAAAGAAAGATCATCCAGAATTCCTAGAATACATCTAGAGGGTTCTACTGGCACTGTAATGTGAAAGACTGTTTTAATGGTGCTGATTAACCCAGTCCAGTAGCGATGAAGTTTAGGACATCGCCATAGATGGAGAAGATCCCCTGGCATGGTGGCACATTTAGCGCAGAGGGGAGATTGCAAGATACCCATATGGTGCCATCTCATAGGCGTATAATGAGCCTGAAGACCAATATATAGCTGGGAAAGCCTCTGAGTAGCGTTGAGTGAGCTTTGTAGGATTGATTCAAGAGTGTTATCCCAAAGTTCCTCTTCCACAGGGCCTATGTCCTGTTCCCCATTGCAAGGATAATCTTTTAAAAAAATGTGGGAGCATAGCATCTAGAAATAAACCGTTTGCTATCCTGGACTGAGCATACATATCTAAAAAGGGTGTAGGAGATAGAGACCAATCTGTGAACAGAATTTTTTCTAATTGAATTTGATTGGAAAGTTGTGGGAATCTTGGGTGAAAACATTTATTATTACTTGATGTCTTTTACTATATTTTCATTGGCTGTAAAACCTAAAAAATGTTTACCCCTTGATTGTTGCCTCATTTTCAGTGGCTGTAAAATGGGAATTTATGTGTGTATAAAATCAAGCCAACTGGTACTCCGAACATTTATTGCTTCAGCCTGTCAGATTAAGGGTATGACAGGAAGTGGTAACTGTACAGTAGAGCAGTACATTTCAGCTGTGCTGCTGATTGCTAGATCTGAGGCCACCAAGAGCTGCAGCCTGGGTGGAGGAGGTGGCATTTTAACCCTTTAATTGCTGGATCCAAGTTTTCATGCTGCAAAACAATATAAAATCTACAACATTGAATTAAAAAATTAGTAAAGGCCCCAAAAACTATATTTTTGATGAAAGCAGAGAGCCGGTAGAATAAAAATATTGCACTCTCCAGTTTTATGTCATATTATATTTGAGCAAATGTTTCTAAATCTCTTTAATTTTAATGAGAAAGGGGCTACTTCCAAGGCATACCTGCACTGCACTTATTAATTCATTGTTATATATGTCCCAAGATGGAATAAATTATAAAGATAACATTATTTTTTGGATTATGGACCATGAATTATTTATGTTGGCTCAACTGCTTTTCGTTTCAAGGAGGGGTGCACGTGACAAGTTTACAACACAGGAGCATAGCTGGTAGATAATTGTCACCCTAGGAAGCACCTGAACTATCTTCTTAGTAGGATTACCAGGGATTTTTTAATGAACAACCTAAAAAAACATAACAAGGTTATATGTGATTTTAAGTGATTTGTTTCAATGAATCTAAACACTCCTGGGAAAAAAGCAATTTATATATACAAAAAGTACACATAAAATAGTGTTCCTATAGTTTATTTTATGAATATTAATTGAATTTGGTGTGTTTTGTCTCCATTAGTTTGCAGTGCATGCTGGACTTTTAAATAAAAAAGCATTATTTTTCTTGTTACACTCCTCTGTCTAAAAGCCCACATCTGACCATATTTGATTGCAGAATAGGAGGTGGAATGCTCCTCCTCTGATTCCTCTGAAATTCCCAGCTCAACTTACCAACCAGCCTGCAACCAACCAATTTATCCTGTCTAATGGCCCGTACACATGATCCAAAAATTGGACTAAAAAAAACTGCTTTCGAAGCAATCGTACGATAATCTAATTGTTAAGACAGAGCTTTTGAGAGCCGATCAGGACATTTCATCTGATATTATCTGATGGGACAAGCACAAAAATATTTCTCGTATGATACCAGATTGTACAGGTTTTTTTTTTAATCAGTGCAGTTGTCGTTCGAAAATACAATACAAATACATTACAATACTTCCAATTTTTTTTATTCTGTTGTACGAGAATTTTTGTAACTTTAGTAAACTCTTCATTTTCAATATGCGACTAGCATGCAAAAAAGCAAAAAAAAACAAAAAAAAAAACAGATGATCTAAACAGGGGGCTAGTTTGCACACATATTCAAATACATGTGTAAGGTTCAGAGCCCGGTTAAGGCACCCCAGTATGTTCTGTAGTCCTAACTCTAAATTTTGATAGCCTCCACAGTGGAAGCACATGCATTATAATAGAGGGCTGGTGAGCCTGGAGGGAGCCCACTCTTCCCTAAAGGCACAGGGGCGCACTGGACGACCAGCACATAGCACTATGGCAGCAAAGGTGTCCAGTGTGTCCCTTCACCAAAATGTCAACAGTACAAACAAATAGCCTCTGTCATTCAGTACTCTATTTAGAACTATTCGCACCACATGCTATTTAGACTTTTCACAGCATAGCTGTAAACTAACTTAGATTTGCAGACTTAGAGGTGTCACCTGCTGACTTAAAGTTGTAAAATTAAAAACTCATCTGCAGTATTTATTATATAGCTAATTAACAACACGCAAATGTATTTTTTCTGAGCATAAGAAATGAATAAATAAACACATATTAGCAGAATAAGTCAAAATTGTGAAATCTGTAAAAGCATGATGAAATAAAATGAACAGGGACACAAGTTTTACAATAGTTAATCTAACTATTGCAGAAACATCAGCATTCATGTTTTTACTGCCATGTAAAACTTTTTTTTATATAAATGACCCCTAGTAAAATGAAGCTCCATATGTTTAAAGGTCATACAGGAAATCTGCAAACAATTTTACACGCATCACGTGTGATACTTACATTTGTTATATGCTGACCAGAGACATGATTAAAAGCGCTGCAACTTTCTTTGTTGACAGAATTCCATATGTTGTATACAAATATACCTTGCAGGAGGTTGCTTTTATGTCATCAGAGAGTTTGCTGTTTACATCTGCTCTGCATACATAGACAAATGCAAAAAAAAAAAAGTTCTAACCACATGGCGCAATGCTCCTAATGTGATCAATCCCACCTAAAATCAGAAGTGACATGAACTATCTGGCACAATCCTCTTAAATAAGATTATACTAAGTATCAATGTAACAAAAGCATGCATCTGGAGGTATTTGCATAAAAAGAACAGTTATTATTATTGTCATCAGTCAGATTAGACAAAGATCGACATTATAATCAGATTGCTACCTGAAGGAGTGAAAAAATTGGGCATGCAATCCTTTCCGCGTTACCAGACACGTACTACAGAAAATTGACTAATTTGGTATTGCAAAAAAACACCTAATCATGTGCAAGAAAGATATTAAAAAAACAGTATTATTGCTTGCACATTGAAAGATGAAGTCAGCAGGGCATCACCTCATTCACTAAGCTAAGGACATTTTTTTTTGCAAGGAGAACAGCCTATTTGTCATTAGTAAATTAAAGAGGAAGTAAACTTCCATCTCTTGTTTTTACCTGTAGGTAAGCCTATAATTAGGTTTACCTATAGGTAGTGTAAATACCTTCTAAACATGTACCGTTTAGGAGATATTTACATTGCATGCAGCCAGTGACATCACTGGTGCATGTGCTCTGAAGGAATGGCCAGCTGTTCCATTCCTTCCCATTGTGCCGTGACGTCATTGTGGCTACGGTCAGTCACAGAGCCGGGGTCCGCGAACCCGGAAGCAAACTGTGTGAAGATGAGGTTTCTTGCAGCGCTGACTTCTTGGTGCAGGAGGGCTTTGTTTTCAGGTAAGTTTAACAGAATGTGCTAGTATGCAATGCATACTAACACATTATGGCAAATTAATAAAAGTGGTCTGATGCCACCAGTGAAAAACCTCCATCCCTAAAATACATGCACAAAAAGACAAAATTCACCCTGGGACTTTAAATGAGGTGTAACAGACATAGCCAATGACTAGAGAGGTAAACATAATACTAAATCTATTGAAGGTAAGTACAGTAAACATGCAGGCACATAAAATGAGTATACAGATACAGAAAGGTAAAACTGATTAGTAATGGGCACAATATGCAATATATGCTTAAATCTGGCAGATATCAGTACATCTTAAAAACTTGGCATGTTTTGTGAGCTTGTCTTCTCACTTCTTCAGGAGTGGATGCACATGAGACAAATCTACAAAATTAAACATTGATTGTAAAATATGTCTAGATGGTAAATACTATTTTAAGTCATGGCAAATACCATAAAGGGGCCCCATGCATACCAATCGGTGCAGCGGGATTGGCCACATTGGGACTTCCACCTGATGGTGGTCAGGTACGTCTAGCCCGGGAGCTGGAGGGGTGGAACCAGGTAAGCCCACAGGGGGTCAAAGAGGAGGGTGGATGCAGCATAAGAATTTGTCCATACCATAAGTGTCATCCCAAGTAGTAGCTGTAACAAAGTATATATATGTGTCTGCATAGAGTATGAGAGTATACTACAGTGACAAGGTATTAGTGAAAGGTGTAACCAAAGCTGAAATGGTGTGCATTATAGAAGTGGTGCCGTGAGGAAAAAAAAAAAAGGGGAAAAAAAACCCAAAGAATCAGTGACTCCAAACAGAAAGTGAAGTGTGGAAAAAATATGTGAATAGTACCCACCATAAGTTGAGTAGAAACTGCTAGATCCAGGATGTACCTCCATGTGAGAAGAGTAAAAAAGAAAATCCCCCTATGTGTCTGCTGACCCTCCTATTTATAACCCGGATGGGCGACCATGCAAAGGCATGGTGGGAGCTGCGTAATCTATATAGAAGTAGTATATTTACCGTTTCTCTATATGACAGCTACCTCCTGTCAAGAGTTTCAAGGGAAACAGCGGGTGCTGGAGACCCTTTGTGTTCTTAATAACCACTGCTGTCACTGGCCATATTTGGTCACTACTATCTCCTTCCCTTGTCTCATTTGTTCCCTTGTTGCAAGCAGTTCCATGTGGATCAGTCATGTGCCCCCGGTCTGTTGAGTTTTTATTTTGGCGAGGCATCAGGTGGAAGGGATAGTAACTAATGATGGATTTACAAGGGATTTTTGGGGGGGGGGATTTTTAGTTTTTTTTTTAAAATAAAGGAATTGTCAAGTGTTTTGTGAATGAGCAGGGGTATCGTGTACCCTTTCCTCTTTCACATGCAGGGTCAGGATCTGGAGACCCCTTATTTTTAAAGGAGGCAACCAGATTCTGATAAGCACCTCCTCCCTGCCCGCAGACCCCTACATTAGCTAAGGTTGTGGGGAAAAGTCTGTTGTCCTCATCAACATGGGGACAAGGTCCTTTATAAAGTGTGGTATCATTCAGCAAAGATGACACAAGTTAGAGGGAGATAGCATTAGAATTCCATTATTGCACCATGTTGGTGCAGGTCAGCATACCCCTTTCCAATGGCAAGAAAACAAATGTAGGGGGAAAGGATCCCTACAGAAGTAAGTATCAATGCAACCTCAAATGGTAGTTTGCAAAAAGTTTATTAAGGACTATAGAAAATAAAAAAATAAGTTAAAAAAAGTTACACATAATGTCATAAACACCTCCACCCATCACTAAAACGACAATGTTGTTATTGTTAAAACCAACACAGAGTCTGGACTCAAAAGCAACACAGTATAACCAAAGTGGCAATAACCAGTCACATATACTCATGATTCACCAACCATATTTCCCAGCTTCAATATAGAGCATTATGTGTATCAAAATATGTTATGGAAAATAATAGGTGTTGGACGAGTAATGGATATACAGTATATGCAGACATCTCATGTAGATAATCAATAAAAAATACCTGATTAATTGGCCATGGGAGTGTATATTGCTAAACATGAAATTAAAATGGCTACTTATGAAAAAACAGTGTCATAATCCAGATAATGACCAGGTTGAGGGATACCGATCAGATAAGCACACTCAGCTGAATGTTTAAAGCATTGTAACAACAAAGTCAGACGAGTTTGATGCTCAATCAAGCACAGTGATACCATGATCATTAAACCAGGTATTGATAATCTTGGCAGTGTGGGCGGGTGACACATCCTGCTGGAAAACAAAATCAGCATCTCCATAAAGCTGGCCAGAAGAGGGAACCATGAAGTACTTTAGAATTTCCTGGTAGAGGGCTGTGCTGACTTTGGACTTCATAAAACACAATGGACCAACACCAGCAAATGACATGGGTCTCCAAATCATCACTGACTGTGAAAACTTTACACTGGACCTCATTCAACCTGAATTCTGTGCCTCTCAACTCTTCCTCTAGACTCTGGGACGTTGATTTCCAAATAAAATGCAAAATTTTCCACAGTCTGTGATGATTTGGAAAGTCATGTCATCTGCTGGTGTTGGTCCACTGTGTTTTATCAAGTCCAAAGTCAGCGCAGCCCTCTACCTCTAATTCTAGAACACTTCATGCTTCCCTGACCAGCTTTATGGTGATGCTGATTTTTTTTCCCAGCAGGAGGTGGCACCTGCCCACACTGCAAAAAGTACCAATACCTGGTTTAATGATCATGGTATCACTGTGCTTTATTGGCCAGAAAACTCACCTGACCTAACCCCATAGAGAATCTGAGGGGTATTGTCAAGAGAAAGATAAGAGACACCAGACCCAACAATGCAGATGAGCTGAAAGCCCATATAAAAGAAACCTGGCCTCCCATAACACCTCAGAAATGCCACTGGCTGATCGCCTCCATGTCCGCCATGATGTAGTAATTCATGCAAAAGGAGCCCCGACCAAGTAATGAGTGCATACTATACTGTATATAGACAACATTTTCAGTAAACCAACATTTCTGTATTAAAATTTTTTTTTATTGGTCCTATGTAAAATTCAAATTTGAATTTTGGGTTTTGACTAGCTGTAAGCCATAATTATCACAATTTAAAAGAAAGGAATGCTTTAAATATTACTCTGTGTGTAATCTACAAAACCCAATTCCAAAAAAGTTGGGACACTGTACAAATTGTGTAAAAAAGGAGTGGACTAATTTACAAATCTCAAAAACATCTATTTTATTCACAATATACTATAGATAACATATCAAATGTTGAAAGTGAGACATTTTGAAATGGTATGCCAAATATTGTCTCATTTTGAAATTCATGAGAGCTACACATTCCAAAAAAGTTGGGACATGTAGCAATAAGAGGCAGGAAAAGTTAAATGTACATATAGGGAACAGCTGGAGGACCAATTTCCAACTTATTAGGTCAATTGGGAACATGATTGGGTATAAAAAGAGCCTCTCAGAGTGGCAGTGTCCCTCAGAAGTCAAGATGGGCAGAGGATCACCAATTCCCCCAATGCTGCGGCGAAAAATAGTGGAGCAATATCAGAAAGGAGTTTCTCCGAGAAAAATTTGCATAGAGTTTGAAGTTATCATCATCTACAGTGCATAATATCATCCAAAGATTCAGAGAATCTGGAACAATATCTGTGCGTAAGGGTCAAGGCCGGAAAACCATACTGGATGCCCATGATCTTTGGGCCCTTAGACGGCACTACATCACATACAGGAATGCTACTGTAATGGAAATCACAACATGGGCTCAGGAATACTTCCAGAAAACATTATCGGTGAACACAATCCACTGTGCCATTCGCCGTTGCTGGCTAAAACTCTATAGGCCAAAAAAGAAGCCATATCTAAACATGATATAGAAGCGCAGGCGTTTTCTTTGGGCCAAGGCTCATTTAAAATGGTCTGTGGCAAAGTGGAAAACTGTTCTGTGGTCAGACAAATCAAAATTTGAAGTTCTTTTTGCAAAACTGGGACGCCATGTCACCCGGACTAAAGAGGAAAAGGACAGCCCAAGTTGTTATCAGCGCTCAGTTCAGAAGCCTGGATCTCTGATGGTATGGGGTTGCATGAGTGCGTGTGGCATGGGCAGCTTACACATCTGGAAAGACACCATCAATGCTGAAAGGTACATCTAAGTTCTAGAACAACATATGCTCCCATCCAGACGTTGTCTCTTTCAGGGAAGACCTTGCATTTTCCAACATGACAATGGCAGACCACATACTGCATCAATTACAACATCATGGCTGCGTAGAAGAAGGATCCAGGTACTGAAATGGCCAGCCTGCAGTCCAGATCTTTCACCCATAGAAAACATTTGGCACATCATAAAGAGGAAGATGCAACAAAGAAGACCTAAGACAGTTGAGCAACTAGAAGCCTGTATTAGACAAGAATGGGACAACATTCCTATTCCTAAACTTGAGCAACTTGTCTTCTTAGTCCCCAGACGTTTTTGCAGACTGTTATAAAAAGAAGAGGGGATGCCACACAGTGGTAAACATGGCCTTGTCCCAACTTTTTTGAGATGTGTTGATGCCATGAAATTTAAAATCAATTATTTTCCCCTTAAAATGAGACATTTTCTCAGTTTAAACATTTGATATGTTATCTATGTTTTATTCTGAATAAAATATTGAAATTTGAAACTTCCACATCAATGCATTCTGTTTTTATTCACAATTTGTACAGTGTCCCAACTTTTTTGAAATCGGGTTAGAATATAAAATATATGAGTTTCCCTTTTTGAATTGAATTACTGAAAAAAATATACTTTTTAATGGTATTCTAATTTTATGAGATGCACCTGTATATTGTAATTACAATAACAAACTTTGTTTATGTGCATTTCATATGCATTTTTTCCCTCCTTTTTTATTTCCTTCCTGCAAACCTGAAATAATGGATGTATGACCGAAAGAACACAAATTAAAATGCACTCCTTCCTTGTGGGAAGGAAATGGTTGGGGGACATCCTGGTGGAATCCTGGTGGAATTATTTACCTTACACTGTGGTACGTTGATTTCGGCTAGGGACAAACTTATTCAGTTAGGTTACTTGCATAGGGCGTATTATATCACGGCTCATCTGTTTAAAATGCATTAGTGATCTACCCCCACCTGTCATAAATGTGAATGCAAAACAAGTTATTTTCTACACATGGTTTGAGGGTGCAATAGGATATGTCCCTTTTGGTTGCAGGTGGCGGCATTTATTACCAACACTTTTGACCTTCCCCATGTCTGCTGTCCTAAGTGGTGTCTGCTGGGAGTCATTGAGGATCTGGAAGTATTTGCCATTACCAAACATTTTCTCCGTCTTTTGTTCTATTATGCCTGAAAGACAATTGTTCTTCGTTGTACCCGTCCCGCAAATTCTCCATATGTTTCGCTATGGTAGAGGCTCATTAACCCATGAAGTCAGAGTATGTCCCAAAAAGTTTTATTCTACTATTACTTCTGTATCCATCATGTGATAGATATGCAGCTGTGCTGTGGAATTTGCATTTGTTTATGTCTTTTTTCTCTGGCATTTTTTTCAATAAAACCCAGTTTAAAAAAAAAAAACACATTAACCACTCAAGGACCGGAAGATTTTGCCCCCTTAATGACCAGGCCATTTTTGCGATTCGACACTGTGTTACTTCAATGGACAATTGAGCGGTTGTGCAATGCTGTACCCCTAATACAATTGATGTCCCACAAATAGAGCTTTCTCTTGGTGGTATTTGATCACCTGTGCGATTTTTATTTTTTGCGCTATAAACATAAAAAGAGCAACAATTCTGAAATAAAAAAAAAAAACAATATTTTTTCACTTTCTGCTATATAACACCCCCCCCCCCCCCAAAAAAAAAATTGAATGTTTTCATCCTATTAAGCCAATTTGTATTCTGCTACATATTTTTGGTTTTATTTTATTTTTTTTTTACTAGTAATCGCGATCTGTGATTTTTTTTTGCGATCTGCGATTTTAAGTGGGACTGTGACATTGCAGATCAGACCCCGAACTGATAATTTTGACACTTTTGGGGGACCAGTGACATTACTACAGTAATAAGTGCTAGAAATATGCACTGTTACTGTGATAATGACACTGGCAGGGAAGGGGGTTAACCCAGGGGTGATCAAAGGGTTAAATGTGAGCCTAGGGGAGTGTTTTCTAACTGTATGGGGGAGGGACTTGTGCAATCAACACAGAGACTTGTGATCCTAAATAGGAGGATCACTGGTGCTCGGTGTTCATTCCAGAGATAACAATAGACTGCTGTGTTTACAACAGCAGACTGCCATTCTCTCTACATGGGGAGCGATCGTGGGTGCCCGACAGCAATCGCGGCCGCCGGCCCCATGGATTGGCTTCCCAGCTTCCTAACGGGGGCTGGTGCGCGCCTCCGGCAGCGGGCGTGCGCCCCGAGGAGTGCTCCCGCAAACCGCCATACAGGTACAGCGGTTCGTGCAGCCGAGCCAGCCTGCAAGTGGTTAAAATGCGCTTTACATTTTAGGATATTTTTTGTGTGTTTTCAATGCATTACCATTGAGTGTATTGTAACACATATTTTTTCCAGAACTGCACAACAGATGCAGCAAGCAGAATTTTTAAAAATTGTAACTCACTGTACAGTCATTCAGCGCTCTGATGTTAAAATCCTCATAGATTATAATGGAAACTATTTTCCTTGCAGTTTTGGGGCACTGTGAAGTCAAGATGACTGCAGTTTGGTTATGCAATCAACAAGACAAAGTAATTAGGTTGAGTAAAATGTTATTTGTTTATTCTTTTAATTGTGTGTGAGTGCATTAATATTTAATGGTACTGTATCAATATAAATTATATATATAATCCTTTTTCTTAGAATCATTGCAAATTAATTTTAAAGATGAATAGTGCCAAGCAATACAATTGGAGGCTCCACTGAAATGTGATCATTAAAATAAGTTCACCTTTTGAGAAAAATAAATGCTCATATTTTTGGAGGTAAAAATGTGCATTTTTTTTTTCTTAGGAGACTGCAGAGCATTGCACCTGTGATCAATGGATCGCCGGTACAATGTAACGGTCCTGCACACACTGCCTAGAGCTCTCTGCCCATACCTCTGTATAGTGGTAGTCGGTTAAAGGAGCGCCCAAAATCAGCAATAAGAATCCCACTTGGATCAAAAGATTGTCGTTTTATTGGTAGCAGAACATGTTAAAGCCAACGTGTTTCGGGGGGAAACAGAGACTCCCCCTTCTTCAGGGCATAAATGTTGCTATTCGTATCTGCAACCAACAGCATAAGGTTGTTGTGCTGAAAGGAGTGTGAATGAACTACAGGAGTGCTGATCAGCGTGCCGATTTTACCCTGTGGTAACAGGTGTGGGGAGAAGAACCCAGAAACCAGGGGGTGAACGGTGGATGCTGCCTAGTAACAGGTTACACCCTAAATACTAAATACGAGTGTAACACATAGGATGTTACTAAAGGTAAACTGAGCCTTTAAATTAAGTGTCCAAAGAGCTGGGACTTTTTATTTCTGGTCAGGAAATCAAGCCCAACCGCTTTAGGCAGTCGGCAATTTTTTGCACAATCTTTTCTTACTGCATTGTGCATCTTATAAGTCAATCTATCAGGAGGCAAACGTTTATGCAGACCTGCAAAAGCTGCCAGTGTGCATGTTACAATGTATATAGATGTCACTCAGAAGCTGTATCTTATCAAGCCATAATGTAAAACACATCATTCCATGCTAAAATCAATATCCAATTAGCGATATTTGGAGTTTTACAATAGGAAAACTTACATCTGGTTTGGTCATAGAGTGGTATTCCTGCTCAGGCTCTGGGGACAAGATCCCTGCTAGTTTCACTGGTCATGCCAGCTGCCTCAGGGTGTTGGATTGGTTGGAGTTTTTGGGATCATTGGGCGCCTTACATACTTACTGGACCCATTAGTATTTACAAAAACAGTTGTAACTAAAATTCACCAGCACCTTAAAATTCCAGACCATGAAACCATATAATTTTCATAAGTGTTTGTCTTGCATGCTTACTGTATAAGCAGGAGTCCTCTCACTATTCTTTTTTGTATGAGTTGCTTTCTCAGGGTCAATAAATAGTTTATGAAATGGCTTGCAAATAAATGTACACAAATCAAATGAAACACATATACAAGCAAAACAGTCTTTGTATCTAAACCTTCAACGCACTTACTTAAATCATTTTGATTCATTTCTGTCATCTGGTGGGGTCAGTGATGAGATGAATAATATAACAGAATGCTGGCACATTTACAATTTCCAGGCAGTGGTTTTATTTGTCTGTAGTTTGAAGCATCATGTCCAAGAAATACATTTTCAAAATAAATAATGGAGCTTATTCCAATACCTGTATTGTCGATCGTTAATCTACTGCTGGATTACAAAGTTACAATATGCTTTGTGTCAGTTACCAAATGCTTATTCTGATGGATATTTCTTTATCAATTAACTTTCCCGACCACCCTGTAGTAGTTTTACTGCTACGGGGTGGCCGCTGTGCACAGGATCACGTATATATACATGATCCTGCACTTCTGTGTAGGGGGTATGAATGTGTGCAGCCAGCGGCTCACTCGCACTGTGATTATACACAGAGGGAGCCGATCAGCGGGTTCCACTAATCATCCTGCAGAGAGACAGAATGGTAGTCTGCCTATGAAAACAAGGCATTTAGCCATTCTGACAGGAGGGAAGGCATGTGTCCTGCGTCTCTGCAAAGCAGGGGAATGGATGCATGTCTTCCCCTAGTAAAAGCACCTCCCACACTGTAATAAAACACAGGCTAGGCACACAGTTAACCCTTTGATCGCCCCTGATGTTAACTCCTTTCCAGCCAGTGTCATTAGTATGGTGACAGTGCATATTTTTAGGCACTGATCACTAAATTAGTGTCACTAGTTTCCAAAAAAGTGTCAAAAGTGTCATTTAGTGTCTGATTTTCTGATGAAATATCGCAGCCCTGCTGTAAGTTGCTGGTCGCCGCCATTACTAGTAAAAAATAAATAAATAAATAAAAATTTCATAAATATATCCCATAGTTTGTAGACGCTATAACTTTTTTTTTCTTAACAAAATATGTAGCAGAATACGTATTCGCCTAAATTGGTGAAAAAATTCGATTTTTTTACATTTTTTATTGGATGTGTTTTATAGCAGAAAGTAAAAAAAATGATGTTTTCTTTTTTTAATTTTAAAATTGTCGGTCTTTTATTGTTTATAGCGCAAAAAATAAAAAACGCAGAAGTGACCAAATACGACCAAAAGAAAGCTCTATTTGTGGGAAAAAAAGGAAATACATTTTATTTTACTACAGTGTTGCACGTGAACGCAATTGTCAGTTAAAATAACGCAGTGCTGTATCACAAAAAATGGCCTTGTCACAACGGGGGTTTAAAACTTCCCAAGCTGAAGTAAATTTACCTTAAAGACAAAACTGATTTGACTAATTCAGGTTCTGTACTTTAATACAATGAATTGTATTCTAGTGATGATGAGCTCTTACCAAACACCATGTGATTGTTTCACTTTTAGTAGATAAAGAGGGTGACAAGCTAATTAAAAGATATATATTTCTTAATGAAACTAAATTAAATCACTCCATTTTGAGTAAACAATATAGGTTATTTGCAAGTAAACTAACTTTATCACAAACTCCATTAACCACTTTACCACCGGAGGATTTTGCTGTCTTACGTCCAGGCCACTTTTTGCGAATCGGCGCTGTGCGACTTTAACTGACAATTGCGCGGTCGTGCGACACCGTACCCAAGCAAAATTTACGTCCTTTTTTTCCCAAAAACAGAGCTTTCATTTGGTGGTATTTGATCACCTGTGCGATTTTTACTTTTTGCGCTATAAACAAAAAAATAGCGTTTATTTTGAAAAAATAACAATATTTTTAACATTTTTTTATATGAAATTCCCCCCCAAAAAAATTTAAAAATCTAAATTTTTTTACATTTTTGGCCAATTTGTTTTCTGCTACCTAAAAAAAAATCACAATAAGCTTATTTTGATTGGTTTGCGCAAAAGTTATTGCGTTTACTAACTAAGGGAAAGATTTTTGTCATTTTTGGTGGGTTTTTTTTAACGCGTAATGGCGGCGATCTGCGATTTTTTTTGCGGGACTGCGACATTGCGGCGGACAGATTGGACCCTTGACTGACATTTTTGACACTTTTGGGGGTACCAGTGACATTACTGCAGTAATCAGTGCTATATATATGCACTGTTACTGTAAAAATTACACTGGCAGGGAAGGGGTTAATTTTATTTGAGAGGGAGGGGTTAATGTATGCCTGGTGCTTACTAACGTGTGGGGGGGGGAGGTGACTGAGTGACACAAGTCCAGATCGCATGTTCAGCTATGCTGAACACTGCAATCTGTCACTCCTTGTCACTGAGGAGATCTGCCCGCTCTGTTTACACAAGCGGGCGGATCTCCAAACTAGATTTCCCGACGATCGGGGAAGAGCAGCGGCGATCGCCGCCGCTCCTCCCCTGGCCCGACTCCCGCTGTGACTGAAAACATCGGGTAGGTCTACGTCGCTGGACGATAACGAGCCACATTGCTGCAGTAGCAGCAATGTGAGCAGTGCTAAAGTGGTTAATCTACTTGCTGTTACTGAAACCTGGCTTCAAGAATCGAACACAGTCCCCATTAAGTCTTTTCTACCTTTGACTTTCCCATGGTGGTCTACTCTGGACTCCCAGAAGGGAAGGAGGTGGAGTCAGAATCCTTCTATCCCCACAAAGCACCTTTCAGGTTCTTCACTCACCTCCCTCTCTGTCCCTCTCCTCATTTGACGCATATGGTATTCATATATTTTCTCTAGATTCTTTGAGAGTTGCTGTGATCTGTCAGCCTCCTGGGCCAGTATCATCCTTCCTTAATGAGTTATTTGCAATCATTCTTAGTGACTTCATCATCCCTGTTAATACTAACACTCCTGCTACTTCAAAACCTCTCAATATAACTTCCTCTTTTGACCCGGAGCAATGGACACAAACTTCTACTCACTCTGATGGCAGTGCCCTTGACCTTATATCCTCCTACCTATGCACAGGAACGTGTTGGATTATTAGCATGTGAATACTGACAGCAGTAATAATTGTGCTCTCCTGTGCCCCCCTGCCGGGTGAACACAATAGCTTTCGGGAGGGATTCCCCCATCAACACTGACTGTGCTGATGGGGGAATTGAGCAATGTTTTTTCCAGCAATCCGTGACTGCAGGAAAGAAAATCACATAGTCTATAGCCTGCTTAAGTCTCAGCAAGATTTCAAACACTGCCAAACAGACCTATTTTTATCACTCTCATTAACACCCACGCACACACAGTCCCCATTAAGTCTTTTCTACCTTTAACTCTGTACCTCGTCCTCCACTGACTCCACCCACTAACTCACTCACTGCCCAGGAGATCGCTAATCACTTGTATAAGATTGATACAATTTGTGATGAGATCTCCACTGTACAGATATTTCCCCAACTTAATATTCCATGTCTACTGGTTGACTCAGATACTCTTCTTATTAAACCCTGCTAATTTTTTTTTCTAATGCTCACTTAACCATCTGCCCCCTGGATCCTGTTCACTCACAAACTCCTTGAATACCTGGTCTGCAACTGCCTGAGCTACCACCTTACTAAGAATAACCTTCTTGATCCACAGCACTCCACAGAAACCTCTCTCCTAAAACTCATAAACAATTTACTAATGGCTAAAACCAATGGTCCCAATTCTGTACTCTTACTCTTGGACCTTTTTGCTACCTTGGTCTCCATAGCTGTACTCTTCATTGGTTCCCATCTTACCTGTCCCACTGCACCATCAGTGTAATTTACAATTCTACCCCCTCCTCTCCTCTTCTTCTTTTTCCACTAATATCCCCCAAGGTTCTGTTCTTGGACCTCTCTTTTTCTCAATCAACACCTCCTCTGTGGGTTATCTGATGAGCCTCCCATGGATTTCAATACCATTTATATGACACCTAAATCTATCTTTCTACCCCTAAGCTGACTCCATTTGTCTTCTCTTGCATCACTCATTTACTGACAGACATATTAGTCTGGATGTCATACCACTTCCTCAAACTCAAAAACTGAGCTCATAATATTTCCTCCCCCCCTTCCCTAGACTTCTCTGTCAAGATCGATGGCACAACTATCGGTCTGTACCTGCATGGCAGGGTGCTAGGTGTAATCTTGGACTCTGTTCTAACCTTTTGGCCCCACATCTAGTTACTGTCCAAATCTTGAACTTGTTCAAAAGAATAACTTACAAAGCCATCCACAACTCTGCTCCTAGCTAGATCACTAACCTTGCCATAAAATACCAACCAAATAATTCTCTTCTTCTCCCAAAACTTTCTGCTCTCTAGCTCCCATGTCACCTCCTCCCATGCTTGTCTCCAGGATTTCTCCAAAGCCTCTTCTCTGGAATTCCCTTCCCCTATCTGTCTGACTGTCTCCTACTCTGTCCAATTTTAGGCAATCCATGAAAACTCTTCTTTTTAGAGAAGGCTATCCTGCCTCCATCTATCAATCTTACTTTTTTATTTTCTCCATCAACTCATCCCCCAGATTTAATATCTTTTTTATCATCTGACCCTCACTTTTAGGCTGCAAGCTCCAATAAACAGGGCCCTCTAATTTCTTTAGTATTGAATTGTATTTCAACTGTACTGTTTCCCCTCATGTTGTAAAGCACTGCACAAACTGTTGGCGCTAAAAAATACTGAATAACAATAATAATAATAATAATAATAATAATAATAAAAAAGCAGGGACCACTAAATTTGGAACATAATCTGATCAGTAAGAAAACACAAAACCTTACATGTAGAAACCCATCTTAGTGCTGCTTTTTACCTATTTATATATGCCTATTCTGGTAAACCTGTTCATAATTTACAGTGATGGCTTAGGCCTATAACAACCACTTTAAATCTAAGAGAGAGAGACACTAATAGTTTGATTTACTAAAGGCAAATAGGCTGTTCACTTTCCAAGGGAAGTTGAACTATACAAGGAAATTTGCCCTAGAGCTTGATGCATATAGTTAGATTTTCACTTTCGCAAAAAATACTCAATTATGTGCAAAGAAGAGAGGTGTGGAAAATGCATTTTTTCAAATTGGTTTATGAATTATTTCTAGTAGAAAGTCAGAAAAGAAAAATATATGTATCCAAATCTGCTACTACATGCAAACCCTATACTATATTAAGGCAGACTACAAATGCTAAAATGTATAAAGTGTGGAACTTAAACTCTTGGACTAAATAATAGAAATATTTTTGGTGCAACAGCAGATAACAAAATAAATTATCTGTATAAAAGGGATAAATTGTGAAATCAAATTTGGATCCATTTCCACCAGCACTACTATCACAATGTAGTTCAATTAGCATTACAACATTACTTACAACATTATCTAAGGACAGGTCAAAGGGAAATGCTCAATAAAAGATTAATGTTTGCATCTTTTAAGAACTTTATCTGCTGATTACAAAATACAACTTGTTCCAGACAATATTCCACATACTGGAAGTTTTTTTCTGTGTGATTTTGTAATGTTTTGCCAGGCTGTGGAGCAGCTTGTCCCAGCTTGAAAGTCACTTGGTTTTGATTAGAACAAGTTTGTTTTCTCCTGTCACTATTATTGGTTTCCTTTCTTTTATTCTTCTTCCACAATTACTGCAAAAGTGATTTAAGCAGTGTGTCTGAAGAACAGGTTGTTTCAAGCTTACAATTCTAGAAGAGAGTGCAGCTGTCATGGTACAATAACAACAAAAAGGGTTTGAGGAAGTCGGGAAAATACCAGCAGGACAACCATTACAGGGCCTGCAATGCATTCAGGCAAACAAGAAAAGACTTACTACAGCGTAGTAAAAAGAGTCAATATTAGACATAGAATCTTAAACAAAATTTGTGATCGTACAACACAATACATAAAAGTGAGAACTGCAAGCAGAATAATTGGCAGGGATCCCACAATGTGCATTAACAATACATACTTGACCCATCATTTATTCTTGTTCCAGGATTCATTTATTCAACCCAGTGTTTGCTTAAAGGGAATTCAAACTACCAGAAAGAAGACACAGTTCAGCAAAAAAAACCCTTAGCATTAAATAAATGTCAAAGTACTATAAAATTTTCTTTCAAAATCAGGTCACATAATTTGACTTGCCTCCTTCCTATTTCAAAAAAGTCAATTACCTGTGGAGGCTCGGTTGTACCATGCAAAAACACTTAGTAGGCATGGCATATGAATGTATAATGCTGCCAATTAGCCTCTATGTTGGGGGTCAGCAACCTAAGGCAGGGGTGCCACATTAACCAAGCAAAACCATTGTGATTGGCCCTCAAAAAATGGAGAGCCAATTGTTTACAAAATGATCTAATACTTTTGTTAAAGTTTGATTCACACTTGTGCGGGTGGTTGTGGGTGTAGGAATTGCACCTGTTCCCACACCTGCAACTACAGGCAGCAAAAACACTCAGCTCTTTTACAGACGTTCGAGCCGGGGCCGTCATTCATTCCTAATGGCACCCCCACTCACCTAAACATGCAGTGCATTTGTGAGTGCTGGAAACGCTGTGAGCGTGATTTCCTTGCAGCTGCAGTTTTAAAAAGGTGCAGAGATCTTTTTTCTGTGTTTCCACAGGTAAAGCAGGTCATTTATTTTCCCCAAATGGAATTCACATCTAAAGGGGTGCAGATCCTTTTTATTTGGGGTGATGTAATTCAAACTGTGGAGTGGTCTGACTTAGTAGAATACCCTAATAAACCATTTTCTAAAATGCTTACTCCAGCACTTGCAGTTTGCAACTTTAATTTATTCTGGCTCCTGCTCTCTCGGTTCTGCTTCCTTGAACTTCTGGTCTCCACAAGAAAGAATTAACAGTGGACGGAGCAGTCTCTAGTCAGTCTGTTAGCTTGGAGAAAGGGGGAAAGTGTTAGGAGCAGGGGAATGCTTTGTCATTTTAGACTACTCTGTGTTAATATTGATGTGAAGTATAAGGAGACACAGTTCTAGTCCCAGCATGCATAGGTGGCTCCGAAGAACACTGCAAAAGATAGGAGCTACCCTAAAACAGGAAACCTTGGGTATCATCTTAGACTGGAACATAGGGAAGGGTTTAAAGATAAGGAAACTGCATACTCAGTAACTGATTATTCATCAGCCAAATCCAATAGAAAGGATTTGGCTTGTTTACTTTCCGGGTCGGAGGTGAACTGGGCTGGTCCGTGCCTCGGCGTAAGCCTAGGATTGGTCCATGGGTCCGGAATGGGCGGTCAATGACGCGGTCCGCTGATTGGACAATGTCCCGGTCTCCTTCCGACCTGTGAGTGTATATCAGAGGAGCGTGATGATGCGTGCTCGTGCCCTCCGTAGAAGTCCGTGTGACGAAACATGTAAGGGCGCGAGCACGCATCCATCGGCTGTCACGTGGAAGTCTGTGTTCCGAAGCTCCGGTTCCCTGGTCATCAGTGGTAGCGGTGAGTTACCGGCACACACCAGACTTTGAATTTATTCTACATGCTACTACCAAGTCGCATTATTTGTGAGTGTATTTTATTGGGGATTGGGAACTTTTAATAAAGTTTATTTTACGGAATTACACGATTGGTCCTCCCCTGTTTTTTCCTCACATGTTCCGGAGTTTTTTGGCTGTGTTTGTCACGTTGAGGTTCTGATTCAATGATCAGCGATTGGTGAATCCGGAGACTAGTTGCCTATGATCCACATACCATGTCATGGAATTAAATCCTTTTTGAAGGCGGTTGTTTTCCCTGGTTCTGATGAGTTTTAATTACCTAGGGGGACACGTTTGGAGGTGTGGTGACGGTGGTTGTATACGGTAGCCATTACCACTGGTGGTCTAGAGATCTCCACTCCAGGATTCATCATATTTTATGAACTTTCAACTTTATACAGCATTTGGACTCACTCTGAATGGACATTGGTTTGCACCTTTGAGAGATAATATAAGACACATTATTTCTGCACAACTTTTATATAGGGTAATTTAGTGTAATTTAGCGCTGCTAGTGTGTGTGAGCTCATATAGACTCTCATTATACACCATTGTAATATATTTGATTTTTATAGCGGCTGCTTTTTATGTTCCATTTTTTATCTTAGCGCTGGGTTGAGTGGGTGTTTTCTATACTTACTCCTTTCTTCTACGTTTACTTCATTTAAACCTAGCAGCTATGGATGTTATATCCTTTTTAAAAAATAGACAACTCAACATGGAGAGCATCTTCACAGATACCATCAGTGATGATGCATCACATGACCTACAATCTGACCTTTCCACCTTGGGCAACCTCTTAGAAAAACAGGTTCGCACCTGGTGGGACATCTGTACCTTTGAACAGTACATTAAGGAGCGAATCATAATGAGGAGCTTACGATGGGATGTCACTCCTCAGGATGCCCTCGATGATGAGGCATCTAGGTCAGAGTGGTTGGAATTTATTAATGGAGTTGGAGTTAAACTCCAAGATTTCGTTTTAAAGAGAAAAAAAAATGACGATTTTAGAGAAAAAAATAGCTGACTTGCAACTCAGCCTGGAGCCTGATAAGGATTCACAACTGGTTGTAAAGTTCAATACAGATGTGAAGAAAAAACTGGAAAAGATAGACAAAGAAGTTCACAGAAAGAAGGTAAAAAAGTATAAAAGGGATTCTCAAGATTTTAAACTAAATCATGTGTATGCGTGGCAGATACCAGCTGAAGGAGTTCAGCAGGCCTCAGCCTCCTTAATAAGACCACCTGGTGTAAATTTGCAAGGTACCCCTAGGTCTACACCAGTTAGACCTAAGGGTCCGCCAAAAAAGACCAAATCATACCCTGGTGGATCTTTAAACACCAATAACCCACCTAATCAACCCTCTGTGATGAATAATCAAACAACACAATGGCAACAAATTCCTAGTAATAACAGAGGTGGGTTTGGTAAGCAAGATAATAGACAGGGGAACCAATACCCAACGTCTATCCCAACACAAAATAGATATGAAAATTTGGCCTATCAAGATGATTCTTGGTCCCCAGCCCCACCCCCTCCCCCGCGTCCTTTTTTATGGAGGGGCGGCAGAGGCAGGGGAGGGAGGAGAGGGGGGAGACCATGGAGGGGGCGCCCCGCGAATTGGGGTCCTCCACAGAACAACAGGGGTCCACAGTCGGATCAGTGGAGACCCACTCCACAGATGAGGACAGACCCCCAGCCTGTTCCCGAATCAGAGGCTGTCGAGCAGGAAGACGACAACAACAGAAAAAGAAGGAGGGTAATAGACTAAAAGGTATATATAACTTAGCTCAAATTCCTCTTAACAACAAGGAGATTAATATTTTAAACGCAGGTTTAAAATGTGCGAAACATAAACCTGTTAACAACTTCAATGTGTTTGTAGATGTACATAAATACATCAGAAAAATCAATCTCAAGAGGTATTTTCTGAGTTCCAACCGTACTGTCAATACGGTTCCTACTAATACACACTTACAGAGAAGGTCGGTGGATAGTGGATTGAAAAACAAATCCCTCTTCAATCCCCCACAACCTTCTAATCAATATGTTGAAGTATTTAAGAACTTGCTTATTAGGGACTTAAATAAAATCAAACCTGAAAAGGGAGTAAATCCACGATACATACAGGAAGGCCTTGAGTCCTTAGAGAAAAGGAAGGACGTGGTCATTCGACCTGCTGACAAGGGCGGAGGGGTGGTGATTCTCACTAAAGAATTTTACCACAAACAGCTGTTAGAACTGCTATCAGACGCCCAGACATATGAAGTACTAAGGGGCGATCCGACCTCTCAGTACAGACGAGAATTAAATCTCTTGGTTGAATTTGGGTTTGATAAAAACATACTATCTAAGAAGGAAAAAAGATACCTGATGCCCAGTTTCAGCAGGGTGCCTACAATATATACTCTCCCGAAAGTCCATAAAGATCAATCTAATCCTCCAGCCCGGCCAATTGTTAATGGCATCAATTCTGTGTCTTCGAGGCTGGGTGAATATTTGGACTTTTTTCTCCAGACCAGTGTTATACAATTGAGGTCATATCTTAAGGACACAAAAGATTTTTTATTGTCCTTGAAAGAAATTTCCTTGCCGTCCAACTCAGACATATTCCTTGTAACTGCGGATGTAGCATCCCTCTATACAATAATCCAACATGAGGATGCTCTATTAGCCCTTAATTGGGCTTTTAGTAAGAGATCTGACATCCCTGACCCCCAGAAGAGGTTCCTGCAACACGCGCTTGAGTTTTGCCTATCGCACAATTATTTTTGGTATAACGGGATGTTTTACAATCAGAAGAGAGGAGTAGCGATGGGTGCGAAATTCGCGCCGAGTCTTGCGAACCTCTTCATGGGGGAGTGGGAGGATCACTTTATATATGGTGTCCAGAGGACGGAACTAATTATGTACCGCAGATACATAGATGACCTATTTTTTATATGGTCAGGACCGGAAAGCTCTTTGGAAAGGTTTTCATCCGATTTGAACTCCAATCATAACAACATCCGCTTGGAGTTCAATTGGAGTCGGTTATCCATTCACTATCTAGATGTAGAAGTCATGTTAAGTAATAACACCTTACACACGAAGGTTTACTTCAAACCTACAGATAGAAATGGCTATCTGCCTATTCAAAGTGGCCATCATAGTAGTTGGCTGAAAAACATTCCTAAAGGCCAATTACTGAGAGTCAGGAGGAACTGTTCGTTGGACAGTGACTTCTGGGCCCAAGCTGCAGTCATCAAGCAGAGGTTTATAGACAAGGGATATAATCCTCTACATCTGGACAGGGATATTACTGATGTGTCCAGACTGTCCCAGGATGCGTGCCTTATGCCTAGTAATATGAGCTCCAATGTTAACCATGAGTGGAGCTTCATTACACAGTATAACACACAGCACAAACAAATAGAAGATGTAGTTAAAACACATTGGAATGTGCTGTGCATGGACCGTATCTTGGGTAAGGTCTTACCAGCATCCCCCTCTTTCATATACAGGAGGGGTCCAACCTTTGGGGACCAGGTAGTCCAAAAAGTGCTGGATCCCCCAGTTAAACCAAAAATGTTTTGGGAGGAAAGAAATGGTTTTTACGCGTGCCGTCATTGTAGGGCTTGTAGACAAGTACGGACACATTTACGCAATTTTACCTCCTTCCACTCTTCTGCCAACAACCGAAGCTTTGAAATCAAAGATCTCATCACGTGCCATACCACACATGTGGTTTACGGTATGGAGTGTCCATGTGGCTATATTTACATAGGCCGCACTAAGAGGAAATTGTGCGTTCGTATAGCCGAACACCTCGCTAACATCAGAAAGGGGTACAAACACCATAGTGTCCCATTACATTATAAACGCCACCACAATAAAGACCCATCAAATCTTAAATTTTGGGTTATCGAGAGAGTAGATCCAGTATGGAGGGGCTCCAACCGAGTGCGTGAGCTCTCAAAAAGAGAGACTCACTGGATCTACCTCACGAATGCATTGCACCCTAATGGGTTAAACGTGGAGCTAGATATTAACTGCTTCATTAGCAACTATTAAAGCAGTCTGCCAATATGGGTATCTATCTCCCGTGCGATTTGAATTTTTTTTCCATCATTTGTTTTGTTTTAGTCATGTACAAACTGCTTGGGTAAGGGTCCTTCCTCCAAATGTTTGGGATAGATTTCAGAAATTATGGTGGTCTCTGGGTCCTATTTGGTACTCTTTTTACGTTCTTTTGCATGTATCTGTGACTTTTTTGCCTTCCTTTTTTTGACGATACAATTGGCTTACATTCTTGATATGAGTGTCCTCTCCACAAGAGGATTGTATGTTCTTATTCTTTTCCAGACATATAATATAATTTATTGATGTTTTTAAAATTGGTTTTATACTATGTAAAGTAGCATGTATAATAATACATCAGCATGGATTTTTGTGTCCATATAGTTCTTTGTTAGAAGGAACGCACACCTGCAGGAAAACCTTGATAAGGTGTCCTGCGTGAGTGAATAATGATCTTTGGACAGATTTGATGCATGTGAATGAATCCCCAATGATCGTGGTGTCTGCGTCCCGGCGGTTGTCGTTTACACATCCCTGGGAAGCTTTACATCAGTGAGGAGAAGACACATGAATTATTCATCAGCCAAATCCAATAGAAAGGATTTGGCTTGTTTACTTTCCGGGTCGGAGGTGAACTGGGCTGGTCCGTGCCTCGGCGTAAGCCTAGGATTGGTCCATGGGTCCGGAATGGGCGGTCAATGACGCGGTCCGCTGATTGGACAATGTCCCGGTCTCCTTCCGACCTGTGAGTTTATATCAGAGGAGCGTGATGATGCGTGCTCGCGCCCTCCGTAGAAGTCCGTGTGACGAAACATGTAAGGGCGCGAGCACGCATCCATCGGCTGTCACGTGGAAGTCTGTGTTCCGAAGCTCCGGTTCCCTGGTCATCAGTGGTAGCGGTGAGTTACCGGCACACACCAGACTTTGAATTTATTCTACATGCTACTACCAAGTCTCATTATTTGTGAGTGTATTTTATTGGGGATTGGGAACTTTTAATAAAGTTTATTTTACGGAATTACACGATTGGTCCTCCCCTGTTTTTTCCTCACATGTTCCGGAGTTTTTTGGCTGTGTTTGTCACGTTGAGGTTCTGATTCAATGATCAGCGATTGGTGAATCCGGAGACTAGTTGCCTATGATCCACATACCATGTCATGGAATTAAATCCTTTTTGAAGGCGGTTGTTTTCCCTGGTTCTGGTGAGTTTTAATTACCTAGGGGGACACGTTTGGAGGTGTGGTGACGGTGGTTGTATACGGTAGCCATTACCACTGGTGGTCTAGAGATCTCCACTCCAGGATTCATCATATTTTATGAACTTTCAACTTTATACAGCATTTGGACTCACTCTCAATGGACATTGGTTTGCACCTTTGAGAGATAATATAAGACACATTATTTCTGCACAACTTTTATATAGGGTAATTTAGTGTAATTTAGCGCTGCTAGTGTGTGTGAGCTCATATAGACTCTCATTATACACCATTGTAATATATTTGATTTTTATAGCGGCTGCTTTTTATGTTCCATTTTTTATCTTAGCGCTGGGTTGAGTGGGTGTTTTCTATACTTACTCCTTTCTTCTAAGTGATTAGATCAGCTGCTGAAAGTGTTAAAAAGACTGAGATTTAAGGGGGGATTTATCAAAACTGCATCAGCCAGAATCTGGGACAGTTGTTAATGGCATCCAATCAGCCTCTATCTTCAGCTTGTTTAGTTAAGCTTTGAAGATAAAAGGTAGAAGCTGATTGGATGCCATTAACAACTGTCCCAGATTCTGGCTGATCCAGTTTTGATAAATTCCCCTCTTAGTATCACTTTAATGTGGAAAAGAATGCTGATTCCTGCTCTATAAGCTCTGTAGGACACAATTGCAGCAATTGTATGGCATTGTTACCAGAATAGTCCATAGGGACTGTTACACAAATCAGGGCCTACTGTAGGTTAAGTGTCAGGTATAAAAATAATTCTGCCTGTAGAATATTAGTTTAAAAGATAATACACATTGAATGGGGTAAGGATAGTTGCAGATGAAAAAATTGCTTTCATTCCATTGCTTTCAAGTTGTAGTACTCAAAAAATTTGGACTAGCAAATTTGCTCATGTTCCATTAGCAGGAGATTCTGTGAACACAGAATGCAGTAGACATTTTGAAGGCTAATAGGGAAGCTATTATTAAAAAAAAGGGCATTGGGAGCTTGGCACTGTAATGAGAAACATGTACCAATATACCAATGAAAAAAATGAAAAAAAATTAAGTTCATCAGGCAGAGACTCATTTTATGCGTTTTAAAGGGCAACATTGAAAATAGTCCTTTACATAACATACTTGAGGGATGCCTTAAAGATGAACATGGTGTTATATAATGCTATGAAAAATGAGAAAAAATAATGTGGAATTATGAATAAAAAAAAATTTCCAAAAAAGTAAACAAATATCTGTTGTTGCAAAAAACACCATCAACCACATCACTCACTGATGTTAGTAATTGTCATTCATGATGACCTGCTGACATGATAACCCACTGCCCAACAAGGTTACTCCACTACCACAACAACCCTTTGGACGATAATGCCTCCCCAATAGGGATGAGTGAACGGTTCGGGCCAAGCATGAGTTTGGACTAAACATTTGCCTTTTTGGCCGTTCTCTGACAGGTGCTGCGGGCGGCATTATGGATGATGGATTTACATCGGCGGACATATTTTTTTTTTTCAATTTAAGGACTTGTCAAAAAATGTGTGTTTATTTTTTTCGTACACTTTTTTGGTGAATGGGTAGGGGTACCCGATACCCATTCATATAGGGGGAGGGCTGGGATCTGGGGGCCACTTTGTTAAAGAGGGCTTCCAGATTCCAGTAATCCCACCACCCGCAGAACCCAACAGCCACAGCCCAGGGTTGTCAGGAAGAGGTCCTTGTCCCCATTGACATGGGGACAAGGTGCTCTGGGATGGCGGGGTGGGGGGGGCAGAGCCGTTTTTTTTCTTTAAATTTGTTAATAGCCAGAAACCAGCAATTGTAGGTGCAAGTCATTATAAATGTGATTTGACTCATTCTTTTTTTCTTTCGAAATTTCATTTTTGCTGTAGCAAGATCTATACTTGCTACAGATGCGCCACTTTACAGGCACATTAAGGGGACCCCCCAGGCACTATATTTAAAGCATTTTTTCATCTTTATTGTTGAATTTTAAGCATTATTAAAATCACTGCTCCTGAAAAAAAAAATCGTTTTTACAATTTTTTTTTTTATTTGTATTGATCCATGTACCCCAGGGCAGTACCCTGACCCCCATACCATGTTTATGGGCAATTACTTGCATATAAGCCTTCAAAATGGGAACATTTGATTTTTCCTGTTCGGCTCCCATAGACTTCAGTGGGGTTTGCTGTTCGGGTTAGAACATTTTCCTAGATCGGGAAATCTGCTGCGAACTGAACAGGGGGAAGTGTTCAGTCCATCCCTACTCCCCTCTGCTACTCCAGTAGCAAACGACAGATCCCTGGCTGAATTCTGTATGTAAAAAAAACAGCCAGAGATGAATTTGTGGTCAATGACATCTCTCAAGGTGTGCAACTGGTTTGTATATATATTTGTTTAGATCTTTCTGGCGGTAGTGCTACAACCGCTTAATGGCAGGTTCCCAACTGGTTTGTTTTGCAAACAGCAGCTAGGAATTTGGGAGGCGAACTGGCCAGTTGGGACCAGTTTGTTCAGTGGTTTGCCAAACTACGAAGAGGCTGGGTTCGTGTCAAACTCATGTTGAACCTGAACACAAAGCCCATTCTACTTGTAGCACTGTCCCAGTAGGGTTAGCTGTGTGATGACTTCTTGGGCCTCCTTTGATTACCTGCAGACAGTCACTAGGAAACAGTTCACTCATCCATCCTTAATACAAGTTGCTCGTTACTCACAATTGCTCGTCACTTGGTATTTATTGTGGAACTTGGATGGGAGAAGGGAATAGTGGGATACTCCAACTTGAACTATTCACAGTAGATAAGGACAACTCTCACTCGGCCTCACCAGGTTATTTGTGGAAGCAGACACGCTGCTTTAGCCATAATGCCACTTGTATGGAAGAATTAGGTCCTCTTGCTTTCTCTAGCAGCAGACTTGATGCAACTACATTACTTTCAGGACACTCTCAATCGTTCCCTTGACTGACACCAGTCCACTAACTCTTCTAGCAGAAGGGGGTGGCCCCTCAGGACAGGCCTCATGACACAGATCTTTACTCACTGTAGGCAGAATTAGACACTTTCCAGTGTCTCCCTTCCACTCAGCTTTGCAGGACATCTGGGTTCAGTTCCTCTCTGACTCTTTAGACCCTCAACTCGACCACAGAGAAGGGGCAGCCAGTCCCTCCCTCTGGAACCCCACTCTCCAGCTGAAAGACCCCAAGCACATGCACCCTTGACATTTATACAGTATCCCAGCATGCACCGATGCACTTTCCTCTGCCAATCACCAGGGCTGTACTAAATGCCTGTGCACTCATTTTTCAGGTTTCCTCCCACTGTCCAATATGCCTCACTATTGGACCAGTGTGAAACAATTCAGACAAGCTGAGCTGCACCTGTGCACATTGAGCAGACCTCACTAACAGATCCTGCTCTCTGGTAGGCAGAGAGCAATATAAATGTACCTGGCAATCTCTCTGGTAAGCAGAAAAGATCCAAAAACTATACTCTCTCTTCTAGCACCTACCTAAGAGTGTGCTACATACTAACTAAGGAAAATTGAACCCTTACCTTGTAAAACAGCTCATTCAGTTCAGACAGGCTGTGCTTTCAAGTAGAATGCAAAGAGGAAAGCTGACCACACTGGGATGGATGTTCTTTACACTGGTCAGTTTTAAATAGGAAAGCAGGGGGACTGGCCATGTACTTGGTACAACAGACACATTTCAAGAATATGAAATGTTGGGGTAACATAGACTTTAATTGACAACACATGTTTTAAGCTCTGAAATCCTAAGCACATAATGTAAGCCCTGCCTACTTTATTTCTAATGGATTCCATTAGCATAAAGTACCCAGTTTTTTTCCTGTGTCTGGGGAGCCACAGGTACCACATATAGTCACCATTACAAGAATTTTTCCCCACTGGCGAAACTTTCACGTTTGAGGAAATTTGCTTTTTATATCCATTCCTGCCTAAACAAATGAAATCTAACAGACTCCTCCATCCATGCGAGTCCAATAGGATCTATGAACCCAACACACCTTTGCACTGTTTTGCTGCATATTAACTTGTTCGGGTAGTAATTGCATTAGGGAAATACTGTGATTATATTAGAAAACGAAGCACCTCAGATTGTCAGCTGTCAGATTGCTATAACAGTGACATTTATTCTTGTAAACAGGACATGTCCCATCAGTGGCATTACCTTTAAGATGGAGTTTAAAGGGCAAGGATTTGAAAACAAGTATAGATATGGGAGCACCATAATATGTAGTTATATCCCTGATTTTATAGTTGAATATGTGAGTTATAAAACATCAAGTGTCACCTTCAAAAGAATGCTCCTCTATCTTACTACAAAGAGAAAGAGAAAATATGGCTTTATCCTAGGTTTTTTATCCTGCATTTAAGAACCATCTTTTTTTGCTTACCAGCAAATGCTAATGCATCACTAAAGATGCAAAGTAGGAATGAGTTTTGTGGACATTCATTGCTAATTAAAATATACCCTGAAAAATTACTCAAAAGACACTTCCAGTAACCATTCCAGATCTCCCTAATGTACAGTATGTATATATTTCATGTATAAAATATTTTACAGCCTTTCCTACTAATAGAATTCCATTAGAATGTGTTTACTGTATTTCCTTTCTCCTTCTAGTACAAGCTGCATCATTTTTTATAGTGAACTTAAGTTTTCAGGACTTTGGCAATTGTTTGTGACTGGCTGAATTCTAAACTCTACAGAGATTATTTTTCACTGCCAGATAAGGATGCAGGGAATGCAAAGAAAGAACAATGCTAATCTACATTATTCTTTGTTTACTCATATTTTTATACTTGCTTTTAGTAGTTGAAGAGACCAAGTGAGAGTATGCTGCTTTGTCCAATATATTACTTCTTTTTTCCACTTTAAAGGAGCTGAATGTATTTTGGCTAATGATTGTAGAGGTGGTGCCCAGCTACAGAAATGTTCATATTGCCCAATGATGTCTTACCTAAAACATCACAAATTTGATTCCCTCAAAGTAGAAACTGCTTATACCTAAAATCTGTCTGATAGGGAATTTATTCCCACAATTCAATGTGACAAAAACATTGTAAAAAATGTATCTTTAGCTTATAATTTTTTAATTTATTTTTGAGGTACTTATATAAAGCCATCAATATACGCAGTGCTTTACACATTATACATTCACATCAGCCCCTGCCCTCAAGAAGCTTACAATCTAAGGTCCCTAACTCACATTCATACATACACATACTAGGGCCTACTTAGACAGGATTCAATTAGCCTACCAGCTTGTCTTTGGAGTGTGGGAGGAAACCGAAGTACCTTGGAAACCCACACAGGCACAGGGAGAACATGCAAACTCCAAGCAGGTAGTGTCATGGTTGGGATTTGACCTGATAACCCTAATGCTGCCAGGCAGAAGTGCTAATTACCAATTAAAGGTAGCAATGTAATTTTGCCCATGTGATAGTGTCTGATAACCTCAAAAGAGCCTATCGGTGTTTGATAGGCATGCCATGTTAACTCTAGCCTCTGATCATTGGATTATATTATTGGTTTAATCAGAGTGGGCATCAATAAACCATTCCACAGAAATGCCGTATAATGGTAAAAAAATGAGACCTGAGCAAAGAGCAGCTGCAGAATGCTTACTGCTATGCTATATCATTCACAAGTGAATTCACATTCACTTGACTATATCATTCAATTGATTTGTCTCAAACTGATTGTAGGATAAGGTTGGAGGAGTCTAGGTGCTCTTTAACTACCTCAATACTGGGCACTTAAAGTGGAGTTCCAGGCACAAAATCAATATTTTTTTTTTTGTGCCCGTCCGCTAGTTCTGGATAACCTGAAAAGGAATTGGATAGTTAGGTTTTTTTTTTTTTTTAAACTCACCTTGTAATTGTAGATTGTAAATACTCACCTCAGGGTACTTCCTCCCTCAGAGCCGCGGCTCACCCCGTCACTTCCTGCCTCGCGATGATTCCTGGGAGCTGAACGTCATAGCTCCCAGGAATCAATGCGACGGCACCGGCCTCGCACGTCATTTCCGGGCGACGCCGCATTCCCCTGCTAAACAGCTTCTGGGCATGCCCAGAAGCTGTTTAGGAATGCGGCGCCGCACCGGAAGTGACGAGAGGGGCCGGTGCGGCGCATTCTGGGAGAAGAAGACGCGGAAGAAGACGCAGAAGAGGACCGCGCCGGCTTCAGCTGCCCACAAGAGAGATGGAAACGCTGTGGAAGAAATTTTATAAGTAAGTATTTCTTCTAAAAGGTAAGTGCGAACCGGGACAGATCAGAGGCTAGCCATTGTGGAATGTACTAGCCCTGACTGTCCCGGGGGTATGCTTATTGAAAAATGACATCTGTGCCCGGAACTCCGCTTTAAACCCCCTTCCTTCCCAGGCCAATTTTCAGCTTTTAGCGCTGTTGCATTTTGAATGACAATTGTGCGGTCATGCAACACTGTACCTAAACCAAATTTGTGTCATTTTTTACCCCACAAATAGAGCTTTATTTTGGTGGTATTTGATCACTGCAAGGTTTTTTCTTTTTTGGTGCACAAATAAAAAAATACCGAAAAGTTTGAAAAAAAAAACATTTTTATGTTTAGGTTATAACATTTTGTAAATAGATACGTTTTTTCCTGCACTGATGACAGCGCACTGACAGGCACTGATGAGGAGACACTGATGGTGTGGCACTGATGGGATGGCACTGATGGGGTGGCACTGATATGCAGCACTGATGGGCACTGATAGGTAGCACTGATATGCAGCACTGATGGGCACTGATATGTGGCACTGATAGATAGCACTGATATGCAGCATTGGTGGGCACTGATAGGCAGCACTGATGGGCACTGATCGGTGGCACTGATGGGCACTGATAGGTGGCACTGATGGGCGGCACTGGTGGGCAATAATGGGCACTGGTGGGCGGCACTGATAGATGGCAATAATGGGCACTGGTGGGCAGCACTGATAGATGGCATTGGTGGGCAGCACTGATAGGGAGGGCACTACTGGCAGGCTCCCTGAGCTCTGTTTGCCATCCCTGGTGGCCATGGTAGGCATCCCTGGTGGTCATGGGTGGGCATCCCTGGTGGCTCTAGTGGCACCCCCCCCCAGGGCTGCACTGGTAATCAATGTTCTGATTACCAGCACAGACCCACCCTGTGATCAGTGAGTAATTAGAAATACTCACTGATCCCCCCGGATGCAGTACAGATCCTCTCTTCTTCTCCTCACTGACAGGATCTGTCAGGAGGAGAAGAGATCGAAGCCGTTACAACGGCTGTGTTTACATTACATGACAGCTGTGATTGGACACAGCCGTCATGTGATCAGGAGGGCCAATCACAGGGCCCTCCTGCCGCATCTTGTTGCTCTGTGTCCGAGGGACACAGGCACATCGAGATCGCCCTGCTGCGCGTGCCCGCGGAGGCGCGATCTCGCTCCTTCTGAAGGATGTTCCGGAACGTCCGATCAGAAGGACGAGACTCCCACCCGGCCGTATATGTACAGTGGCCGGGTGGGAGGTGGTTAAACATTGTTTATATCTTGCTTAAAGGGTAACTCCACTTTTGTTGAGAAAAAAACATTCCCCTCTGGGTGATCTCTGTACATTGCAGGAATTTTGTTGCAGATTCCTACCTTTTGTTATTCTGAAGAAATCATTGTTTGTTCCTCTGTGCTGAGTGGGTCAAATGGGAGTGATTTCATAATTATCTATCAGCTGTGGCAGCTGCAGGGCACTAATGAGGAAAGCTGCTGGGCCTGCATCCCTTCTGACATGTTCCTTTTGGGAGTATGTCACCAAAAATTATATTTTTGTTGCAGAGAATGCCAGAAATCTGACTTGTATCTTAGGCAGACTTCTAGGAAAATTGGTGAGCCAATCACATGAGCAGGAAATTATGTTTCTGGGGTGTGGTCAGTATACATTCTGTGTACAGAACAGCTCCAGGTAGCCATATTGCATTGCTTTTTCAGAAAATAACAACAGCTGCAGATGGAAAAGGAAAGGTAATTTTTAATAACATTAATTTACAAAATGATTTGTGTCGCAATTGTATACACTATATTGTTTTTTCTTTGTTTGCTGATTTTTATTTCCCCACGAAAGTGGAGTTATCCTTTAAAGAAGAGTTTCAGGTATGGATATATTCTACATAGTTACATTGATTCAGCTTGCATCTATCAATTATCTCAGAAGCTTCTCAATGCTGATGTCAAACTGATGCCATTGACACATGCACAAAGCTGGTCAGCACAAACCTATAGTAAAAGCAAGTAATCAGGTTGTTTCAACAGCGAGAGCCAATGCACATTTTCAGGATTTCATCACAGTCCGTTTTTCAGTCTTGCAAAACTAGTAAAGAAAAAAACCCATAAAAACATTACATGAACTGTAATCCGGTGCTCTAGCTAGGGCGTTCAGGTCCCATAGGTAAAATTCTTGCATCAGGAAGGCTGGAAACTCAGATGCTCCTAAATTAAAGTACTTTATTTGTTACATGGGTATGAAGCCTTCATCAAAGCACACATATTTGATCTAAAAATGTATATTTATAGCAAAACAAGCCCTCAAAAGAGGCATGGGTATATCCTAATTAGAACCAATCAAGTCAATTAAAAACACATGAAGAAAAAAACGAATAGACACAGCAGACATAGAGAGACATATCATGGACATTTAGAAGATGTTTTCATATTATGCCAACTAATGTAGCAAAACAATAAGATTCATGGTTAAGAAAGATTTCTGTCTATCCTCTCATTCAAGCCATATGGTTTTCAAGTATTGACGGTACAAATCCACCAAACCTCACATTTAAGCAAAATACGATGAATATCGCCTCCTCTTGGGGTTTTTTTTAGCCTGTTCAGCACCAAGAAAAGAAAAAGTGTCAAGTTTGCTGTGGTGTACTTCTCGGAAATGTTTTGACACATTTGAAATATTTTTAGCATTATTATTAGTAAAGTCATTCACATGTTCAGAGGTTCTAACTCACAGCTGGTGTATAGTACACCCAACATATTGCAGAATTACAGGCACTGCATTGAATTACATAGACCAGTGGTCCTCAACCCTGGCCTACAGGGCCCACTAACAGGCCAGATTTTAGATATTACCTTGGGGAGATGCAGACTAGAGTACTGCAATTACTGAGCAGCAAATGATATCACCTGGGATGTATTTCAGTTATCTTGAAAATCTGGCCTGTTAGTGGGCCCTGTAGGCAAGGGTTGAGGACCACCGACATAGACCACCAATTTAGAGCTACAATTATTATATTGTTTAATGATATATTTTTTATTAGTTGTAAAAGTCACTAAGGTGCTTTTTTTTGTGTTTCTAGCACTGTTTGTAGTAATACATACATACATAGAAAACATCCTGGATGAGACCAAATGCTATGGCTGCACATGGACATAGAACATCATGAAACTAGAAGTTCACTCTAAAACTAAAATCTGTAAATCTACAGGCATCCACAATCTAAGGCTAACCTATCTAGCCCTGTAAAGAAGAAATCCCCTTTTCCAAAGCTGCTCTAGTCCAGTCCCACCCTGAGCTGTCACCAGCGCATTCTTTGTGGAGGCGGGTGCAGGAGAGGCAGCCATAGTAACTCTATGGGTGACGTCACTTCCCAGGCATTTCCCAGATATTGTCGGTTTTCTCCTGCACAGAGCTTCCGCTACTGGAGACCAGACCAGATCAGCTTCAGAAAAGGTATGTATAGCGATTTCTGCTTTTACAGGGCTAGATAGATTAGTCTTAGACTGTGAATGGCAGTGAATTTACAGATTTTAGTTTCAGAGTGAACTTCTAATTTAATGGAATTTGGCTAAGATATTTTGGAATACCAGAAATGAACATTGTCATAGGCAACAATCATTATTTTTTATGAACCTGAGGTTTTAGAAAACAGATTGTAATATATGTTGCACATTTGCGATTTGTATATTAAAACTACTGGCTATTTTAATACAGCGTCTGGAAGTGGTTTCAGTTGTTCAGTTCCATTTAATTGTAATTATAAAAAAGGGAAAAATAATGAATGCATAGGAAAATAGCTAATACTGCAGTATTAATCAGACATGCTATACACTTAGTTGAATATGTAATCCCCGAACACTGTTTAATGTGAAAAAAGCAATGATACAGAAAATTGTTCCAGGTGAACCTTAAAATTCTCTGTTGAATCAAGAGTTCAATAGAAAGTCAGCATCAAAGAGATTTGTATGATGTTGTCAGAAGAGCAAAATTAGGAAACTATAAAAAAAATCATGACGGACACAGCAAACATAGGCGTTGGAAAAGATATCACGTATTTAACGAAAGATTACATGAATGAAGTGCCTGTGTGTGGTCTCAAAGAAATGATCTCACTGTTTCCAGCAACCTGTTGATTGGAGACAATAAGGAACCTATTATACATTAGTTGTGACAACATAATCAGCTCTATAAATATCAACTAAATCCAAATAACTTTTGATAACTGTGTGTCCCTTTATAATTACTGAAGTCCAAGTACAGTATGAATGAAAGAAAAAACACCCAACGATTTTGGCAGTGCATAGGAAGAGATTGTAAGAAATAGATATATTGTATTAAGTTCAGTACATGAATAGGCAGGTTACTTATCTTTAGACCATTGATGACATTTAATACAATGGACACATTTTTGTCTCTATTATATTTTATTTACAATATACTGTACCTGTAGACTTATTTAAAGGTACTCTGACTTCTTTAAGCTTATGTGGTTTCCTTTAACTACAGAAATATTGCCTGAGCCTACATATTAGTTCAAGGACTGGCATGCCTAAAGCTGAATGGATGCTTCATTACCCCAAGACTGGTATTTGAGTGCTGATGCTGGAATGTTTCTAGCCAGAGTATAATAAACATAAAAAGGGGGTTTACAATTAAACAACAGCTTGAATCTCTACAGTTCAGTGGATTGGTAAGGCTTGAGTCTTACACACCCCTGGAAAAAGAGATAATAGCTTACAACAAATTAGATATAGGTGTGAGCTCCACTCACACATATATAAATGATCTAGTGCTAGTTTTGTGTAGGAGGCATGTGAAAGAATGAATTGGTCCCACAGGCATTCCCCCAACTTCCTGATTTTGGCATTCATGACTTGTCCCATGAAGCCGCTAGTTTTTTTTTTTTTATATCATCTGGCTTCCACCTTGCTGAAGTCATCATGTACAATGCAGGACCTAGCTCTACCTTCTACCCAGACACAGTTGAAGACCCAGACACATTCCAGGGGTGTAGCATTCCCCCACATTAAGCAAGCAATATGTCCTTAGCCACCTTAATACTGCTGCATACATAGGTGTGAGCACAGGGTGTGCCAGGTGTGCCCAGGCACACCCTAATCACCCTGTGCAGCACAGATTCCCCCTACTGCCCTGGCTTCCCTCCCCCTTACTCCCACAGCTCTTCTGGCTTCCCTCCTCTCCAGCCGGCTGTTGCTGTGGGGATGTTTTAGGATGAGTGGGGAAAGGGACTGGCAAATATATCATTTCCCGGCTCCCTCCCTTTCTGAATGAACATCGTGAGTGATCGGTAGTGTGTGTTTCAGCTTTGGTGTGCACGCCCTAATGCATTAGGCTGTGCACACCTATGGCTGCATAGTAAAAAAAAAAAAAGGGTGAGTAGATGGACACGGTACTGCAGAAAAAAAGCATAGGCAGCTAGTGTGCCAGTTGAATGCCCAAGACTGAGCTGTCTTAAGACAGCACAGATCACAGACAAAATTTCATAGAGCCAATCAGAGTGTCGTACCTTGTGATGGCTGGCATGGCCACTGCCTGTGTTTTTTTTTTAATCAGATAATTTTTATTGAAAAAAACTTTTTCACATACAATACAAAACCAAAACCAAACTTACAAGACAAAAACAGACGAGGAAGTCTCCAAGTCCCAAAAGGCCTAGTTAGAGTGGCATAGACTATAGTCATACGGCAGCGGGGGACCCGCCGCCACGGGCATCACAGTACGGTAATACATTATCAAGCAAGAAATTGCAGTGAAGTATCGACAATCTTATACTTTAAGCGTCTCATATAAAGCACAGACTTCTAGGAGAAGACGCCCCCCGTCACTGGCAGAACGCAAAACAATACACTAACATTCCGGTGAGTTACTCCACGCACGTATGTTACGGGGAGCTCCCAAGTACCAGCCGCAAGGAAAATGTGGTAGACAGTTCGAGGAGCCCCCCGGTGTAGACCCAGAGAGAAACCCTCAGGGTCGCAGCCACCTTATGTCGGAGGTCGTCGAACCCCACCCATAATCCTATTGGACACCAGGTGAAGTGGGGCTAGACCCGGGACATCCAACCACGGGCCCCATATGCGCTCAAATTTCATGACATTCCCTCTGTGTTTATAAGTGAGATGTTCCCTGTTCAAGAGCACCTTAACCTCCTCAACCCAGGCTTCATGTGTAGGAGCCTGAGCAGAGATCCATCTGCGGGCTATCAGCTTTCTAGCAGTAAAAAGTACTCTGAGGATTGCAACGTGTATCTCGGGGGGGTAGAGTTCCTCATCCAACCATCCCAGGATACACAATTTGGGTTCCACAGACAACGTCAATTTCCAAACATCGTTAATAGAGCGTATTATCCCATGCCAATAGCGATGCAACTTCGGACAGCGCCACAGCATGTGCAACAGATCGCCCGTGTGAACTTTGCACCGAGGGCAGAGGGGAGTATCCCTCCTCCGCCAACTGTGCAAGCGCTGCGGGGTCCGGTAGGTGCGATGTAGTATAAACAATTGGGTGAGTCTCTGTGAGGAAGATAGCGAGACCCTGGGTACATTATCCAGGATGCCGGTCCATTCCTCGGCGGATATGGAACCCACGTCCTCAGCCCAGGATTCCCTGCACTTAAATGTCATAGCCCTCGATATCTGTCCCATAAAGGCCGTATATAGTGAGGAAATCTGCCCTTTCTTGCTTGTGGAGTTAACCAGACTCAGGAGGACAGCGGGCCGGCACAAACCCCAGGGGGAGACCTTAGACTGAGCGTCAATGGCATGACGCAGCTGCAAATATTGAAAGAAGAGGGAGTTAGGTAATCCAAATTCGGTGCGGAGAGACTGGAAATCCCTAAGCACATCCCCCCTGTACAATTGGTAAATGAAGCGGATGCCATAGTCTCCCCATCTCAGAGAGGTCCGCAATTTATCCAACTGGGGGTAGTTAGCGTTATTCAGGATACGGGAGTACTCGGAGAATCCAGCATAGGAAAAATGTGTTTTAGCCCTCTGCCATACCCTGTCAAGAAGCGCGAGAGTGGGACAGCCAGGCGAACCTCGCAGGGTGCCCGACTCCAGCGCCTCGACAAGTGTCCCACCAGCCAGACGAGTCGCAAGGATCCGTCTGACAGGATCACTCGCATCATCCAGCAGCCATCCCGTCACATGTTGTAGTTGGGATGACAAAAAGTAATAGAAGGGATTCGGAACGGCCAAACCACCACTATCCTTGGCCTCCTGCAAAGTTTCCAGACGAATCCTGGCGGACTGTTTCCGCCAAATGAGTGCTCGGTAAACCGTGTTAAACATCTTGAAAATATGCAGGGGGACCCATATCGGTGCATTATGCAAAACATATAAAAGCTGTGGATTCCAAATCATCTTGACCAGATTACATCTGCCAACCACTGACAGAGGCAACCTGATCCAGCAAGTCAACTTATCACGAAACCTATGCAACAAGGGGAGAATATTGAGCTTAATATACTGCCCCAGGTCAGGGTGGATCACCACTCCCAAATAGCGGAACTGGGTCACCACCCCAATCTGCGACGCAACCGGAGGCAATGCCACCTCCAGGGGGTCAAGCGGCAGCAAGACAGATTTATCCCAATTTATCTGGAACCCCGAGAAGGATCCGAATCTATGAATCAGGCGCATCAAAGCGAGCAGCGAGCCCGAAGCGTCGCCCAAAAATAAAAGCGCGTAGTCAGCGTACAATGCAATTTTGTCTTCCTGGTCTCCCCGTCGGAAGCCCACAACATCCGGGGCAGCCCTCACCGCCGCTGCCAGGGGTTCCACCGCCAGGGCAAACAGCAAGGGGGACAATGGACACCCCTGCCTAGTGCCCCTGCGTAGCGGAAACGATCGAGAAAGCGAATTATTGACGCGGAGACACGCCGTAGGTGCAGCATAGAGGATTTTTATCCATTTGATAAAGGAGGGTCCCAGGCCAAAGCCCTCCAGGGCCGCCCACAGGTACTGCCACTCCACGCTATCAAATGCTTTAGCAGCGTCGAGTGATAGTATAGCTCTCTGGCCACAGTTATCCGGGGGAATCTGCATATTCAGATATAATCTACGTATATTGGTAGCTGTGGACCGACCCGGTATAAAGCCGGATTGGTCACCATGCACCAATTTGGCAATAACTTTCGACAAGCGAGTGGCTAGCACTTTAGCCAGCAATTTCAAATCAGTGGGTAATAGAGAGATTGGTCTATACGATTCCGGTCGAGTCGGATCCTTCCCGGGCTTCAGGAGAACAACTACCACTGCCTCATACATGGAGCGCGGGAGCTCCCCCGACTCATAAGAGGCCTGTAGGACAGTAAGCAACTCGGGCAAGAGGACCCCTCCAAAAGTTTTATACATCTCCAAAGGTATCCCATCCGTCCCCGGGGCCTTAGAATTAGGGGAATGAAGCCAAAGCCTCCTGCAGTTCCTCCAACCGGATAGGAGAATCCAGCATTGCCCTATCTTGGGCAGATACCTTTGGTAGCTGAAGGTCCCCAAGGAAGGCCTGTAGGTCCTCCGGGTCATAGGACACCTTGGAGGAGTACAGATCCTCAAAAAATGACCTAAATCCCTGCAAGACTTCCGCAGTGTCCGTGACCTCCCGATTTGCAGAGAGAACCAACCTGTGTATTATGGATGGAGGGCGTTGTGCTCTAGAAATCAGGGCAAGCATGTGACCCGTCTTCTCCCCCTCCTCGAAGTAAGCCTGGGAGGTGAAGAAGCGCTTGTGGTCCGCCTGTTGCTGTTGCACAGAGCGATAGAATCGTTGAGCCTCCAACCAACGGCCCTCCGAGGCCGCTGTGGGGGAAGCCAAATAGTCACGCTCGGCTTGAAGCACCGCCTCACCCGCCTCTTTCTCCCAGCGCCTACTATTAGATTTAATAGACGATACCTCTTTGATGCACAGCCCACGTAAATATGCTTTCATAGTGTCCCATACAATCCCCGGAGCTGCAGAGTGCCTGTTCTCAGTAAAAAAGTGCGTCAGTTGGGTAGTAAAAGCTGCATGGTCTGGGAACAATGAAAGCCAGAATGGATTCAACTTCCAGTGCGTGGGCAATCTACTCCCCGGAAACCTGAGCCGGAGCTGAAGCGGGGAGTGATCTGACAATCCCCTGGCTAAATAGGTAACCACCGGGGAAAGGGCATGGGTAAGATCCGAGCCAAAGGCAAGATCAATACGGGATAGGGATGAGTGTGACAGTGAGTGACAGGAGAAACCAGCATCGAGCGGGTGCAAACTGCGCCAGAGATCCGCCAGGCCCAGCTCCCCCATAAATCGGGCAAACGGAGTGGGCCTCCTGGAACCCCCGGGGCAGTACTTCTTATAAACATCAAAAGTCGGGTCCAGCACGTTATTAAAATCACCCAACACTAGCACCGGCACCTGGGAGTGTTTCCCAACAAACCGAGACAGGCACTCTAGCACCTCAAAGGAGAAGGGAGGCGGTATATATACATTAGCTACAATACACTCAAATGCATTCCATACTCCAACCAAAAAAATAAATCTGCCCTGAGAGTCCACCAATGAGTCCCGCAATTCAAATTTGATAGAAGCGGAGAGTAAAATTGAGACACCCCTAGAGTATTGGCTGTGATAGGAATGAAACTGGGTCGGAAACCGCCTAGAGCGGAGTCCACTACAGGATTCTGGAGTAAGGTGGGTTTCCTGCAGACACACCAGCGCAGGACCCTGGTGCGACAACAGGGTCATCACAGCAGTGCGTTTACTCGCATCCCCCAGTCCCCGTACATTCCAGGATAGCAGAGAGTCATCAATGGTCGCCATGGTAGTTAGGCAATGCAGTAAGATGGTAGGACAAGCCTACAAGCAAACAGTGAGGAGGAGTCCATAGGAGAAATCCGATACTCAGGAATCGCAGGGAAGGCCAAGGGGCACAAATGTCGGTATAGGTAGCACTGGAAACAGAGCGCGTAGGTAAAGTTCCATGGAGCACATCACCGGTAAAAAAAAACAGACAAAAAAACAAAAACCAAAAAACATAGAACGAAAAACAGGTACAAAAAAAATGCGGTGAACAGTAGCCGGGGAGGCCACAGTCACCCAAGCCCCGCAGGGAACAGTTATCCAGCCCAACATGGGTGAGGGGGTAGTAGAAGAGGGCCCGAACTTGCATAAACATAGAGACCCGGTTCTTCCCTTCCACGGGCTCAGGAAAGCGGGACAGCAGTTGAACCATAATCTCTGACCAGTGCACGGCTCCGTGGCTCTCAACAGGAGAATAAGTGGACCCGTACACCATAGAAAGACCCTTGCTCCTCCTGAGGATGATCACTCCGCCGCAGCTCTGAGCTGCCGTTCCTGGCGGTCCAGCCAATTTGTGGCAGATATGGGGCTCTCGAAGAAGTGCACAGTCCCGTTCGCCACCACACGTAGCTTGGCCGGATACATCATGGAATATACCAAGGGGATGGCGCGCAGACGTTTTTTAACTTCGGTAAAGCGCGCCCTCTGCTTCTGCAGAGCTGCAGAAAAATCAGGATAAATGGAGATTTTAGCACCTTGAATCTCCATGCGAGGCTGTTGCCGGGCAAGTCTCAGAATGATATCTCTATCTCTATAATGAAACAGCTTCAGTAGGAATGGTCTGTCAGGGCCACCTGGTGGAGGGGCCCTGAAAGGCACCCTATGTGCCCGCTCCACAGAGAAAAACGGGGAGAGATTGTCTTTCCCAAAAGTAGTTATTAACCAGTGCTCTATAAATTCCACCGGAGTTTTACCCTCCGCTTTCTCAGGGATGCCCACCAGGCGCAGATTACTGCGACGCAGCCGGTTTTCCATGTCCTCCAGCCTATTCATCGCTTCAGAGACCCCAGAAGAGTTCATGCGCACATCTTGGATCAGGGGGGGTAAATCATCCTCAACAGCGCTCACTCGACCCTCCAAGGCTGTGGTCCGCTCTCTCATCTTTTGCATATCTTGCCTGATATGCAGCAGGCCCTCCTTCATGCTCTTAACTTCCACAGACAACTCAGATAGTGAGGCCCCATAAGTGTGTATAGCCGTCAGGACATCCTGTATAGTGGGGATGGCCTGGGGGATATTGTCCAGCGGAGCTGCTCCCTCTGCACCCTCCAGCCGAGTACTCACTGTGTGCCCAGAAGGAGATCCGGCCTGGACAGCCTCGTGTGGGGACATCGCAGCCACAGGCGGAGATGGAGGATTCCTGGAGGACGGGGCGGGAGCCGGAGGAGGAGATGCTGGCTTGTGCTTAGCAGGGTCCCTGGCAAACTTTCCCAGCTTAGCGATGGCAGTCGGCGGAGGCTTCTCACGAGCTGCACGCTGCGGGAGCGGGCCGGCGCCATCTTGGATTTGCCTGGCTGCGGCTGTGCTGTCGTCTTTCCTCCTCGTCATGGCGGAGTGCGGCAGTGAGGATCACCAAACAGCCACCGGGATGTAAGGAGCAGCGGTGCGGGTCGACTAGGTACTGTCAGCGGGCTCTAGGGTCCGATCAACAGGATTAATTCAGACAGGATAGCGGAGCCGACTCGAGACACGTCTGCTCACATCGGCAGTTCAGCCACGCCCCCCCACTGCCTGTGTTTACATTTGAGAGCCCTCCCCTTCCTCTCAGGAAGGCGAGGAAGAAAAATAGAATGAATATCATAAAAGAGGAGGAAGACGGTAGCAGATTCAAGGTGGGGATTTTAAATAATTTGATTGTGGAATTTGTTTTATTTTTCTCCCCCCCCCCCCCCCCCGTACATCTCATCTCTATCCTGTCTATAGGTGACGTGTATGTGTATGTGCCTGTTCTGTATATGACCTGCATATTAACACCTTCACTTTCCTTATTCTACTCACCCTCATATCTCATCCTTCCTCTTTCTACAACCTGTACATTAATGATGTATTACAAAGCTCCATGTTTAACCACCTCAATACCAGCATATTTCCCAAAAAACGTGTTGCAAGTAAATTAGTCCAGTTTGGGGTGATTACATTCCCAAGAAGAATAATTTAGGAGGTGTTGTACTCCCCTGGTGTGAGTACTTACACAAAATTTATCTGGGTACAGGGTTACATGATCGAGTAATTGTCAGTCAAAATATCATAGCACTAAATACTGAAAAATTACTTGGTAAAGAAGAGGTATTTACAGAGTAGTACTCAAGTGGTTATTTTACATAGCAAGGAGGTGGAGGGAATCCAGATCTAATTGTGTATAAGCTGGTTGAAGATCAGCTTTTAAATTCACTCTGCTTATGAGACATCTGATCTGCTTTAATAGGTTCGTAAAATCATTTTTTTAAACCAAACATGTTAGAAAAGATGATCAGATTAAAGACTTTAAACTTTTCTTCCTGTACTTTAAAATGTTTTACTGATTCTTATGTCCCTGTTGGGATAACTTCCCCTTGCTCCTTGTTCTGCCTGGCACCTGTCAAATAGATAGAAATGATAAAAACACCAAAGTCCACACAAAAAGCTGAATAGCCTGCGATTAACAAGTGCAAAAATTATAACTATGTAGCCATGATCAGTGATAAATTCCATGCAAAAAACTGAGAAGATGGTGTATATGTGATAAAGTCCAAAAAATTTGCTGTATTTATGGTGAAAACAATGTACCCCTCCGACTGTAGCCCATAGATCAGGGGAGGAGAGCGGCCGGAGGTTAAACGACTGGCCAGAAGAGATCTGAGATAAGGCATCATTTTATGAAAACATTTACACAGTGGAGAATGGCTTGATAGAACAGAGGGGCTGGCAGTAATCCCTATTAAACTTTACTCCCAGTTACTAAAAGGGACAGGAGAGGAGGGGAGGGACAGCTCACACACACAGGAGCTGACAGGCAGGGAGTGAGGGGGATTGGGGAAAAGAGGAGAGCAGTGGGATGACCGAGGCAGGTAACATGACTATAGTAATCATGGACCAGCAGCCATGATTACCGTGGTCAGCACACTAAGGAGGACACTGTTTAACCTGCTATAAGGGAACAGGATCTCTCTTTTTAAGGTTACAACCTCTTTAAAAAAATATATATATTTCATAGTGCACACTGATAAAAACTGTTTTATTGCAAAGCAGGTAAAGTGGGCCCTCACATTGAATAGGTGTATGGAATAATTAACACACTGTGGGGGAGATTTACTAAAACTGGAGCACTCAAAATCTGGTGCAGCTTTGCAGAATATCCAATCAGCTTATAAGCTTGTTCAATTAAGATTTGACAATAAAATCTGGAAGCTGATTTGTTTCTGTGCAGAGCTGCACCAGATTTTTAATGCTTCAGTTTTAGTAAATCATATCCTGTGTATCAATAGACTGCTGCAAGCCCAGGATCGCTCTCCTACAATAAAACAGCACAGGGATGAATTGGATGCAAGCAGCCTTCACAGTTAGTGGACTTTTGTGAACTCTATCACATATACACCTTTTATTAATTTTTTGTTTGGACTTTATCATTTATCATGGCTACATTAAATATAATATACATTATACATTATATAAGTAATAATTGCATTTGTTAAAGCGGTTGTCCAGTCTTCTGTGAGAGAACAAAAACTGTAGCAGCTGACATTTAAAAAACAGACACACACCAGTCCCATGATCCTGCGGTGTTCTCACCCCAGCCATTTTCACCTGCTGTCTCCTTTCCTTGGTGCCGGCATCTTAACTGTGGGTACTTGGCTGTGACAGCTTGTGGCTTCACAGCTGGGTGCCCACTGTGTATGTGTGAGCAGCACTGATAATTGTGAATGGTCCTGTAGTCTTCTGGGACCTGTCACGTGTCCCAGAAGACTGCGCTGAGGAGGAGGGAGGAAAAATTCTTCTTCCGATCACCTAGGCGGTCAAAGCGGAAGTGGGAGCGGGTACCTGTCAAGATCAGGTACCCGCCCCCCCTATTCCTGATGTAGCACCCTCCTAGGTAGGTGCTAGGAAAACCCATAGGGGGGGCTCTGCCTGCTTATTGGAAGGGACTGAATGTTTAGCAGGCTGTCATGTGTTCCCAGGTGTGCCTGTTGAGTTTGGGGAGTCTCTCCACTGTGTCCAACGAGGGCTCTTATTGGGCAGTGGAGGAAACCTGACCAATAGCCCACCAGGGCTTGTATCTATCCCAGAGGGCAGAATCTGGGATGGGGTATAAGTCTGAAGGGCGCACATGACAGGGTGTCTTTGGTGGGAAGCAGAGTCCCGGGAGGAGGGTGACGGCTGTCTCTCCTCCTGTCAGCGTATGGAAAGGTCCTGGGCGGTCGGCCTAGAGGACAGAAGGTTGAGCTGAGCTGCAGTGAGAGGGATCCAGAGGGCTGAGGACCGAGGGGAGCAGCTGGGACAGAAGTTTCCAGGAAAGCAGTATCGTGAGTACCGTAAACTGCCCAGGGGTCTGCCTAGGATAGGGGACCACTCCAGAAGGTCAGAGGGATCCAGGAGCCAGCTAATCAGTAGGAGGCTTAGAAAGGGGGTGCCAACCAGAGTCTAAGCCCTGAAGAGAAGTGTGTGTAAAGAGGGTGCTGGTGTGGGCCCTGAAGAGTTAAGCGTTGCAGCAGATGTACAAGTAGCTATCACAAAGGAAAGTGATAAGGAAGCTTTAACAAGGACTTTGTGCCACAAGAGAGTGCCAGAAGTCAGTTCAGGGTTAACAGACAGCAAGTCAGCGTTAACCAGCGCCAACCAGCGTCAAGTCAGCGTCGGCAGGCATTTTTCTAGTTGTCCCACTCGCATTGTATATAGTTGAGCCAGAGGAGTATCCCACTCATCCCTTCTCCCATTCAAGTTCTCATTAAACCAAAAAAACCCAAAGATGCTGGACTGTTCTTTGTCTCAGTGCTCACACTTGGAGAACATGCTTAAATATGCTGTGGTTGCTAGCGGTAACCCTGGCGGATCCACATCCAGCAAAACGGCCAGGAATCCTTCTACACTAAAAAGTGCCAATTCTTTGAGACGAGCAGGAAAAGTCCTTAAAGTGGAACTTCCTCATTTGGATGGAGCTCCACTTTAATCACAGGCTGTTCAGGTCTATTGTGTGAGCTTTATCACAGATTATTTTGGACATTGTTATATTGATATATTGTAATATTGTTGTTATTACTCTTTTTATTACTATTACAGTTTTTCAGTTTTTGTTTCATATTCAGCTACTGTACAATGCACATTTTTTTTTTTTTTTTTTTTAATTTTTTTTTTTTTATTTGTAACTTTTATTTTATTGTTTATTTTTATACAGCGCTTTTTATATATTGATAAATTAACAGAAACAATGTAATGTTTTCCCTCACCTACCATTCTGTTTGAAAGAGAATATTCTGAATTAGGCCACAGATAATAATAAAAAAAAAGTCTAAGTGCAGTATAAGGATTTATTCATAAAAAAACATGTATAAAGGCTCCTTCCTCGACCTGAGGAAGGAGCGCATGCTCCGAGAACGCGTCGCCTGCACCATTACATCATACCCGGAAGTGACGGCGGGAGAGCTCCTAGTGTGTTCCAAGCAACCACGAAGTACCGTTTATCACCGAGTAACGTCCTGAGGATTGTGACAGCTCGAGCTATCCTGAACATCTTACCGGAATGATGGGCCTTTTCCACCCTCACAGATATTCCCATGCCTATTAGCATTTTCCTTTGTGAGTACCTTTATACATGTTTTTTTATGAATAAATCCTTATACTGCACTTAGATTGGCGCCTGTGTTTTCCCTACAGTTTGCTCCCAAGTTGCTTCTACTTGTCATCAGTGCAGCCTACAGAGTGCTTTTTTGGATTTCCCATATGAATCACATATGGACCTGAATATATGAACTACCAGTTTATGGACCACTGTTTATGGACTGTTAATTTGTGTCCTATAATTTTGTGTCCTATATTTATTTATTATTTCCTGCCATTTTAGGTCCCCAGTGTGGAATCTGTTAGGTTTCTAATTTTCTCCTCCTTTTGCGCCAGTTTTTATACCTTGGTTTTCATATATGTTATAACAAATGAACATATGAGTATAAGCAAGTATGCATAAGTATGATGTTAAACCATGTATGTACTGTATGTGCCTTTAAATATAGGTCACCATGTTTATTGAATTCATTTACATGGAACCATCATATCCTGCAGTGCTATGCAACCAGGCAATTTACTTCCATTTTCAGTCCCTACCCTTAAGTGGGATGCAGTCTAATATATTTAACCTACTAAAGTTATACATATGCACTGTGGGATCAGTTGTCGGTGAATATCAAATAAGCTACGTACATGTTTTTTTACTGAGAGAGGAAACCCATACAAACATGATGAGAACATTCAAAATCCATGGAGATGATATCAATAGGCATGGTTGCACAATAAGTGTAACCTTTCCATGGGATTTAGGAGTCCATTTACACAAGATGTGGTTCAAGTAGGTGGTGGGGCCGGGTGGTGGAGGGAATATGTCACATAGATCTGAACAATGCTAGGGCAGGTGAGAATTTAAAGGCCTTCTTTATTATACACAAAGCATCTCCCTAAATAAATGGGCATCCAAAAAGTGTTCATTCACAGGGGTCCCTAGTGACTATGTCTGCCACTGGGTATCAGTTGTGGAAAATGAATCCACAGCAATGCAAAATGAAATTCTAGCCAATTAGGCACTGTTATGTCCTTGCTGCATATTACCTTGTATATCAGAAGTATCACATAAGACTGGACAAGAAAACAAACGTAATTCCCAAAATAATCAGCCAACCGTTTATCAGACATTAAAACAATCTCTAATAAAAAAATACAGTTTTGTTATATAAAACAGCCTTATTTTTCCTCCTATTTAGGCAAGCCCCACTCAGAAACAGGGTTATTTTCATGTTACACTGAATTTGGAATTTTTTTTTTACAGAAAATAAAACTTTGTTGCTACAATATGCTGTACTCTGCATTCCATTTAGATTATGGGACATTTTTAGAGTGCCCTTCTAATGACCCAGTCCTCAACACCTCATATACATATTGTATTTATATTGTACATATAACTAAAAAGGAAATCAATATTGTTTTACATCCTAAAACAAGATTGTGGTAACAGTTATTAAAACAAACTTACAGTACATAGTAGAGTTGCCATATCCAGGTGTCTGCATGCTTGGTTAGATACCCCAGGTGCCTTGAATCCTCTGGCACTTTACTACGCAGTTATTGCCCAACTTTTCTGAGTTGAGAACCTAAGCAAATCCTCTTTCACTTTTGGCCTATTACTGTAATGGGCTGTCTAACTAACCAATAGTGAGGTGATTGAGGGTCAAAACCAGGCTCTGGATGACTGATAGTTATTTTCATACCAGAGCACTCAAGAATTAAGAGACATAGTACTGTATATAAAATCTGCAGGTGAAAGCCACTATTCTGTGGAAATGTTAGAATTTATATGGTTGCTTTCGTATTAAATTACTGGGGTAGTGAAACAAGGAGCAAACTGCTGATACGACTATTCCACATATCTGGGCTACGGTTACTGAAGTGTAATTGGACTTTGCAGTTTTTTGCCTGTTTGCTGTTAGGCTAAGTTTACACTTGCAGTTCGGTGGTGGTAAAAATGGACAGTTGAGCTGCACTTTTACGTAAGCTGCAAAGGCAGCGGGGGAGTTATATCCCCTGTGAAGTTTGGTGGGCAGTATCACCTGCTAAATGCCCTCTGAAATGTGATTCACTGTGAGTTGCTCTTCACAGGGCAATGCATGTGTAAAAGAGCCCTTTTTGTATCAAGATAGCACTTGAATAGTGTCTTTCTTTGCCCACCTTGTCCAGAGGTGCCCACTTCTTTTTTCCATGCTATAGTGACCTTTCCCAATTCACGAGAGACTACTGGACATGCCCAGAGGATATAAATGTCACTGTTTCCCATACTCTGGTGCTAAGATAGATGGGACAGCAGTGACTGAGCATGTTAGCTGTCACAAATCTGGGGGTCCTTCTCTATTGTTTTCGGTGTGTGGGCCACCAGGTGCGATCACAAGAACATGCAACTTCATCTTAAGCCCCCAGTAACTCTGATGGCCACTGTTCTAACTAGCCCTAGAATACTGCCTTTGGAGTGGAGTGGCTCTGCATCTTCAGATGCCTCCTTGTACAGCCATCCCTGGGACTTCTGCCACTGATTCTAGACCAGTTACTCCTTCTGCCTTTGCTGTAAGGAGCCTCTGGAGCTCCCTGTGGTTGAGCACTTCGGCTCCCAACTATATCCTTCCACCTTGTGTGAGAGGTGTTACCCCCAGGGCACCTGCAAGTAACTGTGTTTGCACTAGACTGAACTGTGCTGTGCTCTTTAGTACTAGTGGTTTCTTCTCATTCTCTGTTCTCTTAGATACCGCTTCTGCATTGTGCTTCCATCTAGTGGCCTTTTTTTGGGAACTACTCCATTGCAGCCTTGTACTACAATAGTTTCACTGCCTGTTATACTTTGTCTTATGTGTGTTGCATACCCCTTTCCCTTTTTTTGACAATGCCAATTTAGCCTGCATTCAAATCATAGACTCCAAGTTGCACATCACTGTTTCTTGATCATTTGGTTCACATACCTCTACATAAGAGAACTATCTGAGATAAGTTTGGGAATGTAAGCCTTTAAGGTCGAAATATAGCATAACTTTTTGTTTTAAGTTGTATGCTGAGTGAGGTTTAATCTCATGCCAGGTCTTCGTTGCTGCTAAACAACTCAAGTGAAGTACATCTTCTCTCACGGTTACCCCTTTGTATGGATAATCTAGTGGCTTGGTGGCATAATTATAAAGGCCTGTGTCAATGGGTTTTTGTTTGTGTTAAATGGGTTTTGCATTCCCATGCAAGTCTTTGAAAATGCAAAACCAGCTTGAAGCAAGTGAGATGCAGGTCAAGTGCACATCAAATGCATCTGTCAGTAACTGACATAGCCAATGTTACTGTAAGACGTAACAACACAAACATTTGATATACCCATAGTTTCACTGTACTGGTATTTTGATCAAAAATGATTGCTTGCATTGCAAAGAAAAAAAATGGTCTTCCTTTAAAATCAAATCAAATCTACCCTTTTCTGCGTCAAATGAGTGTTATTTTTTTAGAAAGCTATTTTTAAAATATTTTTTAGGCCCCTTTCATATGAGCGGACTGATCAGGTCCACCTGTCAGTTTTTCAGGTGGACCTGATCGGGCCCCCTCTATTATCCTCTATGGAGGGGCGGATGTAAACGGACATGTATCCATTTACACCCACCGACATCCAGTCTGATCCAATCTGCTAAAAGCAAATGGATGGGGATCTGATGGCAGTTGGTGTAAACGGACAGACGGTTCATTTACATCCAACCACCCATAGAGGAGAATGGGCTGTGCGTGTGTCTGCTCTACATAAATGGAGTGCACACGGACCAGCCATCTGCCTTCTCAGCCTCCTGGCAAAGTCCGCTGCATGTGAAAGTGCCCTTGCTATACCAGCACTTGTGCATATACAAATAATATGTGTTGTCTTTTTAAGGGAATAATGTATAATAGTCATCTATTATACTATTACAAATTCTTTATAGTAGTTGCATTCAATGTTTTTTACACTATGATTATGCACCCAATGAACAATTACATAAAGTAAGCCTTATAGTTTATGTTTCAGATTCTATAGCACTTAAAGGTTGAGGACCACAAACATAAGGTTTGCTAATGAAGCATAACCGCTGTAACTAGCTCTGACACGGCACTTTATCAACTACTTGGCATTAGATCGCAAAACCAGAAAATTATTTACTTTTTCAACACATAGCAATGTTCATTTAATGGATGTCCATTAATCGCCTGTCAATGTGTTGGCCTTTCAATGATGAATATATGTTTTGCTTTTATTGAAGGAGCTTTCTTTATTTTATCAAACCAGCTGCTCTTATTATGTTATGATTGTAGTATATATTATATGCTGAGTGAATTCTTTCTCCTATGTTCTCTCTATACAAATAAAGTATTATGTTGGCCATGAATAGTTGGGAAATGCTGAAAGTTCCTTGTTTACATACTTTAATGTTAGTGTAGATGGCTGAGCAACATAAGAAAATTCTCTATAAAGCCTTTTTAAATTGTAAATATTTTTACAAATATTGCAATGTACAATTTTTTTTTATTTTTTAAGACAGGAAAACTAAGCCAAATTATAGTGTTTTGATTTTAAAATTCAAAGTCCTCTTTATGGGATGTTCACTTTGCCAAGATGCTTTCTTTATTTGTTCGTAGATTGAAAAAAGTGAGTGTAGATAAATATCTGAGAATCAAATCCCAGGTATTTAATACTAAATGTAGACTGCCTTAATATTATGTGAAGTTATAGTAGACCTAAATGCTAACTGAATGGCATTTAGTTTGCAAAAGCATCATTTATCATAAACAATTTGCCAAGGTGTTTTCATCTTTTGGTAAATTTCAGTGCTGTTGATCTCCTACATCCTCTTCTCAGTCCATTCCTGTCTACATGTATACACTATAGGGATTGCTACATGGTAGTTCTGGGTTGAGTTTTTTGTTGGTAACAACAGTAGATCATATTTGTCTAATGTGCCTTTACACAGACAGTCGTAGACTGGACCTAGATCTGAATCTGACAGGATGCAGGAGTAAAACAACAGGAGCAAAGCATTGCCAGCCTATAAGAAAAAAGCACCTAAACAAGAAACTTCATGGCAGGGTGACCAGGTATTTTTTTTAAAGAAAGCTACAGGTTCAAATATTTTGAGAATTACTTTTGAAGTACAGCACATTACACATTAAAGCTTCCGTGTGATTCAAGTGGGTTTAAATGCTCTAAGAAATGTTCTTAGTATGGAAAATATTCCTTTATTTATCGGTTTGCTATTATGTGCAACTTTTATTATTGTCATTTTACATAAGTGACTGATGAGTTGTTATATGAACACAAGTTGCCCATTTCACTCCCACAATCTAGTCCTTGGCGCGTCCACCATTTCTGAATTTTCTGCCACTTAATACAACTTACTGTGCTGCTCAGGCTCCCTAAAGCAGAGTGTGTAGATCCTCACTGGGAGTGCTGGCGTGGGATGGAGCTTGTCCCAGCTCCTGCTATGACTCAAAGCAAAGAGGGAATCCCAGTAGCCACACATCCGTGTTGTCCCTGGGATCGGTGTGAGAGTGGCAACCTCAGCCTGGACTCGAACCAGGCTATGCCGCCTTTCTAAATTTTCCCCACTTTAAAGGGTTAATAACCCTACATTATAATTTTCTGCCAAACCCCCTATTTTAAGCTGTCATCCTGCACTGTGTAATTGTTTGTTAAAATCAAAGCCTTAAAATACCTTTTAGTGAAGTATCTTTAGGCCAGTTACGTGACTCCTGGCTGCTGCAATACTCCAGGGCTACAGCAGGAGCAGCCGAGCTCTCCCTCTGACGTTAGCCAGGAGTCACATGACTGCCAAGCTACCTGCTCGGCCCCTCCCACTGTAGCCCTGGATTGGAGTATCAGAGCGGCCTGAAGTCACGTGACTGGCCTGAAGATACAGCACAAAAAGGTATTTAGAGGCTTCGTTTCTAACAAACACTTATACGATGCAGGATGGAAGCTTAAAAAGAAGGGGCTGGCAGCGATTTTTTTTTAAATTTTACTAACAGCAGCATAGTGAGGGGTGGGAGGCAGAGGAGCACAGAGGTGAGCTGCGGATGCCGGAGACTCGTAAACTGACCACAAGGGGGGAAGGCAGAACCAGGCAGGATCAACCAGGTTTTTGACAGCTTCCAGAGGGGCAGGTTAGACAGCACAAACACTGTTGTGTTTAATCAGCTATAAGGGAATAGGATATCTTTTTTTTTTTTTTTTAGGATTACAAACTCTTTAAGCTTCTATAGGGTTAATTCTTCTTCTTTTTTTTTTTCATGTGATGCAAAGTAAAAATAAATGTTCCCTATTAAAATGGAATTCCATCCGTATTGCGTAAGGGTTTTTACCTTTGTCAAGTTACCATTGCTACCTCTGTCAGCTAGGTACCCACTTACTTTTTGCCATGCCATCGGGATAGTAGATGATGGAAAATCTCTCCAGCAAAGACTCAGAAAGCAATAAAAATGCTTAGGACTAGCATAATTATAAAGGATAAAAGCCTATTTCAGATTTCTATTAATAGTAATAGGGAGCGGCCATACCCCGTTCATCATGTAGCATTTGATCAAATTACTTTACTAATTCAGGTGCTTGTGAACAGTTCTTCAATGGGATGTTCACTCTTTGACTTGTTTAAACCAACACATGGGCTTCATTGTAATTCAGGGATGCAATATAAAGGAAGTATCCAAGCAGAGCATCACATTTGAGCTCTTGGATCAATAACGTTTTTTGATGAAAAGCTCAACGAAAAGCCTGTGGCTGCTTTTTTTAAGCCTGCTTGGTTATGGTTGCTGAGACAAACTCAATGCAGCACACAAGTACTAGGGATTGAAACCAGAGAGGGCTTTATTCATATTATTTCTGAATAGTGTTTCATTTTCTATTCTTGAAGGCATCAGAAGCTCAAAAGAGAGGTGAAATTCAATATTCTCAGTGGGGCAAAAAAAAAAGATTTTAAAGCATTACCATGCTATCCTAATTTAAAAAAGGGGAACCGAATAGAAAAAAACCTGTTAGGCTTTAAAGCAACGCTAAACTCTAGTTTAAAAAAAAAAATATATATATATATATATATATATATATATATATTCAAGTATGTGTTCTTAACTCAGAAATGCCCATTCTATTTCTCTCAACCTTCTCCAAATCTACATTTTTTTTTTTTTTTTTTGCTGCTGATCTGTTTTCCTATTAGAGAATGACTATGTTTGGTTATTCATGGTCCCGTTGCATTCTCTCCTGCTCTCTCCTGAGGTGTACTATGGACTATGGGATTTGTATTGTGCATAGATCAGCGCACATGACTGGACCTAAGGTGAACTGGCTTTTCCAAGCAAACAGAAGAGGGCAGGAAAATGAGAGATTCAGGAGCTCATTTAGGACATTAGAAAGAGGCAGAACAACAAAGTAGGAACTAATTTATTGAAAAATAAATTGCAGGGTCATTACATATTGGATATATATAAATTATTTTTGGAGAATAATGATATTGTTTAGTTTTGCTTTCAGATCCAAAATATCACTACTTTTTGAACTTGAACACACATTTAGAAAGCATCATCAAAAAATATTGTAGTAAAAAAGGTGTGTTTTACTATAGACTTGTGAATTACTATTTCTTTGTTGACTTTATACTTACCTATTAATACTTTTGAAAGTGTTATACTGAGAGCAATTGACATTGTTCTTACATGAAAAAGTGTGTGTTTTTTTTTTTCTTTGTAACACCATTACTGGGGTAACGCCTGCAGCTTATCATGAAAAACTAAATGGAAATGCAAAGAATGGGTTTGCTACCACCAGCATTTAGTGAATGTTACAGCATTAGGACGTTAGGATATTAGCAGTCATCCCTTTTACTGGGAGATCTCTTTAGTTTAATGGTTTTCCTGGTATCTGGGACTGCAATGGGTACACAGACAGCAAAAAAAAAAAAAAATATCTAATGGGATCTAGCCTTTCTCAGCTCTACAAAGAAAAGAAAATCATTTAAATCTGTGTTGCTGTTGGTGACCTCCCCTCATTTTCTCTCTGGTTTCCCCTGGACCATAAGTCAGTGAAAATTTGTCTAATGGATTCCCAGATTGTTGGGAAAATCTTGGGTTGCCAAATCATCTAGCCATGCTAAAGACTCTTCATAAGCCTTGAATTGACAGTAGATTCAGTACTCATTCCCAGCAGATCAGTAGACTCAGTACTCACGAATTCCTCCATTTAATATTGATGATATGCATGCTACTACCTTGCATGCCAGCCTTTGAGTCTACAGCTGCTGGATCATCATCATTATCATGGTCACTACCAGCTCGGGTCAGCCATTCTGTGCTGGTTGTTACTAGTCCCTACAATAGGGGTGCATCATGCCAGCCAATTTTATGACCAATTGCTTTTGACTCCGCTATAGAAGCCCATAGAAACCATAAATCAATCTGTGTTACTGGTAATGAAAGTGTACAGTGCAGAAAGTACAATGTTAGAGAAATAGTGGTGAATTAGTATCCACAATGGGCACTGGGCATATTCCATTAGTTTTAGAAAGGATCTGGCTTTGTTAGCATTTAGTTGGGAAGATAATGGGATTATTAGGCATATTTATACATTCCAGGATAAATATCTATATAAATATAGGGGATGTAGAAAGGAGTAGAGGTATGTGCCAGTCTGTTTTGCCCTTTTTTTAACCACTAGTTACTCTGTCTTCATTACTGCTTAGCAAATGATGGATAATTATTTCCCAGCAGAGGCCTTGGCATTGTGGGCTGTAGCAAAATCAATGCAATTGATAATAAAATTTCTGCGGGCTGTGAATGAAAGCCAATCTCATGACATGGAGAAGGAGAATGATGGCCTTGCTGTTTTTTGTTGTGCCAAATCAGAGAGTGATATGGTTACTTATGTGCTTTCATGAGAGTTGTCCCAAACATGTCTGGTGTTTTATCAGTTGACAAATGGTCTGTATTATATATACAAAATTTAGCAGAACTGTGATTTGATTGCATATTACTTATTCCATGTGGGCAGAGTGTGACAGGTCACAGTGGGCCCCCTGGACTTTGGTGCCCGTGTGCACTGCATACCCTGTACACATGGATGATATTCCACTATCCCAAAGTCCAACATGTTTATAAGCTCTGCCAATACACACAGTATCTAGTCTCACAGTAGTACAGCTTAATGTTCACACATATACTAGGGTCTGTGAGAATATGCTCAACTACATTCATTTTCTTCAGCATCAGTGCAATCAAAACATGTAACAGCTACTCTTCAGCACATATCACAGGGAGCTCACCAGCAAGGAGAGATTACAAGATCTGTGGGTCTTTAAGGCAGCCCAGTGTGGCGGATTTTCCTCTGGAGTCCAGGCTTGCAAACAGCGCTCTGCTCTTCACTCCCCACCCTGTCTCTCATAGCTAAGCTATTTAGTTGGGAAAGCTGAAGGGAAAGTATCTACCCTACCAAATTAGTGTCTCTTAAGCCCCGTACACACGTACCGATCGTCGGCCGACCGATCAGCCGTCTTTTGTCCAGGGCTGTCGTGTCTGTTGAAAACTGCAAAAGGCCAACAACAGCCGACTGCAGAAGTGATGTCATGTGATGGTTAACTTTCCTTGTCTTTTTTCTTTTCTGAGCATGCCCAGTCTTGCTAATCTGCTGTCTGTCGGCCGAAATCTGTACTGACTGGCGAACAATCGGCCGTTCTGGTGTCGGCCTACAAAAATTTTAATGCTTGCACGACAGATTCTGTTCGGCCGAAAGTGCGCTGTCGGCTGTCGGAAGCATCATACTAACAAGCCTACAATCGGCCGATCGGTCGTCGCCCGAATCTTTACGGCCGACAATCGGTACGTGTGTACGGGCCTTTAGCCTTGCCCTAGGCTGACACACCACAATATACACTCACCAGCCACTTTACTAGGTACACCTGTTCAATTGCTTGGCAACACAAATTGCTAATTAGCCCATCACATGACAGCAACTCAATGCATTTAAGCATCTGGACGTGGTGAAGACAACTTGATGAAGTTCAAATTTTGATTTAATTTAAGTAACTTTAAGTTACTTATTTTAGTAACTTTGATTTAAGTAACTTTGAACAAGGCATGGTTGTTGGAGCCAAAAACAGTTGAACTCCTGGATTTTCACACCCAATCATTCCTAGGGTTTACAGTAAATGGTCCGAAAAAGAGAAAATATCCAGTAAGTGGCAGTTGTGTGGATGAAAATGCCTTGTTGATGTCAGAGGTTAGAGGAGAATGGGCAGACTGGTTTGAGATGATAGAAAGGCAACAGTAATTCAAATACCCATTTGTTACAACCAAGATATGCAGAATGTCATCTTTGAACGCACAAAACATCGAACCTTGAAGCAGATGGGCTACAGCAGGAAAAGACCACACTGGGTGCCACTCCTGTCAGCTAAGAACAGGAAACTGAGGCTACAATTCACACAGGCTCATTAAAATTAGACAATAGACATTTGAAAAATGTTGCCTGATCTAATGTCTCGATTTCAGCTGTGACATTTGGCGTAAAGAACATGAAAGCATGGATCTATCCTGCCTTGTATCAACGGTTCAGGCTGGTGGTGGTGTAATGGTGTGGGGGATATTTTTTTGGCACACTTTGGGCCCCTTAGTACCTATTGAGCATTGTTTAAATTCCACTGTCTACCTGAGTATTGTTACTGACCATGTCCATCCCTTTATGACTACAGTGTACCCATCTTCTGATGGCTACTTTCAGCAGAATAATGCACCATGTCACAAAGCTCAAATCATCTCAAACTGGTTTCTTGAACAGGACAATGAGTTCATTGTACTCCAGTGGCCTCCACAGTCACCAGATCTCAATCTAATTAGAGCACCTTTGGGATGTGATGGAACAGGAGATTTGCATCATGGATGTGCAGCTAAAAAATCTGCTACAACTGCATGATGCTACCATGTCAGGAGAAAGGGGTCACCAAGTAAGCAATATAGCAGCTTACCAGAATGAATGGGTCACCCAAATTAATGGATAGACCACTGTAGGCTTGATGTTATTACAATGGAAATCCACCAGATGTCACTCCTCCAAAATTAGGCGACTTACAATCGGCAATCGATCAGCAATCGATGGTATATAAAAATGGTAACAGGGACATAGTGTAACTCCGTAAAAAGCAATATATTTATTAAAATCACAAGGCGGCATCGGACGTGACGAGACCACGCCCCCACTAGCCGACTTTTCTGATGATAGTGTGCTGGGAGACGCCGCTGCATTGGGATCGATATTATATACATGCTGTATGATGCCTTCAAAAATGTGAGTGTACCTACTTGTGATTTTAATAAATATATTGCTTTTTACGCAATCCCATTTGAGTCTTCTCCCTGAACTGGTGTGTTTTTTTCCAATTGCACATGTGATGTATTTTATCCTACTTGCCTTTTATATTATATTGTTGTTTTGTTTTTTCTAATAAAATATTGTCAATTTTTTGAAACCGTTGTAATTTGTGAGTGCCTCAAAAGTCCCACCAATAGGGGAATTCTTTTTCTTGAGATTATATTGGGATGCGGCACCACTAATAGTACCCAACACAGGTATTCCTTTTTGATTTATCAGCACAGAACTGGCAGAAACCAGTGGGACCTAGGTACACCCATCAGCTGTCCAGAGAAGTCTGGCCAGAAGTGGTCTTCATGGAAGAATTAATGCCAAAATTACCCCTGATGTGGAAAAAAGGTTAAGCGACTCCACTTTGCATGAAAACAAGGGAACGGGGGTGAAGAAAAATGGCAGCAGATGCTCTGGACCAATGAGTCACAATTTGATTAGTCAGGAGGCAGTTTGTTTACTGGAGGGTGGTACACAGTGAATCATGGTGGAGGTTCCTTGCATGTTTGAGGCTGCATTTCTTGCCTACAGTCAAGTATGGTGGTGGGAGTGTCATGGTCTGGCACTGGGGAGCTACAATTTATTGAGGGAACCATGAATGCCAGCATGTACTGTGACATACTGAAGCAGAGCATGATCCCCTCCCTATTCCAACATGATAATAACCCCAAACACACCTCCAAGACGACCACTGCCTTGCTAAAGAAGCTGAGGATAAAGGTGATGGACTGGCCAAGCATGTCTCCACACCAAAACCCTATTGACCATCCTCAAACAGAAGGTGGAGGAGCGCAACGTATCCACCAGCCCTGTTATGTCACCATGGAGGAGTGGAAGAGGACTCCAGTGGCAACCTTTAAAGCTTTGGTGAACTCCATGCCCAAGGGGGTTAAGACAGTGCTGGAAAATAATGGTGGCCACACACAATATTGACACTTTGGGCCCAATTTGAACATTTCCACTTAGGGGTGTACTCACTTTTGTTGGCTGCGGTTTAGACATTAACCGGTTCCGGACCGCCTGCTGCAGATTTACTGAGCAGGCAGCCCCTCCTGCGCGAACCGATATAACTTTACATCGGTCACGCGCCTGTAGCTAGGGACAAGCGTGCGCCGCCGCCGCCACGCTCCCGCCCCTACTCAGCAGCAGAGACGTCAATGCATGGGGCCGGCGGCTCTGATTGCCGCTGGCAGCCCACGATCGCTTCTCGCTGAGAGACAAGAACGGTCAGCTGTTGTAAACACAGATGACCGTTCTTCTTTCTGGAATGATCACAGAGCTCCTGTGATCCTGCTATATAGGATCACAGGTCTCTGTGATCATTTCAAAAGCCCAACCCCCATACAGTTAGAATCACTCCCCTAGGCTTACATTTAACCCCTGATCACCCACTGTGTTAACCCCTTCCCTGCCAATGGCATTATTAAAGTAACAGTGCATATTTTTAGCACTGATTACTGTATTAATGTCACTGGTCCTCCCAAAAGTGTCAAAAATGTCAGTTAGGGGTCCGATCTGTCCGCCGCAATGTCGTAGTCCCGCTAAAAATCGTAGATTGTAGTAAAAAAAAAAAAATGACATAAATCTCTCCTGTAGTTAGTAGACGCGATAACTTTTGTGCAAACCAATCAAAATACGCTCATTGCGATTTTTTTTACCAAAAATATGTAACAGAAAACAAATTGGCCTAAAATGTTAAAAAATTTTGTTTTTTAATTTTTTTTGGGAAAGTTATATAGCAGAATGTGAAAAATATATATATTTTTTTTTTCAGAATTGTCGCTCTTATTTTATTTATAGCGCAAAAAATAAAAATCGCACAGGTGATCAAATACCACCGAAAGAGGGAAAAAAAGGACATCAATTTTATTTAGGTACAGCGTTGCACGACCGGACAGTTGTCTGTTAAAGTACCACAGTGCCGAATAGCAAAAAATGGCCTGGTGATTAACCACTTTACCACCGGAGGATTTTGCTGTCTTCCGTCCAGGCCACTTTTTGCGATTCGGCGCTGTGCGACTTCAACTGACAATTGCGCGGTCGTGCGACGCCGTACCCAAACGAAATTTACGTCCTTTTTTTCCCACAAACAGAGCTTTCTTTTGGTGGTATTTGATCACCTGTGCGATTTTTACTTTTTGCGCTATAAACAAAAAAAGAGCGTTTATTTTGAAAAAATAACAATATTTTTAACATTTTTTTTATATGAAATTCCCCCCAAAAAAGATGTAAAAACCAATTTTTAAAAAAAATTTTGGCCAATTTGTTTTCTGCTACCTATGTTTGGTAAAAAAAATCGCAATACGCGTATTTTGATTGGTTTGCGCAAAAGTTATTGCGTTTACTAACAAAGGGAAAGATTTCTGTCATTTTTGGTGGGTTTTTTTTTTAACGCGTAATGGCGGCGATCTGTGATTTTTTTTGTGGGACTGCGACATTGCGGTGGACAGATCGGACCCTTGACTGACATTTTTGACACTTTTGGGGGTACCAGTGACATTACTGCAGTAATCAGTGCTATATATATGCACTGTTACTGTAAAAATGACACTGGCAGGGAAGGGGTTAATTTTATTGGAGAGGGAGGGGTTAATGTATGCCTGGTGCTTACTGACGTGTAGGGGGGGAGGTGACTGTGTGAGCCAGGGACAGATCGGATGTCCAGCTATGCTGAACAGTCCGATCTGTCACTCCCTGTCACTATGGAGATCCGTCCGCTTGTGTTTACACAGGCGGGCGGATCTCCACACTAGATCCCCGGCGATCGGGGCAGAGCAGCGGCGATCGCCGCTGCTCCTCCCCTGGCCCGACTCCCGCTGTGAATGAAAACAGCGGGAGCGAGCCTCCGGCGGCGTGCAAGCGCCGCCCAGAAGGGGGAGTGTCTGACGACGTTAATACTACGTCGTCAGACGATAACGAGCCACTCTGCCGCAGTACTATTACTGTGAGCAGACGTAAAGTGGTTAAGAGGGCAAATCCTTCCGATCCATAAGTGGTTAATGGCTGTGTGTTGAGTTATTTAGAGGGGACAGCAAATTTACACACACTGTTTTACAGTCTGTTCACACTATGTCGGATCCGACTTCTGGGCGACCTGTGAAGTCGCGTGCAGCGCAACTTCGGCGCGACTTGCACGGACTTCATAAAATGAATGTCTATGCAAGTCGCTCCAGGTCACCCCAAAGTAGTACAGGACCCTTTTTCTAAGTCGGAGCGACTTCGCTCCTATTAGAACCGGTCCTGTACTACACTATGGGACGCGACGGTGTGTGACTTGTCAGGCTGACCAAGTCACCTGACAAGTCGTACCAGTCTTATACAAGCTGTACACTCACTACTTTACATTGTAGCAAAGTGTCATTTTTTTTCAGTGTTGTCACATGAAAAGATATATTAAAATATTTTAAAAAATGTGAGGGGTGTACTCACTTTTGTGAGATACTGTATACTTAGGTAAAACAAACATTCCTTACATTGTGTATGTACCACTTCTAATGCTGCAAATGATAGTTTTGGAAAAGCATTATAAATGCTGTTTTGAGGAAGATTTGGTCTTACAGTACCTTACAAGAACTGACAATTGTTACAAATGTTACTGCCCCTACACGTTATCTGCAGCAACCAGCCAACAGATCAAGTAACTCTTGGTTCTTTATTATTATTAAAAACACTAAACTGCATCACTTTGTCTGTAGGAACATATGTAGAAGATTAATCAAATGTAAATTTCAGTGGGTAATTGATAAATGTATGATGATATTTAGGAGTGTTATCTTCCTTCTTTACTCATGTTACTGCTTAGCTCTGCTATCAGATAGTAATTAGACACGCTTGTAATCATGTGTTTATACTGGACAGAGTTAACTGGCTGCCGCCAAAATAATTTAATACACTGTTCTTGGTGTAAGAAAACCAAATATGCTTTCTTTATACAGCTACAGGAAAGCATAATTCATGCAAAGCTGATCAAAGAAAAACTGGATTGCACATTAGGGGCCCCTATTATGTAAACTCTGTGGTGGAATGTACAATAATATAATTTCCTACTTTAGAAAGAATAGCAATGTCTATACTAGTCCATCATAACTCACTGGACCTTTCACATTTCCCAGTTCCATCCAGCACTGATCCCAGATTGACCAGTGCTGTATGGAACTGTCTGCTGTAGTATAGTTAAGTATACTTTTTGTAGCATGAAGAATTACGTTACATCATGAAAAGTTTGAGCTGTTAGAACATCTAACCTTCTGTGAAAAGCAGTGATGGATTTACATCTCACTGGCTTAACCAGCAAAGGAGCAACACTGTAGGCATTGGTGAGTTCTTTGTTAGTGATCTTGTCTCTGGCCTGTTGCAACATTAGTGTGACATTGCACTAACACTTTACCTACAACCCATCAAACTTTATTCTAACAATTATACTTAATCCTGTCTTGATTAGTAACAGATAGAGTCACCAAAAGGTACCTGAGCGAGAACAATTTTTGGGCCCCCCATTCATTTCTTGCATTATCTACATCTAGCACCAATAAGCCCCTAAGTATCATAGGATCCTTGTGCAGCTGCACAGTTTTCATAAACGGTGTCTGGCACTTAAAGTGATTGTAAAGTCTCATTTTTTTTTTAAGGTAAAAATAACAAACATGTTAAACTTGCCTGCTCTGTGAATTAGATTTGCAGAGCAGCACTGATCCTCCTCTTCTCTGGGCCCCTCTTCGGTGCTCCTGGCCCCTCCCTGCTGTTGAGTGCCCCCACAGCAAGCAGCTTGCTTTGGGGGCACCTGAGCCAGGCCACAGCTCCCTGTGTCCATTCAGACATGGAGCCACAGCCTGGCCCCACCCCTTTCTCTCCTGATTGGCTGACTGACTTTAAATGACAGCAGCGGGCGCCAATGGCGCCACGCTGCTATCTCAGCCAATGAGGAGGGGAGTCCCGGGAAGTGGAGACACTCCCACAACATCGCTGGATCTAGATGGGGCTCAGGTAAGTATTAGGAGGGCTGCTGCACACAAGGCTTTTTATCTTAATGCATAGAATGCATTAAGATAAAAAAAAATTTGACTTCTGCACAAATTTTCATCGGACTCTTCTCCTATGTGCTGGAGGTGCAACACTCACACTGGTACTCTGCTTCACATATGGTGGGACTGTCCTCTTATTACACCATTCTGGAAGGAGGTCCACTCTCTTATTAAACACATTACCACTTACTCCCCTGCCTTTTCCCCCGGCTCAGTACCTCCCCCACCATACGCCCATCCCACAAAAAGCATACAAGAAATCATTGACTCTCCATCTCATTAATGCCGCAAGAATGTGTGTCCCCTGTCGCTGGTTATCCCCCCATCCTCCCACTGGCTCCGCAGAGTGGGTAGGATAGCGGAGATGGAAGACCTGACTCATCAACTCACGATTCCCCTGACAAGTTTTACACCACTTGGGCCACGTGGCTGCATTTCTCCCTCTCTTCCGAATATAGCAAACTACTAGGCGTGACAGGCTAACCGGTAGCGTTCTCCCTCTTTCAGTCATGGATGTGACGGGTTCTTCCGTTTTTATACCTTCCCCCCCCCTCTCCCCCCTCCTTTTTTTTTCTCTTCTTCTCTCTCTCTTCTTCTCTTCGCTTTTTCCTCTCCTCCTTGTCTGCCCCTCATTTTCCTGTCTCATAGTCACCTTCCCATCCCTTTTGTTCTACCCCCTGATTTCTCCCCCCATCCCTTGAAATATTGTGGACGACCTGGTAGTCCACATGCACCTACTATTCTTCCGCCCCCTCTGCTTGCTCCCTCTATCTCCGAATATGGTCCTCTCGTAGCCCCCTCGGGAGCTCGTTCGGGGGTCGCAAACACAGTGTGTTCTCCTTGGGGGTGTCTGCCCCCCCGTTCGTATACCCGGGGGCCTTCTAAGTTTCTATTGCATCGACCGCATCTCTCTCTACTGCGACCAAGGGATCCCACAGTGCCTTCTGCCTTTAGGGCACGCATTCACCCCTCAGTTCGAGTCCATCTTGTTACTCAAACGCCCTCCGTATGGCTCATACTGCCTTAACTTCCTGGACTAGCTCTCGTGCCTTTTCTCCCTTCTACGCTTCAATAGGTTCTTTGTTATTGACTGTGTGCCGCTAGTCACGTGTTATTGTTACAATTACTGAGGTTTGTTTAAACTGTATTTTGGTTTTCTCTACTTTTTGTATGTGCATTCAACGTAAGTTAACCCTACCTGTATGCCTATAAAATTTTTAAATGTCTGAAACAATGTTTTCTGCTTGTCTGCTATGTGGCAAAATTATTCTTGATACTGTATGGCAGGCATGGGCATACTTCTTTCCTGCAGCTGTTGTGCAACTGCATGGCTCATGAGGCATTGCAAGACTGACAGTTAAAAGTATGACTCCCAGTGGCAGAAGCATGTTTGGGCTTGTAGTTCTGAAACAGCTGGAGGGTTTGCCCGCCCTGCTGGAGAGTGTACATTGTTACCTGTGAATAAAAATATTTTACCAAAAATTATTTTGTCAGTAAGTCAGTAGCGGGATTACATTTTATTTTAGTCAGCTGGCATTTTATCTGCAATTTTTAGGGCCACTATATTGGCAGGAGAGTATCTTACTTTGCTAAAAAACAAAAGGATTTTATATTGTTATCACTTGCTTGATCAATAGATTTATTTACAGTTGTCAGAACTGCATACTATCCACATACTTGTAATTACTTCTTCTGCGATTTCATTACAAAGACCTGCTTTGTCCGTTAGCGCAGACAGTATTCTGGTTTCCGGTACTGACCAAGTTAAATTGTTTCTTTTTCATCAAGGGTGTGATGGCTATCAATCTATGTAGGTGGCTTGATATGACATCACGCACGCCTGTTTGCCAGTGTTCATGACTCTGATTCCATACTAGCCGTCAGCTTGCTGGACCTTTTATTTTGCTATTCTGCAAGTTGCCGAAAGGTACTTATTATAACTTTTTTAATAAATTGGAAAGTTTATATGGGCTTCACTGTCAGTTTCTTCCATCTTCCTGACTGACTTCCCGCTGTTGAGCGCCGTCCATGTGATGCTGGTTTCCTGGTCTCCATTACATACCTATTTGACCATTGTAATTTATGGACCAGCACATTTGGTAAGAGGCATATGCCGAGTGTTCCTTGCATGGTGGTGGACCTTGTTAATCAACTTGCATGCTGCACTTTTTTAATTTGAATGGGATTTATATTGTAAAGGACTGATTGCACTTTATATACAGTAGATTGATTTTCCACTTGTTCATGTCTTCACTTCTGCACTTTTGGATTGCAAAGTATTTATTTATCTATGTGCTATTTGAGATAGCGATTACAATGCATTATTAGTAATTGCACTAGGCGCTTTATCTATGTCACTTATCTTTCTGTCCATCCGATGGTATCTGTCTAGTTCTTGGACTAACGCTACTTGGAATAGCCAGAAGCATGACACCAATTATGTTTTTAGCTGTCTGAAAGAGTGGCATTCTGGCCACCACTGAAAGGGCTGAAGCCTGATGATTGGTTTTAGAAAGAGTTCCCCAAGACCTAAAAATTATTTTAAGGGGTTCTCTGGGGTAAAACATGTTGAAAAAGGCTAGTCTACATAGACACCTAGATCCATTGATTGACATATTGCTGTATTACTCCATGTATTGGCTCCAAACTAGAGTTGATCGAACACCTGGATGTCCGGGTTCGGTGGGTCCAGCCGAACTTGAAAAAAAAGTCTGTGTTCGTGACCTGGACTTAACCCGAACTTTACCCCGATCCCGAACCCCATTGAAGTCAATGGTGACCCAAACTTTTGAGCACTAAAATGGCTCTAAAACAAACATGGAAAGGGCTAGAGGGCTGCAAATGGCAGCAAAATCATATTAATAGCTTGACAAGTGCTCTGCAAACAAATGTGGATAGGGAAATAAATTAAAATAACATAAAAAACTGAAAAATAAAAAATAATAATCTTGAATGATGTAGGAGGAGAACGAGGCCCATATGGAGTAGGAGGTTGAGGCGGCGGTGGATATGGCGGTGTAGGTGGAAGCGGCGGCAGCGGTGGAGGAGGAGGACGAGGCCCATATGGAGTAGGAGGTTGAGGTGGCGGTGGATATGGCGGTGTAGGTGGAAGCGGCGGTGGAGGAGGACGAGGTAGCCAACACTGGTTTTTGTTTTTAATTTTCTTTATTTTTAAATTATGGAACACCCCAAAAGAGTTAGAAAGATCAAATACAACAATGGCTGGGTAAGGGCGGTATACATGTCTATTCTGCACAAGGTACGGACAAGTCTTGTGGGATCCATGCCTGGTTCATTTTAATGAACGTGACCTTGTCCACATTGGCTCTGGGCAGGCGGCTGCGCTTGTCTGTGATAACGCCCCCAGCCGTGCTAAATACACGTTCAGATAATACACTGGCTTCAGGGCAGGCCAGAAACTCCAAGGCGTAAAGGGCAAGCTCAGGACATGTGCCCAATTTGGAGATCCAGAAGTTGAAGGGGGCAGACCTGTCATTCAGTACGTCTAGGCGTGTGCACACATACTGCTCCACCATGTTAGTGCTGGGTCATGGTGCTGTTTGTAGAGCTCCTGTTGCAAGGAGAGGACGTGGTCGATCTGTGCCAGCTACACGCACAAGTGAAACACCTTTCTCAGCTGCGAGTAGGCGACAGAACCTTACAGCAGTATTTGGCAGGGCCCAATGTGCCTCTGCAAATGTTGAGGCCAGAACAAGTACAGGCAATAGTAGATTGGGTTGCTGACAGTGTCTCCAGTTCCTTCACATTGTCTCCCACCCGGTCTTCTGCTGAAAGGTCAAAGTTGGCACCTGCAGCCGATGTCCATCAATCTTTCACCTCACCCCCTTGCAAATCAGCCAAGCAGTCTGAGCCCCAAGTCATGCAGCAGTCTCTTCTTCTTTTTGATGACTCTGTTAGCATGGTTTCCCAGGGCCATCCACCTAGCCCTGCCCCAGAAGTGGAAGAGATTAAGTGCACCGATGCCCAACCACTTATGTCTCAAGATGAGTACATGGGAGGACCATTGCAGCACGTCTCGGATGATGACGAAACACAGGTGCCAACTGCTGCGGAATTCCGAACTATGGAGAGTGACAAGGAGGGCAGGGATGAAGACTGGGTGGAAGATGATGTGGAGGACGATGAGGTCCTCGACCTCATATGGAATGAACGTCATGCAGGTGACCTGAGTAGTTTGGAGGAAGAGGCGGTGGTCGCACAGAGCCACCAGCACAGCAGAAGAGGGAGCAGGGTGCAAAAGCGGAGCGGCCGTCCCCTAGACACAACGCCTGCTACTGCCCAACGCAGCAAGGGACCAAGCACACGAAAGCCAGCTCTAAGGAGTTCCCTAGCGTGGCAGTTCTTCAGACAATGTGCTGATGACAGGACACGAGTGGTTTGCACGCTGTGCAATCAGAGCCTGAAGCGAGGCATAAACCTTCCCAACCTGAGCACAACCTGCATGACCAGGCATCTAAGTGCAAAGCACGAGCTGCAGTGGAGTAGACACCTCAAAAATCTAGAAAGGTCTCTGGCTCCTCCTGCTTCCTCTTCTGCTGCAGTCTCGGCCTCTTCATCCACCTTTGTAGTGAGACCGCAAACAGAGGATCTGCCAGCAACACCACCACCTGGGTCACCAACAACCATCTCCATAATGTCCCGTGGAAGCGTTCAGCTTTCTATCTCCCAAACACTGTAGCAGAAGAGGAAGTACCCCCCTACCCACCCGCGATCCCTGGCCCTGAATGCCAGCATATCAAATTTCCTGGCCTTTGAAATGCTGTCATTCTGTCTGGTGGAGACGCAGAGTTTTAAAAGCCTTATGGCGTTGGCTGTCCCACAGTACGTCGTGCCCAGCCGCCACTACTTTTCCAGGCAAGCCATCCCTTCCCTGCACAACCAAGTGGGTGCCAAAATCAGGTGTGCACTGCGAAACGCCATCTGTGGCAAGGTCCACCTAACTACAGATACGTGGACCAGTAAGCACGGTCAGGGATGTTATATCTCCCTAACAGCACACTGGGTAAATGCAGTGGCGGCTGGGCCTGAGGCAGATAGCAGTTTGGCGCATGTCCTTCCACCACCGAGGATTGCAGTGCACTTCAGTTTGCCTCCTGTTCCTAACTCCTCCTACTCTGCTTCCTCATCCTCTACCGCCTCCTAATCCAGTCAGCGTAACACCGTAACACCTATGAATGAAAAACTGAAAAATATTTTTTTTCCCAAAATACTGAAAAATAATCATTTTTCCCTTTACATTGGTGCTTTTTGAAGAGCAGATTAGAAAAAGCAGTGTCTGTCTAAACAATGTATGTCAAAGTAAAATATGAAGGAAAAAAGTTTTTTTCTTTTTCAAATGCAGATTAAGCAGACACGTATGCACTGAGCTTGCATTACATGGCGGCTACACACCGCACGCCTAACAGGTTGGATACTGTTGTTGTTCTATTACGCTATTGAATAAAATAAAACCCATTTGAATGAAAAACTGAAAAATATTTTTTTTTCCCTAAATACTGAAAAATAATAATGTTTCCCTTACACTGGTGCTTTTTGAAGAGCAGATTAGAAAAAGCAGTGTCTGTCTAAACAATGTACGTCAAAGTAAAATATGAAGGAAAAAAGTTTTTTCTTTTTTTATAGCAGATTAAGCAGACACATATGCACTGAGCTTGCATTACATGGCCGCTACACACCGCACACCGCCCACCTAACAGACTGATAACATTTTTTTCTTCTCCCTCCTCCTCACTGGGCTCAGGTCAGGGCATAAAGATTATGCACTGCACCCCCACACAATACAATCAATGTAGATCGCTGTCTGATTAAAGAAGATTCTTCCTATTCTTTCCCTCAAAGCAATCTCCAGCCTGCCTCTACAATAATCTCCTATCTCTCCCTCAGCAGCATCATCAGGAACCTCTCCATAGTATAATTATAACAGAGTGATTATAATTATAATTATAACAGAGTAAGGCGCTATGTGACTCCAGCTTATATAGAGTCTGGGTCATATGCTGCACTGGCCAATCACATTCATGCCATTAGTAGGCATGGCTGTGATGGCTTATAAGGGCCCACTAGTTAAAGGCTTGCTGATTGGCTGCCTTGCACCTGTTGAAACCGCGCCATTAAAACCACGCAAAATCATACCGAACAACGGACAGTATCCCGAACATACAGTGAAATGTTCGGGTTCGTGTCCGGGTACCGAATACCCAAAAGTTTGGTACGATTCCGAACAATACAGTCCGGGTTCGCTCAACCCTACTCCCAACATGATTTACAGTACATTGGCCCAGGATTTTTTAAAGAAAGATGCATTGATTGTGTTAAATAGAACTGAGGTTTTACCAGTGAAATGCTCATTTATTACCTCTTATGAGTTGTAGACATAACAGGGAAAGCCTTTTTTATTTCACAGAGTACTGTACGTAATTACAGCCCATTTACCAGCATATAACTCACAAGTCAAAAGAGATAATACGGCTTTGTTTTTGTACCTGTTTTTATTTCTGTTTGGTGCGTGTTGAAGACACTTGTCAGTTTGTTTAGAAATATTTAAATATTATATTCAGTTAGTGTAAATTTTCTTCATCTTTATGTGCCTGGTGAGTCACTAAGTTAGTTCCCTTTTCATTTTACTCTAATCGAACTAATACACCCTAATAAGGTTGTACTAGCTTACATGTTAATATTTATGTTTTCTGCTGGAGATGCTGATATTTTTAATAGTCTATCACTGGGTTTGGAAATAATTTAATAGTTTATAAGCAGAATTTATGTTTTAGTTTCTGCAATTTTAGAAACTACAACAATAGAAACTTTGAATTTCCAGTCTGCCTCTAGTAAGTTCCCTTCCTTACTCTTGATATTTTATATATTACAGGAACTTATATAGCACCTTCAATTTACACTGCACTTTACATTTATATATTGAATATTCACCCTGCCCTCAAGAAGCTTACAATCTAAGGTCTCAAAACTCACATACATACACATACTAGGGGCCAATTTAGACAGGAGCCAATTAACCTACCAACATGTCTTTGGAGTGTGAGAGGTAACCCACACAGGCACAGGGGGAACATGCAAACTCCAGGCAGGTAGTGCCATAGTTAGGCATTCAAACTGATGACCCTAGTGCTGCTATGCGGAAGTGCTAATTACTTTTCATTGATACATTGCAGGTAAAAAGCGTAACTAATGGACAAAATATACACATGTAGGGATGCATTCTTGGGAGTTTTTATTTCCCTTAAATGTTGGTAAAAAATTGGAAAATTGGGTGAAATGTTACTATTTTGGCTAAATGCATTGGATTCAATGGCCCTGGTAAAATAAAATGGTTACCGGTGGTTTATAAGGGTTCAATGGACATGAAATACTGTAGCACCCGATGGTTAACTACTTTACCTCCAGTCACATTGTGGCTCGTTATCGTCCAGCGACGTAGACCTCCGCCCCTTGTGGCGGCACACGCGCGCCGCCGGAGGCTCGCTCCCACTGTGTTCAGTCACAGCGGGAGTCGGGCCAGGGGAGGAGTAGCGGCGATCGCCGCTGCTCTTCCCCGATCGTCGGGGAATCTAGTTTGGAGATCCGCCCGCTTGTGTAAACAGAGCGGGCGGATCTCCTAAGTGACAGGCAGGGACAGAGAGCATGGTTCAGCATAGTTGAACATGCGATCTGTCCTTCTGTCATTCAGTCACCTCCCCCCACACACGTTAGTAAGCACCAGGCATACATTAACCCCTCCCTCTCCAATAAAATTAACCCCTTCCCTGTCAGTGTCATTTTTACAGTAACAGTGCATATTTATAGCACTGATTACTGCAGTAATGTCACTGGTACCCCCAAAAGTGTCAAAAATGTCAGTCAAGGGTCCGATCTGTCCGCCACAATGTCGCAGTCCCGCAAAAAAAATCGCAGATCGCCGCCATTACGCGTTTAAAAAAAAACACCAAAAATTACAGAAATCTTTCCCTTAGTTAGTAAACGCAATAACTTTTGCGCAAACCAATCAAAATACGCTTATTGTGATTTTTTTTTACCAAACATAGGTAGCTGAAAACAAATTGGCCAAAAATTTAAAAAAAATTTGATTTTTACATTTTTTTGGGGGGGAATTTCATATAAAAAAATGTGAAAAATATTGTTATTTTTTCAAAATAAACGCTATTTTTTTGTTTATAGCGCAAAAAGTAAAAATCGCACAGGGGATCAAATACCACCAAAAGAAAGCTCTGTTTGTGGGAAAAAAAGGACGTAAATTTTATTTGGGTACAGCGTCGCACGACCGCGCAATTGTCAGTTAAATTCGCACAGCGCCGAATCGCAAAAAGTGGTCTGGACGTAAGACAGCAAAATCCTCCGGTGGTAAAATGGTTAAAGAAACTTGAATCAACTGCTCCAGTGCCAAAAAGCCCCCTCATTAACCTAATCATTTTATGTTTTCTTCAAAGAAAGTAAAAAACAAATAAAAAAAAACAAATAAAAAAAATCTAAATTTAAAGTACACAGCAAAGTTTCTGCTTTGGTGAAATTTCACTGTTAAAATTCACAGTAAAATCGATTTTGCACTCCCTTTGCTCTTCCCTACATACTGTATAACAATAAATGATTGATTGGTTTAAAAAAACAAAATAAAATCTCAGAAGTCAGTGTATTGCTTTATTCAGATACTTTGTACCAGTCTCCCAATTTGCCATCAAAATATAAAAATCTTTTCCTTATGTAGTTTTCTCTAAAAAAAAAAAAAAAAAAGTGTTGAAAATAAAATCTTATTAAGAAACATAAGATATATTTTTGTATTGTATATTGAAAACTTAATTAAAAAAAAAAAACTTTGCACTCATCATACCCGTATAGTACTTTATTCCCAGAGAATAACCTATATACAAACCTAACCGTTCCAATATTTACGCACACACTCTCACTTTGATATTGTCATACCTGATATTTTTTGCAACATATTTCTCCCTACATTTCTCCCCCCCCTTTATAACCTACTTTCAACCCTTCTTTACACCTACCCCATATCTAACCCTACATCTCCCATTACAAGGTCAAAACTACCTGAGTACTTGTGCTGGACACAAGTACCCACATATCCATTTTGTTCGACAACAAATTGAATAACACACCCTTCTTCAAAATATATACCTGTACTATGACCTACCAGACGAATTGTTTGTTATGTTTCAGCGGGATCCATATGTGTCTACTAATGGACTTTCCTAATACAATGATTGCACTCGCAGTCAATTATCTTTCTAGAATGCACTTGACAAAATGTCTCAAATGTTATTCATGTGATGTACCTTCCTGTTGTTGTATGTGCAATGTTTGTAAACCTTGTATCCTTTTATTACGTTAATAATAAACTTGTTTTGAAAAAAAAAAAAAAAACTTTTTTAATTGCCTCACTATACTTTATTCACTTGATATATTCAGTGTTTTTAATGTTGAACAATCTCCTCTCCCTCTCTGTTTCATATCACATACAGGTCAGGTATACTTTATTTCATTGCATCATGTTCCCTTGCCACACTTTCCTCTTCCAGCTTTTTATATTTGAGCTAGTGTTATGTTTTGTCAGTTACTTCCATATTAGTTTTGTTTAGCCAAAAAGATTTGTCAGCAGAGGACAAGTTCAGTATGTACTACAGGATTAACTGTACATTTACCATTATTGTCTGAAATGTCAAACATGCAACTTTCAATGTACCAAACATGACAATGAATTTAATGAATATTCACTGACCCAAGAAAGAAGAATTACATTTCTGAAAAAACAATTCAGTAGTCTTTGTTTTTACTTTTTCTTATTGGTCATTTGTAAAATGTCACTGTGAAAATGAGAAAATATTCCAAGTTGTGAATATTCTCACAAAACAATACATATTTTACTACTGCACACCTAAATCTAGTAATTACATTAGGCATTGATGGGGTGATGAACCTATTATTTACAGTGTTTGCAGTCTGTAGAGGTTGTATTAGCACTACATTAATTTTTATTTTATTTTATTGAGCACATGGTATGAAGGTTCTTCCTGAGGACTAGGACTAGAGCCTAATTGAAACTGTTAGTGAACTGTAGCATATACTGTAGCATATACTTTTAGGCCCCCACCCTTTACAAAAAAAATAAAATAAATAAATAATAATAATAATGGCGGCCTTCATCATAAGTGTTTCATGTTTCTATAAAATGAACCTTGAAGATAACCATATCTGCTGAAAACCGTATGTTTTTTTGAAGTCAGCAAATTACAAACAGTAATGCTGTTAACGGAGTGATCTGAAAGACTTTAAATTGTTTCCAGAAAACAGCTTAGGTGATAAAGGGTGATATTAGTTCATTTTACCATACTGAACAATATAGAAACCTTATGTTCCATTGAACTTTGGAAAGGATTACCTACATCAGTATTGTATATCTTGAGCCTTAAGGCTTTAATTAGGTCTGAGAAACTTTAATACCTATCTTTATTTATGAGATCTACTTGCTCAGAACTGAAGTTCTTAACCCCTTCCCACCTGCCCATTGGGAGTGGTCACGATGTTCGGCCAATCTGCAGATCAGGCTGGCTGTCCCAGGGTAGCTAGCTGTTTAAAGTATTTTAAAGTCAAGCCAAAACTTCTTTTAAGTTTTCGATGGAGTGGGAAAGAGTTAAAGCCACTATAAGGTTTTTACTGCTATCTGGGGCTCTGTGAGAGATATTTCCACTCACTGACTGCCACAGTAACAACAGTTTAACCACCAGGAATGAGGGGGGTGGGGGTGTCTACAACTGGACACATGCAACAATACATCTCTGACAGGGGTTCTAACCTCCTCTTAATAAACTGATAAACATTGTATTGTTTTTGAAGACTTTACTCACTCATTTTACAGTGGAATCATTGTCATTGGGAAGTGGGGAAAAATCTTTTCTTAGAGCCCAGCTAGGAGTAAAAACCCAAAAGGGATTCTAATGCTTCCCAACCGTGTTTTAAATAAAAAAAAAAAGTTTTGGCTGGATTTTAAAAGACTTTACATAGTGGTGAACCTAAGGGAGCATCATGGCCACACACTATCTCTTGTACAGCCAGCTGCTTGCAAACACCATTATCAAAATGTAATTATATTTCTATTTTAATTTCCTATTTTGAAAATTCAAATATGACATATTGAAAGGTTAAGGAAAAAAAGTTATTTGATTCAGTAGTAGCAAAGCATAAATAATACAAAAAAATAGAATAAAGAGAAAAAGAAAATTATGAAAAATAAAATATAATTCTGTAGAACGGTTATATCCTATAATTAAATGTATAATGTAAACAGAAAATAATGAAGTAAGGCAATGTAACAAACTACAGTAAAAATAAAATGTTGTACATCAAAAAATATTAAAGTATTATGAGATCCCCACTCTATGTAGTGTGTGAAATGCTTTTATAAGACTGCTGCTGGGATGAAAGGTGTATTTTCCTCTCTGGTATTTTTATGTGTGTACCCAGCGCTGTCAAACCATAAAGTGCTTTATATGTATCTCTATTCATTATTTGTGCAGAAACATAATATTTAAATCACAATACATATTTTTAAAAAAAATAAAGTGCAATCAAAGCAAAAAATGTGCATGAACAATAAGTCCTTTAAAGTGCTGGTTATCTTATTCTTCCAGTACCAGTATGTTCCAACAAGTGCCATTATGCTTCCCTCCTTATGTGCCGTTACTCACCGACCAGTGATGGGTTAAACGCCTGTGTTTCAAAAATAATCTTCAGTGGCAAAAAAATTTTTTTCTTTCTTTTGTGACTCTGGCAGGTAGATCAAAGTGCGTGGCTACCACGCTACAGCATGGATGCTTGAATCCGAAGCTCCAATCCAGCGCTGGGAGCTACTACACCCGGACACACCGAAGTTTGCCTAAAGGGCCGCCCAACTTGCTGGAGGAAAAAGACAGTCCAGCCGCAAAAACGTAAGCAATTCTTGCCACTAACGAGCCGTTGCCCTCTCCAAGATGGCGCTAATGCTCAATCCCCTGCCTTGTCATGCGGCTCTGCCTCCAATACACCAAGCCCCTACTCGCAGAACTGCTCCCAGCAGCACTCACTGAACGCCTCCACACCTGTATCTAGGAGCCCAGCAAACTCTAAACCTAGGCTGGACCCAGACAAATGCAGTGGTAATAAGGTGAGCACCAAATATAACTCTATGGAAGATACAAGGGAGTTAGCAGACAACATTGACTCATTTCCCATTATCAATCAACCCCTCTCAGATACCACACTAAAGGACATGCTTGTGTCCCCACGCAGCTCACTGACATGATGGAGTGTATGAGGGGCTTTAAACGTGAAGTGAGTCTCACAACTCCCTGGTGGATGCCTGTAGTGAACATACGGATGAAGTGGCCTGGCTCAGATCTAAGATAGCAGACTGAGAGGATAGGTCATGCAGGAATAATGTGAAGCTGAGGGGTATAACAGAAGCACAACAACCCCCACAACTACAACAATATGCATGTGACCTCTTAAAAGCCCTACCACCTGCGATTTCTGATGCAGAGCTGGTCATTGATAGAATCCATTGTCTGCTAAAACCATTCCACCTTCCAGATAATGTATCCAGGGATGTACTGATGCAAGTGCATTTCTTCCATGTTAAGGAACAATTTATGTCAGCGTTTCGTAAAACCTCGCACCCTCCTGAAAAGTACACCTCTATTCAGGTCTTTGCTGATCTTTCTCAATTCACGATGCTGAAACGCAAATCTCTATTGCCCGTAACAAAGGCACTACACAACCATAACACTGTGTATCGGTGGGGATACCCAACAAAATTGATTATCACCAAAGATGGACACTCTAAGGTGATCATCACTCTGGAAGAGGGCCTTGAGTTACTCCGCTCCTGGGACATCTTGCCTACCAAAACTCCTGAAGCGTCTGTCTCCCCCCCCTCTAGCGCAAATACAAAGCGACTGGCAACTTGTGTCCCACAAAAAGAAAAATAATAAGAAGAATGAGCGAGCACCTCTGTCACATTTCTAATAGTTGTTCTCATATCTAATTTAGATCCTAGTTTAATATGGAGCTCAGTTGCATAAACTCCTCCACCTAAACTATGTGCAGTTACCCTGCCACCAGATTCTAGCTGGAATCTACCTTTTTACTAAAACAGTTACGTTTACTCTGTTTATTCTTGTTCTTATTTTGTCCCCTTTTTATTTCTACATTCTGGCTTGCACCCGATTTCTTGAGGGTGATCCTCACTGTGGGAATCCCGCTCTGTTGCTGCTGGATATCATTGATCCTGAGATGGACTACTGGAATCCTGACTCCCCACACCTTTACAATACCCGATGACCCTCTAAGATACTGTCATCATTTATACTTATCCATTACCTATGCCACTCGTTATTACATCCTTTAATGTACATGGTTTAAACCACCCTGCGAAGAGATCTTCGGTGTGGAAAGAGGCCCTCAAGCTCCAAAGTCATGTGCTATGTCTACAAGAGACACACTTCCTAGCCTCTAATGCTCCCACCTTCCGTCATAAAAATTTTCCACATATTTTCATGACTTCTGCGACTATGAAACGGAAAGGCGTTCTAATAGCTATTAGAGACACTATCGCCTTCGCGTCTAAGGAGGTACATGCTGATCCAGAGAGGAGATTTCTGATCCTCATAGGAGAACTAAACAACAAAATGTACACTCTAGCCAACTTATACTCGCCGAGCACCCGTCAACTTTATTTTGTTAAAAAATTCTTCCACAGACTCAACTCCATTAACCACTTTAGCCCCGGAAGATTTGGCTGCTCAAAGACCAGGCCCTATTTTGCGATTCGGCACTGCGTGACTTTAACGGACGCTGTACCCAAATGAAATTGAAGTCCTTTTTTTCCCACAAACAGAGCCTTAATCATATGCGGAGACTTTAACCTGCAATCGACTCCACCTCTTGATTTAGGCATCCTGCACCTACTTTGCCCCCTTTTCTTCATGGTGAAGATGTTTATGATGTCTGGAGATGTCAGAACGCGAATGAACGCGATTACACCTTCCATTCCTCCAGACACAACACATATTCGCGTATTGACCTGATTTTGGTTGACAGATGCTTACTTCAGTCAGTATCCTCCTCTACCATACATGAGGTATCATGGTCAGACCATGCTCTGGTCTCTATAAGTATGATGGAGGGGAAAGCTCCGGGTCCAACTTATGTGTGGAGGGCTAACTCGTATATAATGCACACTCCCACCCATAGGTCCACTATCCCTAAGCATTTATTAATATTTTGCATTTAATACCAACTTTATGCCTAACCCTTTTTCCCTATGGTGTGCCCACAAGGCATTTATTAGTGGTATTATGTTACAAATCTGTTCTGGGGTAAGGAGGCGGAGGACACAAGAAGTAGATTGCTTACTGAATGACATCAAAACCTTAGAAACACAAAACAAGCTAAATGCTGATAGTGCCACAGCGAACAAACTCGCCCAACTCAGCACTGAACTTAGACTTATCCTTATAGAGCAATACAACAAGCATCCCCCCTCCTTAAAACTATCACACTACTCCTTGGGTAACCGGGCTGGTAAGTTTTTGGCCCAAAGACTCAAAGAACATAAGTCCCATGCAAGAATACCCTATCTCCACCACCGCACTGGAAAGGGCAAAATCTACAACCCAAAAAGTATTGCGGCTTGCTTTGTGGAATACTATCAATACCCCACACACCACGGACGATGCTATTCAAAAACGTTCTCACTAACCTCAACCTTCCCTCTTTGACACAGATGCAATTGTCAACCCTTAACGAGCCAATTACCAGACTTGAAATTGAGAAAACTAACAAACTACTTCCCCTTGGAATCTCCTGGCCCTGACGGCCTATCCAATAATTATTATAGGCTCTTTCATGGCACCTTTTCTCAAACATTGGAATCAAACTACTCAGCAGCAATGTCCTCTGCCTCATTCCCTTCTGAAATGTTGAAGGTCTATGTTGTTACCATCCCTAAACCGGGCAAAGATCACACCACACCATCTAACTTCAGACCTATCTCACTGTTAAATACAGATGTAAAACGTTATGCTAAAAAATTAGCGTCTAGGCTATTGCCCATGCTGCCAACTCTAATAAAGCCTGACCAAACAGGCTTTACCCCAGGCAGACAGGCGTCTGATGCCACAAGATGGGTGATTGACCTCATGCACTACGCTAAAGCCGTTCGGATTCCTTCCCTGCTCCTATCTCTGGATGCAGGGAAGGTATTCGACAGGATCCATTTGGGCTACATGACACACACCTCAAAAAATTTGGATTTAAAAGACCCATACTTTCCACAATCTTGGCTTTATACTCCTCCCCATGCTCACAGGTTTATACATCAGACACCCTATCTCAAGCTTTCCCCATTTCAAATGGAACCAGACAAGGTTGTCCCTTATCACCTTCAATCTTCTTATTGAGCCCTTAGCTGAAGTGATCAGGACACACCCCAAAATCTCAGTTTTTTCTCTTCACGGCACAACCCACATTAGTCTCTTCGCTGATGATATATTATTCCTTACCGCCCCATCTTCTTCCCTCCTCTATGTCCATGACATACTAATCAGATTCTATCAAATATCCTTTTACAAAGTAAATTTCACGAATCACTTATTCTAGACCTAGGCATCCCCTTCTCCCTTCGTACCAAATTACAAGCCTCCTTCCCTTACACATGGCAACAAGCTGATATTCTGTACCATGGAATACGGTTAACAGCGGACCCAGCACAACTAGCATACACCAATTACAAACCACTTATAGAGAAAATAACTAAAGAAACACACAGACTGGCTAAAATGTAACTTTCCTGGTCGGGAAGATTGGCTTAATTTAAAATGCTCATACTCCCCCAAATGCTATATATCTTTCGTACGCTCCCTATTCCATTAAAAGGCACACACTTACGTACCTTGAATGGCATTATAAAGCCATACATTTGGAGATCAGACCATCCTAGGAGCTCTAGAACCCAATTGCTCAAACATCGTTCTGCAGGGGGCATGGGGAAGATAGATATCCGAGATTACCACCGGGCCTCGATCCTTAATCAACTTAGGAGTTGGTTCTTCCCTTCTAATGCTCTGTGGACCACTGTTGAGTCTGCCTTTAGCACTCTTTCAGATCCACCCTCCCTTTGGCTTCTGGACATTTGGACACTGCTCCACTTAAAACTTTTCCCACCGACCATGCAGGCTTTCCTACTAGCGTGGAGAGATATCTGCAAAATAACCCCTTGCACTAACAAATTAGTAAAGGTTCCAGTGCCCATCAACACGCTAACAAGTGCAATATCTAATATAGCACCCCTAGACTGGCGGGATAGGGGTATACTCTAAGTAGATGACCTATACACCAATAACAAATCTAAAGACTTTCAGACACTTTGAGAGTAATTAAGGCTCCTGCCCAAAGATCAGTACAAGTTTTTACAGATTTCCCACTTCCTTAGTTCACTAGAATCCCCCCACATATACTCACAGGAACTGATATGGAATTTCTACACCTCAGATTCCGTCCCTTAAAAGGGAATACCGTTCTTTTACAATCTATTCAAAGATAAACTCAATTTTACAGAGTCTGCTCCATAGCAAAAATGGGAAAATGACCTAGGTAAAAATTTCAGTAACTTTCAGTGGCAATGCGCATTCATGACAACCTATAGAGCTTCCAAGTGTATAGCACACTGGGAACTCACACAAAAAATAGCCTTAAGATGGTACCTTACACCCTACATGATGTCAAGATTCTCAAAATCCAACTTCCCACTGTGCTGGAGAGATCACAGGGAGGTAGGAAATATAATGCACATGTTCTGGTCATGCAAAAATCTTACTAGCTTCTGGAATGGCATTTTTACGCTGTATCGAAGATATCACGAGTAAACTAACCCCCCCCCCCCACTCCTGAATTAGCCATACTGAATCTAGGTATCGACAAATTTTCTCCACCCTACCGTACGGTAAATAGCCACATACTTCTTGCAGCTAAATCGTTTATAACAAGAGGCTGGAAATCTAATAAAGTCCCAAATATCTCGGAAGTCCTGGACATTGTATGAACTCACTATAGATATGAATTTCTGCTAGCCAATAAGTCAGGTAATAGAAGCAGAATTGACCTACAGTGGTCTATATGGAAGGCTTGGTCTAAGATGTAACTAGATTAATTAACAGCTCCTTTATGGGGTCTTTCCCTCCCCCCCTCTTTTTACCTATCTCCAGCAACAATCAGGCCTCGTTCTATTTTCCTTTACTCCTCTTTGTATAGTACCCCCTTCCCACTCTCTGGTTCCCCTCATGTCAGTTTCACACGATTCTTATTGTGAGTGCTATATGCTCAACTTCTAAGATGACTATGAATATGTTTGTTCTTTGTACTTCTAATGCTACCATGTGGAACTGTAAACTTTCAAGTATTATTTACTTTGTACTTTTGATACTGTTTTATGGTTTGTCCTGTTTTTTACAAATACTCACTGATAAAAAATAATTGAAAAAAAAGAACCTCATATGAGTGTAGGGAGATAGAATCAGGAGAAATCCATAGTGTAATTCCGTTTTTGTTAAAAAAAAACATATAGAAGCCAATTGCGCACTTACAAAACTCTCCTCTTGCATGTGAGCATAAGGTGATCCAAATAAGGTATAAACAAGTTGAGCAGCAAATCCCAACACCAGTGAAGATATATGTGAATTGCGCTCACCAGATGGATGGGACCCCAGTGCTGTACAGCAAGAGGGTCAAACACGCTTCAAAAGGTAGGGGTATATCCCAACAGAATTCACCGACCATGGAAGATGTCAAAAGGGTCCTTGACAGATGTAACCAGTCAGAGTCTCCACTCCAAGTTACATAAACACTTATTTGAAGAAGGCTGTGAACTCCGGACACTGATCGCCCTGATGATGCCGTAGATAGCCCAAGAGAGCCACACAGAGGAGGCTATGGCACCCAGGTAGACTACAAGAGCCAAAACAAGGGACCAACCACAGGAGGGGGGGTGTTGAGTCCAGTACCCTCAGACCAGTCTAGTTGGACTGTATATGTGTGTTGGGCAACTGTATTTCCTCACTAAATACCGCGATTCACCCTCCATCTCGATATACATAGACATATATATATGGGGTCGCCTGCCTTTACACGCACATGAACTTTAATGGCTTTAATGACCCAGTCTTAGTCTGTAGGGCTCAATATTGAGTTTGCCCACCCTTTGCAGCTATAACAGCTTAAACTCTTCTGGGAAGGCTGTTCACAAGGTTTAGGAGTGTGTCTATGGGAATGTTTGACAATTCTTCTAGAAGCGTATCTGTGAGGTCAGGCACTGATGTTGGAAGAGAAGGCCTGGCTTGCAGTCTCTAATTCATCCCCAAAGGTGTTCTATTAGGTTAAGGTCAGGACCCTATGCAGGCCAGTCAAGTTTCTCCAACCTAAACTGGGGTTGTTTTTCAGGGTTTGGTCTTCGCCCCTTAGTGCCAGTGAAGGGAACTTTTAAAGCATCAGCATACCAAGACATTTTGGACAATTTCATGCTCCCAACTTTGTGGGAACATTTTGGGGATGGCCCCTCCCTGTTCAAACATGAGTGCGCACAAGTGCACAAAGCAAGGTGCATAAAGACATGGATGAGTGAGTTTGGCGTGTAGGAATTTGACTGGCCTACACAGAGTCCTGACCTCAACCCGACAGAACACCTTTGGGATGAATTAGAGCGGAGACTGTGAGCCAGGTATTCTAGTCCAACATCAGTGCCTGACCTCACAAATGCGCTTCTGGAAGAATGGTCAAACATTCCCATAGACACACTCCTGAACCTTGGGGACAGCCTTCTTAGAAGAGCTGAAGCTGTTATAGCTGCAAAGGGTGGGCCAGCTCAATATTGAACGCAACAGATTCAGACTGGGTTGCCATTAAAGTTCATGTGTGTGTGGCAGGCATCCCAATACTTTTAACAATATAGTGTATATATAAATGCAGGGTGACGTGATGACAGGTGATCTGCATGTACTGGATATCCCTAGTTTTTCAGGTTTACTGTCAACCTGAAAGACTGATGATTTCGAATGGCAAAAAACTTTTACAGTGGGCAACAGTACCAATGTAATGAAAGTTGTACCCAGAGTTTCTTTTTTATTTTTATTATTACAGGAGGACCTTTTAAAAGAAAATCAGCCTGGAGTTGGACTTTAATTGATCTAATTTTATCTGACTGTCAGTGAGTATAGTTAGTTATTTAATAAAATACAAATTGTGATTGGTCCGTATTGGCTATTGCACAGTGATCATATACATTTTTGAATAATAAATGTTAATTATATTTTTTAGATCTGTTTTTATAAGTTTTAAACTATTCCAGTTACATTTATAACCACATTACCTCACTCAAGATGACCTTTTTACCCTGCGCTCCATAATCTGTCCAACCCCTCCCCCGTCAATTTATAAGACAGAGCCAATTTTAGTGTTGAAATGTAAGGATATTTATAAGTACCAGAACTTCAAATGAACATAAGGAATGCATCAGACTCTTTCTTGCTAAACCCTTCATATACTTTTACCACATTGTGGTACAAACCATCTGAATAATTACATCAAAATTGTGAATGGGGGAACTATAAAAATCTATTGCCACTTTGTTTCCATTTTCCCCTGGCTGGATTTTATATACCATTATTTCTTCTAATCCCATCTGTACCTGTATCAGAAGTAAAATATTAATTTATTGCCCAATTTTGGCTGGCATCTACCTACTAGTGGGTTGTCTATGTTAACTGTATCCTTCTTAGAGAACAACTGGCCTATCGCCATCTTAATGCAGTCAAAAAATTCAACCTTGTCTGGCAAAGCTGGATAGATAACCCTAGCCTTGCAACTCCACAGCTAGTGATGGATAAATTGTTACGATTTTAAACCCACCAAAAATGTTAGTGATGTTTGACTGGGCTTGGAACTTTTCTTATGTTCTATAAATCAGCGTAGGTAAGTTGACATTTTAAGCAGATGTCCATTAACAAGCTCAGGTGGTTTGATTCGTTTTTCTTTTATTTCCTGTTTTTGCAAAAAAACAATATATATGTGCTATGTACCAGGCGACATCTGAAGGTGGTGTGAACAGTGGTTCAGCCATTTTATTTATCTTAGTTACTAAAAGCCATTTTGTGTAAAAATATTTTTTTTTTAATACTGCTGTGATATTCTGCATGAAACCTTTGCCCACGCTAATTCTCACAAGATAAGAGTCCCGTCTTTTATTGTAAACAATGTTACTTCCCCGAAATGACGTGCATCAGTCTGGGTCAATTTGACCAAGGTGTCATACATACGCAGATAATGACCTTGTGGGAGGGTCCATGAGACGCCATCAGTAAATTACTGTTTTAATGTTTTTCTATGAAAATGTTTTGCTATAAAAAGCTGTAAGCAATAAACAGATGTCAGGTCATTCTGAACGAACCGTATGCTGTCTGTGTATTGAGTTTAATCAGAGTGGCCTCCAGGCCTGCGAGTCCAGAGGTCAACTGGGTCGAGTCCGCAAGTCTACCACTTTGGAGTGGTTAACCCCAACAGTTCTGGAGGTTCCACTGAGATGGTCAACGCCCATGTCCGGTAAATTTTATTTTGCCTTACCGAGACCTCTGGGTCAACAACCATATCTAGAGTAATACCTGTTGGCTGTATAGACTTGATAATAAGTGTTTAGGGAACACTAGGACCTCTGGTAGGTCCCGGGTCCTTTGGTAGTGACCCGATTAGGTTCTGGAGACCTATGGAATATTATAAACAGTACTGTAAAATTGACTGAACGATTGTAACCCCTGAGACTCAGATGTTTTTCTTTCCTTTACTTATTCTTTCTGTTGCATAGAAGTATAAGATAAATGTTTAATATGTGTATTGTTTGTCTATAATGGTAGGAAAACCTTCTTGATAGCCACTATACCTGGGAGGTATCTGTCAAGACTCGGTAAGGGTTTTTTTTTTTTTTGTGGTTGTTCCCAGAAGGGACACCCCGAGTCCAAAGTATAAGGTTTAATTTACATACACCCGTGGCTTTTCAGGAGAGTTTTGAACCATAAGGGGTCTCAGGACCCAGGTACATCTAGGTAACAATGATTTTGTGAATGTGTAAATCCTAGAGACATATTTTATTAAGTGAGAGAATATTGGAATTTGTTTATTGTTTTGTTATGGAAATTAAGGTAGAGAATATTACTTCAGGAACGGTCTACCTAAAGTTGAAGTGTTAAGAATTAATGTATATTGTTTTGTGAATTGTACTAAAGGTTTAAGTCTAAGAGACATTAGGAGACAGGTATATCACAGGAAAGAGAGTTTTGTATTCTGTCCGCATTCTCTTTCAGTAAAGGTTATTTGTAATATCTTTAGAATGGGGAAGAATCAAACCAAACAAATCCCACACCCCGATCCAGGCAAGACATGTAGGTCATATGTCTCCCGGGTCTCAGGTGGATGCACATATATTAACCCTTGGATAGATACCCTAGCAGGATGGATGGAAAAGATGGGGCCCTTTCCCCCGAGATGGGGACAGTGATAGTTTTTACATAAATATGGTAAAGAGACTCTGTCTAGGTGACAGAAAGATTTTCCCGTACTTTTCGGAGACAATGGGATATGAAGAACATGAAAAGAGACGGGAGAAATGGCTTACTTATGCCCGTATTGGTATAATAGAATAGAAAAAGATGCAGCTGGCTGCTAAAGAAAAACAGCCTGTCAGCATGCATTTCCAAGGGCGTTATCCGAGAGGAAGAGGAAGGGGGGGGATTCAGAGGCAGAGTAGGACATTTTCAACATAGGCCCCCCTACAATAATAAACCACAACAACAAAGGACAGGATGTTTCAACTGTGGGGTAAGGGATTGCCCCTATGAGGACCGATGTGTTAGTGGTCCCCCCACAGTTAAAACAACCTCACAACAGCCTCACAGCAGCCTCACAACAGTCTAAGATAAAGTTATCTGCCAATCAGCAACAAGTGATGGTAAAACTGTCACAACAGAGAGTGGATTCACAGTGACATTGGGAAAAATGCCTATTTTTGTTCCGAGTCCAGAGAATAATTATTTCCGTTTATAGAAAGGGTGCCACAGCATTTATGTTGATCCAGGGGTATGGGCCATAAGTTCCCTGGATGTAGGATTGATTCCATGCCCCCCCTTACATAACCACCCTGAAGTCAGGAGTAGGACCCATTCAATCTTTTATCGAAGGAAAAGGAGGATGGAATCAGGCCTATATTAAACAGATTCTTGGCCAAAGATAGATTTAAAGAAATAGTATTACCTTACAATACCCCCGTTCCTTGCTGCACCTACAACTGCATCCACGGTCTAATTTTCCAAAGCAGACGTAGTTTTCTTTGCGGCCATTATACACCAGTATCAGACAAACAGAAATGTTTGTATGTGTCTGTGAAGCTGCGCTGAGACCTTGAAGCTGGTACATTCCTTTCAATAGGGAGGGGGCCACTTTTTGCACGGAGCTAGTGTGGGACTAATGGTTCCAGCATTCCCACACATATGCAATTATTTTTATAGAATTTTTTTGATGTTTTGCCATTTATACATTTTTGCCTATCTTGTATGATAGTGAGCGTAGTAGTAGTGAAAAAAAAACACTGTTTTATTAGGCAAAACATAAATTACCGTAGTCGGCAGGATACTTTGAAGTTATTTTTTATAAAATGATAGATAATAACATTTTGCAAATGGTTCCCTATGTGAAGGTGAGTCTTGGAGCAAAATTTAGAAAATTGGCTATTTGCCAAGAAAGGGTTCTAATGTAAATATCTTTGTTCCTGTTATAGTTATGGAATTTATTTTTGGACATTAAGGGTTACCACAATTAGCGTGACCTTTGAACCCTGTTGGCACTGAGCCAAAAGTTTCAAATCAGATTAACTTTTTATTTGATTATAGTATTTAGGTGATATTTTAGGGGTATCCTCTATTGAAGGAGGGGAACCTCTGGCCAGATTTTTGTAAGATTGGCACAAGGCCAAAAGCTTTTAGTAAGATTGGCACTGAGCCAAAAAGTTTTTAGTTTTTTATCTGATTATAGCATGCAAGTGGTATCTGATGTGACATCTCTACTGACAGCCATGCTACCCACTTTACAGTGATTGATTTAAGTAATGCATTTTTTTTAGCATCCTAGTGGACGAGGAGACACAGCCCATCTTTGTTTTTTGTTTTTAAGTCCAGGTAACTGACCTGGTGTAGAATGCCTCAGGGATATGTGTACAGTGCAGTTGTCTGCTTCATAGTTCTCCAGACCACGCAAGAGGGGATGGACACCTGCTCATGGGTCAGTCCTGCTACAATATGTGGATAACATATGTAGTCACTCTGTGGAGGCCAGTCAGAGTGAGTGAGTTTATTGAGGTATTTACATGTATGTGGACACAAAGTGTCACAGGAAAAATGACAATGGTGTCAGGAAAGTGTTGTTTATCTTGGCTTTGTTCTCACAAAGGGGGAAAGGAGAGTCTGACACAAAAGAGCTGCAAGTCTAGTGGGTCTTTCCAGCCCACAGTGGGTTTTGCCCGCCCACAAACCAGGATCATTGGTATTGTAGACAATGGATCCCAGACTGCTCCTATTTATGACAACATTTTGAGACAAGCCACAGGTCCAGAAATGTCAGAAATTGTTAAATGATCACAGGAAATGTTGAATATGTTTGCATATCTGAAAAATGCTATGGTTGTAGCGCCTGCACTGGGCCTCCCAAACTATGGAAAATGTTTTATGTTTATGCAAGGGACAATTGTAAGACCATGGCAGGTGTACTTGCCCAGGAGTATGGTGGTAAACTTTGCCATATCGTTTTTTTTCTCAAAGATGATCTCAGTCCAGGGTCTAAAGGCATGCCTGAAGTGACTCCGAGCATGTGCGATGGTAGTGGAGATGGCCACATCATTTAACCTAGGCAGGTCCTGCCCCAGTTTTAAATGGGTTACTGGGATTAAAAGGGTGTGTTAAACCACAACATGATTGTACAGACATAATATATCAGGACACATCTCCAAGAGCATATGTGTCCTCCACAGCCATAGAGGGAGCAGAGGATGTCTTTTTAGATGGTTCCTGCTCCAGGCCAAAAGATCACACATTGTTAGAGCTACAAACGCATGCTACAGAACAGGTTTTAAGGAATTGGATGGGTGATGATTTAGAAAAAGTTGAGAATGGCCTTTTTCTAAAAGAGGGGAGACCTTGTATCCCCGCAGCTAGTGCCCCACTGTTTAATGCCTAGTATCATGGAATAGGACACAGGGGGTGGGAAAGAACGTATGAAGTATTACTGACAGCCTTTTTTTTTACATTGCAGGCCCACCTAAATTAGTGAAAGCATATGTTGCTAGATGCATCACCTGTATTAGGAACAATACAATCCAAACACATAATAACAAACATGAGCATCTCCAATACCCATCAACCCCATTCACACATCTACAAATAGATTTCACACATAGGCCCAAAGCAGGGAAAAAAACAAGAGTTCCTTTTAGTCATAGTGGACATGTTCAGCAGATGAGTGGAAGCTTTTAGGACCACAAAAGGGAGATGCCCACACGGTGGGGCACATTCTCAGTAGTTCTAATAATGGTCCAGCTTTCATATCAAAAATATGCCAGAAACTAGTTAAAATCCTGAAAATAGATTGGAAGCTCCACATTCCCTATCATCCATAGAGTTCATAGTGGAAAGGATGAATAGGACAATTAAAGACAAGTTGAGAAAAGAAAAAAGTAATTGAAACTTTGAATCAAGTGGAACGAAATGTTGCTTGCACCTTTCTTTTCTCTTCACTGGTAACAACCCATCCCTTGAAGGAGGGAGATGAAGTAGTGATCAAGCTGTCCCCACATCACAAGACCAAGGCTGGATTTCCTTTTGGACCAAAGACAAAGGTAGTCGCAGTGACCAGAATCTCTGTCCTTGTGGAAAACCAACAAGCCGAGATCCATGTCAGTCAAATAAAAAAAGGTCAAGGTGGATTGTGTGAAGTAAGACAAAGACAGAGACAAAGATACAGATAAAGACACAGATAAAGGAGGAGAAGTAGGTCTTGAAAATCCCCGAAGAGCGAGTGAAGCAGGTGTTATAGTCTCTGAAAATGTGCAAAATGACTGTATTCATAGCAAAGAACTCTGGCAAGCTGTGGATTTTGTTGGTGGCACTAGTATTTTTAGTGTTCATCCCAACCTGGATCATAACTAACTATATATATCACCCAGCGGATCTGGAGGAATTTGTGGGACCCCTAACTCCACCAGCACAGATATAGTATCAGAGAAACCTCAGAAAAGGAATAAAAGAGCCCTGTCCCATAGTTTACTCTCCCAGATAGCCATCACACAAATAAATGGCATGACAAAACTTTGGTATAATTCCTCTAGCACACAAGTAGTTACTTTTATAGTGCCTTATGAAACAATATCCCCTAGTAGTGATGATACCATATGGTATAATGATGGGAGATTAGGCCCAGAAACTCTATTTATATGTGTCACAGACAAATATTGGGGAGACAATTGTGACTATTGGGGATCAGTGGATTGGAACACGGGAGATGATTGAGAGTATAAACCTACTACTAGCAAGGATGAAAATGGAAAGACACTTCTAAGCAGAATGACAATTGTTAAACATGTTCCCGAGCAATTTAGACTGACCATAGAAAACCCTAGTCCAGAAGATAGTGGAACTTACGTTTTGGGTATCTGGTGGAAATCAGGGTACACTAGCTTCAGAAAGCCTTTTCAGCTAAAAGATATGTATGGCTCTTCTGAGTGGCCATCCCAGGTACAAGAGACAAATCCTTTAAGGCCCCATGTGCAGACTTTGGGGGAAATGATAGCTATAGCAGATCCCACCTTTGAGGATACTATGGCCATAGAGACAGGATTCTCTGATGTAAACTTATGGTTAGAATGGATGAGGTATAGTGCTCACATAACATGTCAGATTGTTATGTCTGATGAGGAGCTAGGCTACACCTAGGTACAGGGCCCCTTAACATCCCTGAGAATATAGAGACTTGTTTTCTTAGCCTCTATACCAATACCTCTACTAACCATTCTAACTGTGAAACATGGAAAAAGGAATATCCCATCATAACTAAAGAGTCTGGGTCCACTGGATCTGTCACCATTTACCCAGGTAGCTACACATGTTATTCCAGACACAGTGGAAGGGGTAGATTTGTAGGAAACTTTACAGAGGGTTATTGTTCCACTTACAGGTCTACTGTTATAGAGAATCAAACACGGTCTTTGGAAGACATATATTGGATATGTGGAGATATGGACAGGAGAGTGTGCCCTTGCTAAAGCAATAATGCCCCTACATGTATTCACTGAAAATTACTAAAACACACATCAGTTTAAGGAGAACACTAGAACTACAGGGAAACAAAAGAGAGAGGCCCCCATGGGTAGTTTTTACCCACATATTTTTATAGATGCCATAGGTGTTCCAAGAGGGGTCCCAAATTAGTTTAAGGCCTGAGATCAGGTAGCTGTTGGATTTGAATCGCTGTTCCCCATAGTTACGGCGAATAAGAAAGTAGATTGGATAAATTAGATTTATTATAATCAACAGAGGTTTGTTAATTACATGCGAGAGGCCCTCCAGGAGATAGCAGAACAATTAGAAGTCACCTCACAAATTACATTTCAGAATCGAGTAGCATTAGATATGATGCTTGCAGAGAAAGGAGGTGTCTGTCAGATGATAGAGAAAATAGGTACATGCTGCACATACATTCCCAGTAACACTGGTCCAAATGGAGAGGTCACATTAGCTATCCGGAAACTAGAGAGTTTGTCGGTTGAGCTTAAAAGGAATTCAGGCCTTACCAACCCTTGGGATGAGTTTTTCTCGGGATCAGGTATTTTTGGGTGGCTTAAGGGGATCGCCACCACCATAGTATTAGTGGTAGTTTTTTTTTTTTTTTTTATGCATTTTTTAAGCTTGCTATAATATGCCTTGCTAGGAGTGCCACTCCTACTCCCTATATACGTATATGCAATATTTGCAAACTGGAGGTAATAGTCGAAATGAAGATAACGACGCGGCCTAATAGTTAATCATATTCATGATTAAAGAGGGGATTGAAGGCTGTGTGAACAGTGGTTTAGCCATTTTAGTTATCTTAGTTACTAGAAGCCATTTTGTGTAAAAATCATTTTTTCATACTGTGATATTCTGCATGAGAGCTTTGCCCACGCTAATTCTCACAAGATAAGAGTTCCGTCTTTTATTGTAAACAATGTTACTTCCCTGAAATGACGTGCATCAGCCCGGGTCAATTTGACCAAGGTTTCATACATATGCAGATAATGACCTTGTGGGAGGGTCCATGAGACGCCATCAGTAAATTACTGTTTTAATGTTTTTCTATGAGAATGTTTTGCTATAAAAAGCTGTAAGCAATAAACAGATGTCAGGTCATTCTGAACGAACCGTATGCTGTCTGGGTATTGAAATTAATGAGAGTGGCCTCCAGGCCTGCGAGTCCAGAGGTCAACCGGGTCGAGTCCGCAAGTCTATCACTTTGGAGTGGTTAACCCCAACATTTTATTTTTCTGACAATATTTGTATTAGTATGTGCAATAATTGTGTTCTGATTGATCTGTATACCATATTATTGGGCTGTATGGTCACTTACAATCCTTGTCAATAAAAAAAAAGAAAGAAGTAAAATACTGCAGGTATGTTAACGTGCTCTGTAATAAAATGACAATGCCTTTTGTAGACTTTAGGTTCTGTAAATAAATTAAACAAACAAGTCAGAATTTTCTGCATATGCTTCTCTTCTGAACCTGCTGTGAGTGAAATTGTTTCCTACTGTTAGCTGCAGGAGAGTCTTACAGCCATGTTGCCCTGTACATACGAGGGGTTTTCAAAAAGTTTCTGCACGTTTTTATATTTATTGGAGTTAAAAAAAGTGTGGAAACTTTTTGAAAAACCCTCGTATATTAAGATCACCCTGTTCCCTTGGTTTCAAAAGCACATATTTCAAATATATAAAGTATACATAAATTATTTTTTTCATATATTTTTCCCTTAATTTATATTAGCAATAAAATCCCTTGGACTGTTGCTAAAGATAGAAAAAGACATGGTTTATGTGGAAAGCCAACCATATCATTGTACATCTCCTCCACAATGTTTTTGTCTCATGTGCTGTAGACATATAAACAGTATCTGTGGGTACAGATCAATTGACAGAAAGCGAAAAAATATATTTTTTTAGTGTGAAAGGGTAAGGGTTGGACAGCTCTTTTACTTCTCTTAAGGTGCTCTGCCATGTAAGAAAGCTGGCTTTAATGCTTTCTGAGTCACTGACATAGATCAAGGATGGTGATAAGTTATTCTGACATTTTTTGTTGACACGCATTTACAGCACGTACTGTACATATGTAAAAATTGAATAATTCTCTTAGCAAGCACAATCCCCAAGGCCATCCACAGAAGGAAATAGTTACACTGGGTTGCCAGAAGAACACTGCTCAGCCTGAGGCAGAAGACCAAGCAGTCACTTGCTTCATTTCAAAGTTTTATATTCCGGTGGATCCACAAGATCGCCCTTTGTTTGTGCAGATGACAACCAATCATCACCTGATCAAAAAATTGTATGCATTTCCATCTCTGCCTCTAGCTGTCTCTTTGCTTTTATTTACAGTGTACACAATCTCAGAATGTCGAATCCTATGACTTATTTCCACGACACTTAAATAGCTTTGCATTTCTCCATGAAGTCTTACATTTTGAATGCTTTTAATGTTACACAGTAGTGAAAATGCATCTGCCAATATGAAATACAACTTACCACACACCCTGCAGCCATGGTATTGACAAGAAATGTGGAAGTAAGGTGTGATAAAGCAGGAACACTAATAACTCCCAGAGCTGCGTGTGAGAGTGAGCAATTAAGTATGGGTGTAAACAGGGCTCTACTAAAAGCTCATATTTTTCTCCAATATCCCTTTGCCCAATCTAGCAGTAGGGAGGGCACAAGGGGTTGCCAACATATATATAAGGAAATTCATAAAGGGGTCTCTTTAGAATTCAAGCCTGCCTCTGCATGACAAATATCAGTGCAGGCAACAGATTCATGTACCTGTTGTAAGAGGCACCTAGTGGTTGGCTGAATTTGGTGCCAAACATCAATTCCCTACCCTGCTCCAGCCCTGCTAGAACACAGTCCCTCCTGCTGAGCCTAAACCTTCCACCATCTTGTGCCCTGCTCCTTGCCATAGGCCTCCACTCAACATTGCTGGCCATAGATCTTTGATCCTCAAGGAAGGAATGTCCACAAGTAAAAGTAGTTTTGCTGGACTATACAGGTGGTGTTTAGAAAACAGCATCACATCACAAGGACATACATTTTGGAGTCATTTGACATTACACAGTCAATCACATTTAGTGGATGGTTAGCAGTAGTCACAAGTGAAAACATGTGTAGCACTTTTTTAGCCATATCCCTTTTAGTCTCTCCTCCTCCCAGGGTCATTAGTACTCACAGAACTGTGCTCTTTGTAGTCACCTCCTTCCTAGGTACATCTCCCCCAGGAACCCTCCAGAGAAGCAGTCTTCTAAAGGCCTTTTGCATTTAGCCCTGGCTCCCAACGCCATAAAGGACAGAATAACTAGATCTAGCTCCTCCTCCTACAGCGTCACTTCACCCAGGCTTCTGCCCTGTTAAGGGCCTATGTGTGCTGGTTACACATTCATAGGTATTCCTACCTAACTTATATATGGGTGCTGACTCACCCGTGACATTACTGAAGAAGGGGTCTTTCTAAAAGAGCCTAGACCCTCAAGACCTCATGTCACGTACCTGGTCCTGAAGCCGAAATGCTGAGAGGGCTCTCCTTGCGGCTAGGTGCTCGGTGTCCCTGAAGGTGGAAACAGGGAACACGAAGCCCAAAGAAGCAGGGATTGCCGGCTGTGCCACGGATGAGAGATACAGGTGTGGAGATGTCTCCGTAGGTGAATACCAGATTAGGAGCTGATGATGGTGCAGACTGCAAACAGCAGGAAACAGATTGTAGTGGCTCCAGTAAGCTGGATATGGCAAATAGGTATTGAAGGCTGGAGCAGCAGGTAAGTACTGCAGGTGGGTACAGTAGGCTGGGTACTGCAGGTAGGAACCAGGGTGGATCACAGCAGACAGGGTGAAGCAGGAAACATAGTCAGAGATGGATGCCAAGGTCGGTAAGCCAGTAGTCAGCAGACAGAAGAGCAAGGACGTGGTAAGGCAAGCCGAAGTCAAACACAGGACAAGAGACAAGAGCAGATCTGTGGGCTATCCGAGGTCAGAGCTGGGGGAGAGACAAGAGGTATCCAAATGCAGGCCGGGTTGGTAACAGATGATCAGAAGCATAAGCACACACACAGGAACAGGAAGCAGGAAGCTGAAGATCAGTCAGCAATGTCCATGTGTTGCAGTCACTCTTTTAAAGGCCAGAGAGCGCCAAGATCTGACAAGCATTGCATGAGCCAGCACACACATGTCTTTGCCGTGGTAAACGTGCGTTCGCAATACATGTGCGCGCATTTGTGCGAGTGCGGCCATATTGGAAATTGGCCACCATGCCAGGCCTACGGGCAACTCTCCTCTGGCTAGTCTCCTGACACCTCACTTACAGTAATCAGACATTATTCTGCCTACAGGTGCATGAATCTAGGGAATGCACCAGGTGTTGAGGCACACTGTGACTGATATACTATCCTCAATGGAGCTGCTCCCTGCTGCTGTGTCACAGACAGTACAGTGGGCCAAGGTGTTTTGAACCTGGGTGGGAAGAGACTAATGGGGATTCATTAACACTAGTTCTCCATCAGGTCCACTTTCCTTGTGACTGACAGCAGCCAGCTTGAATCTGTCAAAGGCCTACTGTCAATCATAAGGAGAGAGGCCCATCAGGCCCCACCCACTGTAGCTTCACTTGCTGGGAGGCTGCCGGCTGTGAAGCCAGCAGCTTCCTTAACAACAGGGGACAGGTGGGATGGATAGTAGTACTGTCAAAATTGTTGCCTGCTACATAGCCTACAGAGAAAGTAATTTTACTTGTCTCTGTACGCCAGACTACAGTATAGTTGGTCTTAATTACCTTCAGTTGCATTATCTACAAACTGGGGGGGTAATTATTTTTAATTTTGGCATGTTGGTAAAGCTACTGAAACAGGCATTGGGGATTTTTGACTCTGACGCATGCCATTTTAAAAGGCCATAGCACCAGAAATTACCCCAATAGTGTCCTGTCCTGAAAGTCCTTATGGCATTAAATATATTAAAGGTACTAGTTCTTATTGTTGTTTGCATGTCTGAATCAGAAATCTCAATGCTTTAGTTGCTATTTAAAAAAAAATCAACAGAAAAAGATGACAGAAAGACGGGAAAGTGGGTGTTCAGCACCCCTGCAAGCCCCTGTTACCTAGGTAATGCAGTTACTATTTTGTTAAATTGAGAGATCATAACACAGATGAGCTTTGAAAATCTTTGTTCTATTGTTAACACATCTAAAAAGCAACGTGGAACATTTCAAATACCACTTATATGTGCATGAATAGAAACTGTTTAGGTTTTGCCATTTCTGCTTCTTGTTTGCTTTGTTTTCAAATCATTTCCATATGCCTCAGATATTGTCTAACAAACAGAACAATAGGAAGCTTCTTTTGCCAGAATTACAAAACAGACAAATAGATTTTGGTTCAATATTACATTTTGTTCATCAGTTTATTACCATATAAGTCACTGAAGTTTACATCAGCTGTAATGCTGTTTTTCGATTGACAATGAAAGGACAGTTTTTACCTTTTCATAGCATGTTTGTAAAAAAAAAAAAAAAAAAACAATGAAAAGTCAGCAGCTACAAATACTGTAACTGCTGATTTTTAATATAGGAACGCTTACTTGTCCAGGGATCCCGCAATGTCGGCACCACAATCAACAATCGGCTTCAGGTGCAGGCGTCTGTTTGCTACGTCACATGTGCGAGTCGCGCTGCGCTTTCTGAATGGTCCCACCATCTTCTGGGACCTCTGTGTGTCTAAGAAGACAGTGGAGGGGAGGAGGAGGGGCCGGAAATGTAGAAGTTCGCCGATCTTATCCAGAAGTGGGAGCAGTTACCTGTCAAAACCAAATGTGGCAGTGGAGGGGGGGGGGGTGGGAGGCTGCGAACATGGGGTGCTTCCCCTTTTGGGTGGATCTTAAATTCTAGCCACAAGTCTTATTGAAGTCAATTGGGTACACTAGCTTAGCTTCCTTGTACAGTTAGGTGATACTATTATGAGAGCAAAGAACTAATTTGTGTATTTCCTTTTGCTTTACAAAACTGCTGTTTTGTATTTTGTGTTCATGTTTCACACATTTTCATATTCACGTTTCAGACCCTCATTGTAATGTCAACATGCTAATGGAAAAATGATATAAACATATTGTAGAGATCCTGCCCTATGCAATTGTGTCTTTATATAAACAAATGTGTGCTGCTGCTAGGCTGTAACCAGTCTGAATTGATGTTTACTCTTTTTCTTTGTTCTACAGGATTTTCCCTAAGCTCAGGTGATTGATTGCTTTTACCTTTAGCTGGGAAGAGTAATTCATTTTGGCAGGTCAGTCTCTGAGTTATTAATATTAATCTGACTACGCTTGATAGTGCTGTTCAGAGCTATAGTCTGATAAGATGCTAAATGTTTGAGAGCACCTTTCTGGAACTTTCTATTCTCTGGGCCTTCACCCTCGAAGGAGGCTCGAATGAAGAATTGCTGTATGGGCCTGGCCTCAGCATGGGCCATGTGCCAAGGGGCCTAAATATGAAGTCATATGCTGGGGTGCTTGCCTGAAGAGAGGTGCGCTTAATAGCAATACACTTGCCTAAAGAGGGTCATAGAGGAGCTGGGTAGAAGCTGCCTCTGGGATTTTTAAAAGGAAACTTGATCTGGGACAGAAGTCAAATTCATGAGCAATGAAACACTATGACTGCTCTCAAAGGGTAACAGATTTATCTGGCTGGCCTCTGTTGTAGAGGTCACTTTAATAGGACCTACTGCTAATTCAGAATGTGTACTTCTATGTTGTGCTTTTGGGAGTCCTGCAACCCAGACACTCTTTCCAGTTTGAAGCACTTCAATAAATATGAAAAAGACTGCTGTCTGATTGTTACCAGATACCAATGCACAGTCCCAAAGCACACGTTCCTGGATAAAGGGTATGTATGTAAGCAAGTGCTGTAGCGACCATTGACTGGAACCTAAGATTGTCAAGGTAGAAGAATGTCACCAGCACAGCATTGATCTCCAATATGTATCCAAAGCTTTATTCAGCAATCCTATTGTTACAGCAAAAGCAACATTTCAGAGCCTTGCCGGGCCCCTTCATCAGGCATCCCTGACGAAGGGGTCCTGCGAGGCTCCGAAATGTTGTTCTTGCTGTAACAATGTGATCACTGAATAAAGCTTTGGACCCACATTGGAGATCCATGTTGTGCTGGTGATTTTCTTCGGCATTGATTGTTATCAAAGGTTTGTCAGTGAGCTGTTGGATCCAGATACAGGGCATGTAGCCATGGGAAAGGTAGATTAACCCAATTTTTTCCAGTGGCTGCCTAGGGAGTTATCGCTACAATATCTGCCGCCATTAAAATGTATTTAATTTAATGAATTTGATTTAAAATTGTCACATTTTTTAAAAGCGATTGACAAACTGTAGCTTTATATTTGTTCGCACTCCACTTTACCAGCTGCCAATAGACTAACAAAGCCTGGTCTATAGTTATGTCATTGAAACTATGGGGTTGATTTACTAAAAGTGTAAAATGCAGCTCTGCATGAAAACCATTCAGCTTCCAGGTTTTGTTTTTTTGTTTTTTTTTGTCAAAGCTTAATTGAAGAAGACGACGTTAGAAGCTGATTGGCTACCATGCACAGCTGCACCAGATTTTGCACAATCCAGATTTAGTAAATCAACCCCTTTGGGTCTTACCTTGACTATGAGATTAGATATGATAAGATAAGATAATGTTTATAGTAGATATTTTCAATCTGCTGAATACATTTTTATCTTTCATACTTTGATTATTTTATCTATAGAACAGTCACTGTAATGAAAAATGCAAGCAGCATACTAAATGATTGACAATTTGGATGGCCAAGGTAAAGCTGTGAAGTACTAGTTGCACAGGACACATGTTTCTACCATTATTTAAAGGCAGCTTGTTGGCTCTTTATAATTTGTTTTTGGATGGATAATGTACAAAAATCAACCCCTAGAAATCAATCTTCTTTGTCTGTCTTTTCTAAGATGGTTTCTTGTAGTTTGCACAATATTGTCCCTTGTATACAAGTGTGTTTTCTTGAGATACAATGAAATCAAGAAAATAATCTGTTCTATAATCACTTCTACTGCATTTTATTCATTATCCTAGTATGTGATATTAGAGACACATTTAAGAATAATAGAAGCTCTTAAAAATAGGGCACCTGGGAATTGAAACATGCATGAGCAAAATCCTTAAATAAACAGCTGCAGGCTTTAATGAATTATGAATGAAGCAGCTTTTGGGTCAAACGGTACAACCTGCCAGATGCTAAAGGAAAGTATTCCTGTTTTGTTTTTCCTTTATTACCTCTCTTTATTATTTGTATAAATTTCCCACACCTGCAGGAGTGTAGCTGAAGCTGTTAAAAAGTAAGTACATTAGTCATTCCGCTTCAAGTCAACCTACCCCATATGTAAATTCTAACCAATTTTACTTACATGTTATTGAATGTATACATATTAATATTTAGAATTATACCTACCGAGTTGGGGATAGACAAGTAAGCATTTTTTGTGCCTCTCCAAGGGCTCATATGTATAGGATTGCAACTTATCTTTAGAGCGAGAGTTTCCAGATTTCCAGTCTTTATGATTCTCCACACCTGGAACCAGCAGTGGTGAGAGACCTGGAGTCTTTGGTGTGTATATCTGGCTTCACAAGATAAGAGGAAAAAAATGGGGCTTTAATTGTTTTTACTCTATCCAAAATGAAAGAAAAAAATATTTTGGCTTTTGATACACCAGTGTGTATATATATATATATATATATATATATATATATATATATATTTAAAAATATATACCGTATGCTATGTTTCTTTCATAAACTAATACACTCATTAACAACCATTTAATGGTGATGAACAAAAGTAGGAATGTTTACAGTCCAATCAAACAACTGGCCACTGCCCCCACCTGCACTTTATTAAAAGTATTTGTAGTGGGATGCCTTCCTTTACATGCACATTAACTTTAATGGTATCCCAGTCTTATTCCATTAGGTTCAATATTGAGTTGGACCACCGTATTGCGGCTATAACTGCTTCAACTCTTCTGGGAGGGCTGTCTACAAGGTTTAGGAGTGTGTCTATGGGAATATAGTGTATAACTATAGTGTATAACTGGCTGTCACAGCAAGGAACGCATAGAAGGGCAACACATGCAAAACAAAACCAAAGAAAATTCCCATCTCAAGTCGTCAGCCAGTCTGCAACCAACCGATTATCCTAACAGTTTGCATTAAAAACAGGGGTTTAGTAAGCACACAGTTGCAAATACTGGTGTAATTGACCACACCAATCCTGATATAACAACTCAAAGTCCAGCAACGTATCAGTACATTGCTGGTCCTTGTTTGGCATATATTGTAGGTTTTTTTTTTTTTTCATGCAGCCTGTGGGCTGAACGAAAAAAAGAGAACCTTACAGATTCCTTAATCCACATCGATCGATGTGGATGAAGAAATATCCGCCAGAAAAGGTGTAGTACACCTATCATTAGCTGCCCAAAACATCCAACCCACTTTCTAATGATTTTTTTTAATTGTGGTGGTGAAATCACCTCCTACAGCGCTGTTTGTGTCAGAATATATAAAATCAGTGTGGTAGCTGATGAGTGTACCTGCAAGGCAAACTGGTTAACAATAGAATAGAAATAAAAGATTACATTGGTACCTGAAAAGTAAAAAATGATTACCAATGAAAAACAGTAACAAAGTACAGTAAAAGTAGAAAGAGTACAAGTAAAAGAGCAGAGTAAGAACAGAAAAATAACTCAAACGACAACTATTTTTGGCTTTTTTATTTTATATTTTTTTTTTGTAATTTTTTTGTAACTTTTTTTTCAACTGCAACATTCCAGCTTAGGGTCTCTCAAAATGACGTTAGCCATCAACATCTTTCGAGACCCTGTGTTAGTGTGCCCTAGACTGTGCCATGCAGCACCCTACGCTAATACTCTAGTGTGTGGTAGCGACAGAAACAAGTCCCCGATGTAAAGACCAGGTTGGCCAGGACAGATGAGACAAAAATAACAGGTGTCATGCCTAAATCCCTGCTTACTACAGACAGGACATCTTTTTTGGGGGCATCTTTGGGTAGGGATACTCGGGATACCCCTGTTTTTAACGCGTACTGTTGGACAGGTCAATTCGGTTGGTCGCAGATTGGTCGGTAAGGAGAGCTTGGAAATCTTTTTGTCTTGTTATATGCATCGCCTTTCCAATGCTCCTTGCTGCAGAGACCAGTTACAGGTGTGGACAGTAACCAGTTGTTTTTGCTATAGACTATATTGACCAGGCAACACACTGACATCTTTGCTGCCATTGTGCAATAGGCTGGATGTTCAGTGTGCCCCTGTGCCTTTAAGAAGGGGTGGGCTCCCTTCAGGTATATCTGTCCTACAGCTGTCCATTAAATGCATGTGCTTCCATTGTTGTAGACTCTCAGAATTTAGAGTTAGGACCACAGATAATGGGGTGCCATGACAGGGCTCTGTGGCTTACGCATGTATTTGCAAATGTGTGCAACTAAACCCCTGTTTTTAACGCGTACTGTTGGACAGGTCAATTTGGTTGGTCGCAGATTGGTCGGTAAGGAGAGCTTGGAAATCTTTTTGTCTTGTTATATGCATCGCCCTTCCAATGCTCCTTGCTGCAGAGACCAGTTACAGGTGTGGACAGTAACCAGTTGTTTTTGTTATAGACTATATTGACCAGGCAACTCACTGACATCTTTGCTGCCATTGTGCAATAGGCTGGATGTTCAGTGTGCCCCTGTGCCTTTAAGAAGGGGTGGGCTCCCTTCAGGTATATCTGTCCTACACCTGTCCATTAAATGCATGTGCTTCCCTTGTTGTAGACTCTCAGAATTTAGATTTAGGACCACAGATAATGGGGTGCCTTGACGAGGCTCTGTGGCTTACGCATGTATTTGCAAATGTGTGCAACTAAACCCCTGTTTTTAACGCGTACTGTTGGACAGGTCAATTCGGTTGGTCGCAGATTGGTCGGTAAGGAGAGCTTGGAAATCTTTTTGTCTTGTTATACTCGGGATGGCATCTGGAAAATGCCTGTCATGCAGCCGGCTCACTGCATCAGGTAGGGGAAGTTGGGCAGGGGCACCTCCTGGATGCAGGTAGGCCCTGATGATCTCAACCTGGAATTGTAGGAAGGATCCAGTTCGTCCTGACGCTTTGTATAGCACAAAAGCATTCAGCAAAGCCAATTGGAATAAATAAACAGACACTTTTTTGTAATAGCGTCTGACCTTACGGCAACAAAGTATGGCGCCAAAAGCTGGTCGTTGAGGTCCACCCCTCCCATATTAAGGTTGCAGTTGTGGACACAGAGGGGCTTCTCCAAAACACCAGTTGCCGCATGAATTTGGACCATCGTGTCTGCATGAAGGGAGGACAGAACGAAAACATTCCGTGTACCCCTAACTTTACTGCAAGCAAATTGTCAGTTTTCAAGCAGGCTCTTGCCCCCAACTAAGACGGGAATCTACAAGCCGTTGGGGGAAGCCCCGGCGATTAGGTCTCACGGTGCCACATGCGCCAATTTGAAATTCAAGCAGGTAACTAAAAAGTGGCACGCTTGTATAAAAATTGTCCACGTACAAATGGAACCCTTGTCCGAATAAGGATGACACCAAGTCCCAAACTATCTTGCCACTGCTCCCTATGTAGTCTGGATAGTTGGGGGACTCCACAGTGCTATATTTACCCTCGTAAACACGAAAACTAACTGTATAGCCTGTTTCCCTGTCACACAGCTTATAGCTTGACCCCGTATCTGGCACGCTTGTTGGGGATAAACTGCTTGAAAGCAAGGCGGACAGAAAACTTAATCAGGGACTCATCAATGCAGACAACTTGTTGGGGGGTAAACAAGGCTGCGAACCACTAATTGAAGTGGTTTACGAGGGGCCGAATTTTGTGGAGCCAGTCATATCCAGGGTCTCCCAGAGGACGACAGAGTTAATTGTCACTGAAGTGCAAGAACCACAGAATTTGCTTGTATCTCATCCTGGTCATGCATGCAGAGAACATGCGCATATGGAGGACTGGGTCAGTGGACCAATATGACCGCAGTTCACTCCTTTTAGTTATGCCCATGTTGAGGGAAAGGCCCAGAAAAGTTTTAAACTCGGAAACCATTATAGGTTTCCAGCCCAAATCTCTGGCAAGGGGCGAATTTGGGTTGGCGGCAATGAATTGACCAGCATATAAATTACTTTGGTCCACAATAGATCTGTAAAGATCTTCTGTGAAAACAGCTTGTAAAAGTCAAGGTAATTAAAATTGTCTGTTTCCACCTGAATTCCGGTTTGGGCAGTAAATAGGGGAAGTACGGGTGCTGCAGAATCTGTGGGCTGCCAATTAGGATATGCCAGCGCATCAGGGAGGACACTATGGGCTCTACGGGCCTGTCTTCGAATTTTCGGTGGCTGCGGGCCACTACTCGTGCTAGCCACCGCACCAGCTTCAACTGCAGGTGCTGGCAGGTGTCGTGACCGATCCTGCTAACCATGCGTTTTGGGAACCCTAAACTATTGGGGACGCTAGTATAGTTCTGATCAGATCAAAGATATTGATCCGTTCAGATACTATACTAGTAATGGAGGTGTATGTGTGTGTATGTGTGTGTTAGTGGTAATCCAAGGGTTAAATTATCTTTCTAACTATGTGGCGGGGATAGACTGACCCTAACTAGCGTTAACGCTAACTAATGTCACCTGTGACACTAATAATAGTGATCAGAAAAAAAACTGTACACCGTAAAAGTGACACTGTGACAGGGCAATGAAGGGGTTAACTGGGGGTGATCAGGTGGTTAAATCTTTATTGGGGGGGTGCCGGGTATCCTAAGCCTGCTTGGGACAGAAACTAACTCGCTAGCGCTAACTGAAGTCACAATCACACTACTACAGAAATACAGAAAACAACTATATACCTGTATATAGTGTGCAATGTGACAGGGGATGAAGGGGTTAACTGGGGGTGATCAGGGGGGGATCAGGGGGTTAAATCTTTATTGGGGGGTTGTGGATATCCTAAGCCTAAAAGTAACGGTCGCAAGCGCTAAATCAAGTCACACTATTACAGAAATATAGACAAATGCTATACTGTATACTGTCTCTAGTGTGCAATGTGACAGGGGGTGTAGGGGTTAACTGGGGGTGATCAGGGGGTTAAATCTTTATGGGGGGGGGTGGCGGGTACCCTAAACCTTCTTGGGACAGAAACTTACTCGCTAGCACTAACTGAAGTCAAAAGACACACTATTACAGATACACAGAAAACCGCTGTATACTGTATATAGTGTGCAATGGGACAGGAGGTGAAGGGGTTAACTGGGGATGATCGGGGGGGGGGGGGGGGTGGATCAGGGGGTTAAATCTTTATTTGGGAGGGGTGGCGGGTACCCTAAGCCTAAAAGTAATGGTTGCTAGCTCTAAATGATGTCACAAGGCACACTAATACAGAAATATAGAAAACTGCTATATACTGTATACAGTGTGCAATGTGACAGGGGGTGTAGGGGTTAACTGGGGGGGGGGTGATTGGGGGTTAAATGTGCCTATCTATCTGTGTGTGGGTGTGCTTGGTGCAGTACTCACGTTTTGATCCTCTTTCTCCTCTTGGTGAATCCAGAAAGGAATTTGGGAGGAGAGAGAGGGTAATTTCTGTGCCTGTGTTTACATTTCACAGGCACAGATAGGTCTGGGATTGGATTCCTGTACTGAATCAGACCATCGGTGAGGCCGGGGGCACGCAGGAGCACTCCCCACGGCCCTCAGGAAGCTAGTGACACCTATTCATTTTGCCTGTAGTTGCCACACTGCTGATTTTGCCCGTAGCTGCCACACTGCTGACATAAATAGGCAGTGCAGCAACGGCAAGTGGTTAACCACTTCAATACTGGGCACTTTTACCCCTTCCTGCTCAGGCCAACTTTCAGCTTTCACCGCTGTCGCACTTTGAATGAGAATTGCGTGGTCTTGCAACACTGTACCCAAATTAATCACCACTGGGTTCTTATTTTTTGCTAAATAAGCGAAAAAAGATTGTTGCATTTTTCTTTGTTTCTGTTATAGAATTTAACAAGTAAATAATTTTCCGTATTAACTTTGAGACAAAATGTATTCTGCTAAATTTTTTGGGTGAAAATAACCCAAATCAGTGTATATTATTTAGCCTGTATGAAAGTTATAATTTCCATAAACTATGGTATATATTTAAAAATGTATCAATCCTGGTGTACTGACCAGGACAGTACAAATATCCCCCAAATGACCCCTTTTTGGAAAGTAGACAGTCCAATGTATTTAGTAAGAGGCATGACAAGTTTTTTAAAGTTGTAATTTTTTTGTCACAACTTTTTGGAAAATGAAGAAATAAAAAAAAAAAAAAAGGTTCACAAATTTTATTTTTTCCATACAGTCACCAGTGCACTACAGTATTATCATATAGCAGGTGTGGCAGTGATCAGGGACACTGACTAGTAACTTTATTTTTTTCCTTTTCTTTTTTTTTTTTTTTACAGACCAGAGCAATACAGTGTTTCCAAAGTTACACTGTAGTACTCTGGGAAAATTATCAGGATTTTTTTTTTTTTTTTTTTACATAACACATTATGATTGTTTATACCAGTGAAATTCACTGGAATAAGCAACCATTTTTACTGAATGAAACTGATTTATTCAATGTGTTTTGTTGTGATTAGCTGTGATTGGCTACAGCTAATCACATGGGCTGTGATTGGCCTTGTCTGTAGCATATGATCACTGTAAGCAATCACAGCTAGCAACAAAATTGTACACAATGGATGCCATGAAAGGTGGCCATCCATTGTTTACCATTGTCAAGTGATCTGCTGTGACTGGTCACAGCGATCACATGGTACCAGCAGTGAACCTTGCTTTGCGCTCTCGTCCAAATAATTTGGTGGAGGGGGGATTATGGTGTGGGGTTGTTTTTCAGGGGTTGGGCTTGGCCCCTTAGTTCCAGTGAAGGGAACTGTTAAGGCGTCAGCATACCAAGACATTTTGGACAATTTCATGCTCCCAACTTTATGGGAACAGTTTGGGGATTGCCACTTAGTGTTCCAACATGACTGTGCACCAGTGCACAAAGCAAGGTCCATAAAGACATGGATGAGCGAGTGTGGGATGGAGGAACTTGACTGGCCTGCACAGAGACCTAACTAACTGAGTTAGAGCGGAGACTGTGAGCCAGGTCTTCTCGTCCAACATCAGTGCCTGACCTCACAAATGCGCCTCTGGAAGAATAGTCAAACACTCCCATAGACACACTCCTAAACCTTGTGGACAGCCTTTCCAAAAGAGTTGAAGCTGTTAGAGCTGTAAAGGGTGGGCCAACTCAATAATGAACCCTACAGATTAAGAATGGGATTCCATTAACGTTCATATGCTTGTAAAGGCAGACATCCCAATACTTTTGGTAATATAGTGTGTGTGTGTGTGTGTGTGTGTGTGTGTGTGTGTGTGTGTGTGTGTGTGTGTATGTATATATATACAGTCAGGTCCATAAATATTGGGACATCAAAACAATTCTAATGTTTTTGGCTCTATACACCACCACAATGGATTTGAAATGAAGCAAACAAGATGTGCTTTAACTGCAGACTTTCAGCTTTAATTTGAGGGTATTTACATCCAAATCAGGTGAAAGGTGTAGGAATTACAACAGTTTGTATATGTGCCTCCCACTTTTTAAGGGACCAAAAGTAATGGAACAATTGGCTGCTCAGCTGTTCCATGACCAGGTGCGTGTTATTCCCTCATTATCCCATTTACAAGGAGCAGATAAAAGGTCCAGAGTTCATTTCAAGTGTGCTATTTGCATTTGGAATCTGTTGCTGTCAACTCTCAATATGAGATCCAAAGAGCTGTCACTATCAGTGAAGCAAGCCATCATTAGGCTGAACAAACAAAACAAACCCATCAGAGAGATAGAAAAAACATTAGGTGTGGCCAAATCAACTGTTTGGAACATCCTTAAAAAGAAAGAACGCACCGGTGAGGTCAGCAACATCAAAACACCCGGAAGACCACGGAAAACAACTGTGGTGGATGACCGAAAAATGATTTCCCTGGTGAAGAAAACACCATTCACAACAGTTGGCCAGATCAAGAACACTCTCCAGGAGGTAGGTGTATGTATGTCAAAGTCAACAATCAAGAGAAGACTTCACCAGAGTGAATACAGAGGGTTCACCACAAGATGTAAACCATTGGTGAGCCTCAAAAACAGGAAGGCCAGATAAGAGTTTGCCAAACAACATCTAAAAAAGCCCTCACAGTTCTGGAACATCCTATGGACAGATGAGACCAAGATCAAGATGTACCAGAGTGATGGGAAGAGAAGAGTATGGAGAAGGAAAGGAACTGCTCATGATCCAAAGCATACCACCTCATCAGTGAAGCATGGTGTTGGTAGTGTCATGGCGTGGGCATGTATGGCTGCCAATGGAACTGGTTCTCTTGTATTTATTGATGTGACTGCTGACAAAAGCAGCAGGGTGAATTCTGAAGTGTTTCAGGCAATATTATCTGCTCATATTCAGCCAAATGCTTCAGAACTTATTGGACAGTGCTTCACAGTGCAGATGGACAATGGCCCGAAGCATACTGCAAAAGCAACCAAAGAGTTTTTTAAGGAAAAGAAGTGGAATGTTATGCACTGGCCAAGTCAATCACCTGACTTGAATCCGATTGAGCATGCATTTCACTTGCTGAAGACAAAACTGAAGGGAAAATGCCCCAAGAACAAGCAGGAACTGAAGACAGTTGCAGTAAAGGCCTGGCAGAGCGTCACCAGGGATGAAACCCAGCGTCTGGTGATGTCTATGCGTTCCAGACTTCAGGCTGTAATTGACTGCAAAGGATTTGCAACCAAGTATTAAAAAGTGAGAGTTTGATTTATGATTGTTAATCTGTCCTATTACTTTTGGTCCCTTAAAAAGTGGGAGGCAAATATACAAACTGTTGTAATTCCTACACCTTTCACCTGATTTGGATGTAAATACCCTCAAATTAAAGCTGAAAGTCTGCAGTTAAAGCACATCGTGTTTGTTTCATGTCAAATTTATTTTGGTTGTGTAAAGAGCCAAAAAGATTAGAATTGTGTCGATGTCCCAATATTTATGGACCTGACTGTATATATATATATATATATATATATATATATATAGATATACATACTCACTAGCCACTTTATTAGTTACACCTTGCTAGTCCCGGGTTGGATCCCCTTTTTGCCTTCAGAACTGCCCTTATTCTTTGTGGCATAGATTCAACATGGTGTTGGGAACATTCCTCAGAGATTTTGGTGCATATTGACACAATAGCATCACGCAGTTGCTGCAGATTTGTCGGCTGCACATCCATGATGCGAATTTCCCCTTCCACCACATCCCAAAGGTTCTCTATTGCATTGGTCTTGAAACTATGGCCCTCCAGTTGTTCAGGAACTACAATTCCTATCATACCTAGTCATGTCTGTGAATTTCAGAGTTTTACAATGCCTCATGTGACGTGGAGTTCTGCAACAGCTGGAGGGCCATAGTTTAGAGATCCCTGCTCTATTGAATTGAGATCTGGTGACTGTGGAAGCCATTGGAGTACAGTGAACTCATTGTCATGTTCTAGAAACCAGTTTTACATTATTTGAGATTTGTGACATGGTGCAATGATCCTGCTGGAAGTAGCCATCAGAAGAAGGGTTCACTGTAGTCATAAAGCAATGGACATGGACAGCAACAATTCTCAGGTAGTCCGTAGCATTTAAACGATGCTCAATTGATACTAAGAGGCCCAAAGTGTGCCCACACAATTACAACACCACCATCAGCCTGAACCATTGATACAAAGCAGGATGGATCCATGCTTTCATGTTGTTAATGCCAAATTCTGACTCTACCATCTGAATGTTGCATCTGAAATCGAGACTCATCAGACCAGGCAATGTTTTTTCTCTCTTCTTTTGTCCAATTTTGGTGAGCCTGTATTAATTGTAGCCTCAGTTTCCTGTTCTTAGCTGACAGGAGTGACACCTGGTGTGGTCTTCTGCTGCTGTAGCCCATCTGATTAACTGGTTTAATGTGTTGTGCATTCAGAAATGGTATTCTCCATACCTTGGTTGTAATGAGTTGTTATTTGAGTTACTGTTACCTTTCTATCATCTCAAACCAGTTTGCCCATTCTCCTTTGACCTCTGACATCAACAAGGCATTTTCCTCCACACAAGTGCCGCTCACTGGATATTTTCTCTTTTTTCAGACCATTCCCTATAAACCATAGAGATGGTTGTGCGTGAAAATACCAGTAGATCAGCAGTTTTTGAAATACTCAGACCAGTCCATCTGGCACCAACAACCATGCCACATTCAAATCCACTTAAATTCTCTTTCTCTCCATTCTGATGCACAGTCTGAACTTCAGCAAGTCGTCTTTACCATGTCTAGATGCCTAAATGCATTGAGTTGCTGCCATGTGATTGGCTGATTAGCAATTTGTGTTACCAAGCAATTGAATAGGTGTACCTAATAAAGTGGCTGGTGAGTATATATATCTCATCAAGCAAAAAAAACGTAAAAACTGAATAAGACATACCTCAACCGCCAAGAGCATGCAACTACCCTGAGAAAAGATGGGGGGCTGCAGTTGCTGGATTTCTTCTGAATATGCTTGTGCTTGTCACTTGGCTGTCTACTTTGGAGTCAAAGACTCAATAAAAGCATACTGTAAGTGTGTGCCAAAAAGTGTCAGAATTTCTTATCTGTATGCTTGTTCTGGGTCAGTGACTCATAAAGCATTGAGCCAACAGCAGCAGCATGATGACCAGGGAACTAACTTTCTCAAAAGAAGAGCAATGGCAGCCTACATAATTCTCACATGATAGTGTTACTTTAAATACAAATCTTAACATGAAAAAATAGTATTAGAATTATAAGCAACTGATTCTATAGAGGACACATACAATATGTAGTTTACGCAAAGTCTCTTCTTGATCAAATTATTTTAAGCACATGTCTTTAATGGGCTGCAGATTTGACCCATACAGCCTTCCACAATTGTTCTATTCATTATACCCAGGAGAGGAGTGTGATTCAGAGTAAATAGTAAAATATATTTTTCATTAGCTAGCAATGAAAACCCTATGAGTGTCAGACAATCCCAAAGGAGTTTAAAGGAACTCACAATACAGTGAACTAGCCTGCATCTTCTCTACCGTTTAAAGTTCAACAGTAAATCAAACAACCTTTGAAAGCACAGACTATGATCATGCAGCAATCTGGCAGCATAGGGAAACTCCAGCACCAGGATTTATATAATACATGCAGATCTAGCAAAGTTTAATGTTACCAATACACAGAGCAAAACATTCCAAAACAGCGGACATCACAGGATTTTGCTACATCTGGATGCAATGCCTACAAATCTATTGTTTTCCTGGTTCAAATGACTGTGAATAGCTCACACCAGAAACTGTACATCAAACACATTTAATTGCTGCGGTTAAAGTCCAATAAAAATTATAGTTCGGCAATTAGCTCTGATATTTATTTTTAAATCTATCACATAGTAATGACTATTATAAATTTAGCACTTATATCTGCTGCTAGTTAGGACTACACCTTTAAATAGACCATATTAAGACCATGTAGATGCCGGTCTTGGACAATCTGCTCTGAATTTATGACTTTTTCAAAGAAAAGACTTTGGAAATTCATAGCACTGTTGAGCTTTGCGAAGAGTCTGGGCCAAATTCCAAGACCTAACGAGAGAAAAACTTACCCAAATGAGTCAAATAATTAATTTCTCATTTAAAACCTGTTTAGAAAAATCTCACAGTTTGACAAATAGAAAAACTGGAAACCATACTGGCAACAAGATCTACACAGGCCTATATTACGAGTATATTCTTATTAAAGCAATATGTCAAGTTAAATCCCCACCCAAAATGGAAAACTGGTGTGAATAGGTTTTGATCTATAGCCCTTCCATTGATCTCAGATATCCCACCCTCAGGATATCCCTGACAGCTGTTTCCTGGTTTCTCAGCCAAGTTTCCATGTCATTAGCAGAAAGTAAAAGTATATTGCATTCAGTGGGGAATGGTTAACACCAATTTTTTGCCACCCTAGTCTCAATGGTCACCAGTAGGGATGGACCAAACACTCCTCTGTTCAGTTTGCACCAGTACACCGCAAATGGGGGAAAAGTTAGTTTGAACATTCCAACTCCATTAAGGTCTATGGGACTCAAACCTGAAAAATCAAAAGTCCTAATTTTAAAGGTTTAAACGTTATTGCCTAAAAAAAGTGTATGGGGGTCCAGATACTGCCCTGGGGGACATGTACCAATGCAAAAAAAACATTTTTAAAATTATCGTTTTTAAAGGAGCAGTGATTTTAATGATGCCTAAAGTGAAACAATAACAATGAAAAATTAACTTCAATATTGTGCTTGGGGGGGGGTCCCCTTAATGTGCCTGTAAAGTAGCGCATTTGTACGATGTATGTAGCCTGCTGAAGCAATACTGACATTTCTAAAGGAAAAAATTTAATTTAAACATGCTTGTGGCTGTAATGTATTGTCGGCTTCCGGCAATACAGATAAAAAAAAAAGAAAAAAACAGTGTAGGGTCCCCCCCCAGTCCCTTCGGGTCTGGTATGGATTTGGAACTGGTACACCAAAACTAAAAAAAAAAAAAAAAACATGCAGGGCGCAGGAATGAGCCCTGCTGTAAAAAAAATACAAAAATACAAAATTCGATACAAAATTCAAATCGCATGTACTTATCATACAGATGCAGAAAAATTGGGCCTTGGTTGTTAATGGTGCCTGAGCACCGCAACCCCTCGCAGTTACTCTTGCTGGGCGCAGGAATGGGCTCTGCTGTTAAAAATTAGATACAAAGTTCAAATCGCATGTTCTTGTCATACAGGTGCAGAGGAATTGGGCCTTGGTTGTTGGTGGTGCCTGAACAATGCACCCCCCTCGCAGTTACTCTTGCTGGGCACAGGAACGGGCCCTGCTGTTAAAAATTTGATACAAAATTCAAATCACATGTACTTGTCATACAGGTGCAGAAAAATTGGGCCTTGGTTGTTGGTTGTGCCTGAACACCGCAACCCCTCGCAGTTACTCTTGCTGGGTGCAGGAACAGGCCCTGCTGTTAAAAATTTGATCCAAAACTTAAATCACATGTACTTGTTATAGAGGTGCAGAAAGATTGGGCCTTGGTTGTTGGTGGTGCCTGAAAACTGCAACCCCGCACAGTTACTCTTGTTGGGCACATGAGCGGGCCCTGATGTTAAAAATTCAATACAAAATTCGAATCACATGTACTTTTTATACAGGTGCAAAAAAATTGGGCCTTGGTTGTTGGTTGTGCCTGAACACCGCAACCCCTCGCAGTTACTCTTGCTGTGCGCAGGAATAGGCCCTGCTGTTAAAAATTAGATACAAAATTTAAATCACCTGAACTTGTCATACAGGTGCAGAAAAATTTGGCCTTGGTTGTTAGTGGTGCCCTAAATCAAAAGCATTGTTGGAAGTTAGCATAATCAAGATTCAGGAATAGGATAGGCAGCATAGGCAGTCTTCAATGGATGCCAGACCCCTAGAAAAAAATTAAATCAGTTACATCCGCATCAGGGGCTTGAAAGCTGCCGTTGATCCAGGACTGATTCATTCTGATAAATGTCAGCTGGTCAACAGAGTCTGTGGATAGACGCAATCTTTTATCTGTCATAAAACCTTCAGCTGCACTGAGTTTCTGTTTGGAAAGCACGCTGGAAGTAGGACAGGCCAGGAGCTTGATTGCATATTGAACAAGTTCTGGCCAATGGTCTATACTCAAGACCCAGTAACCCAGTTGCTGCTCAGTTGGAAAGGTCTCCATGTCCGCTCTTGCCCCTAGATAATCATGCACCATATGATGGAGATGCTGCTGGTGGTTGCTTAAACCTGACAGCCCTGGGGGCTGAGGACTAAAGAATTGTTTAAAGGCGTTTGTCAGTGGGCCGCCTTCTCTACCTCTCCTCCTTTGGCTGAATGATGCCTCAGAAACACATCGAGAGAACGTTAAACTCCCAGTGTCTGAAAAAGGTGTTACACAAATTTTTCTTCAAGGTGTCCTCAAGATGTTTCATCCTCTGCTCCCTCTGGGAAGGTAGGATGAGCTCTGCAATTTTTCCCTTGTAACGTGAATTAAGAAGGGTTACCAACCACTAATAATACCTCTCCTTGATACCACAAATCCTCTAGTCCTTTTGCAGGCTTTGAAGAATCAGGGAGCCCATGCAGCGTAGGTTTGAGGAGGCATGTGATTCTGAATCCTCTAGGTCACTAAGGATGACATTGTTAGGAGCAACCTCTCCCTAGCCACTTACAACTCCTGGGGTTTCTGGGGAATGACAACCCTCCCTTGAAGACTGTTGTATGTTATCCTCTACATCTATGCTGCCACAATCCTCCTCCTCCTCCTCTTGCTCCTGTGTGTTTTGTTGCCCCACAGGAATTATATCTGCATAAAGGGGTCCTTGTGAGGAAAGGAAGTCCTCCTCTTCCTCCCGATGTTCTGCCTCAAGTGCCCTGTCCTTGATTCCACGAAGCGTGTGCTCCAGCAGGTAGACTAAAGGGATAGTGTTACTGATGCATCCATTGTCGAGGCTCACCATCCTTGTGGCCTCCTCAAATGGTGACAGGACAGTGCATGCATCCTTTATCAGCAGCCACTGTCGTGGAGAAAAGAAGCCAAGCTCCCCTGAGCCTGTCCTTGTGCCATACTCACACAGGTACTCATTGATGGCCCTCTGCTGTGAGAGAAGCCGCTGCAGCATTGCCAATGTTGAGTTCCACCTGGTGGGCATGAATTCCCCTTGAATGTCAGATAGCCAAGCACTGACATTGTATGACCGCCGGAAATGGCCACAGACTTTTCTGGCCTGCCTCAGAAGATCTTGTAAGCCCGAGTACCTGTTCAAGAAACGCTGCACCACCAGATTCAGGAATGTGCCAAGCATGGAACATGTGTCAAGTGTCCCTGTTGGAGGGCAAAGAGAAGGTTGATGTCATTGTAGCATACAACCATTCCTGGCTCAAGCTGCCATGGTATCAACCACCTCTCAGCCTGCCCCTGCAGAGCTGACAAATTCTCTGGCCCGGTGTGGCTCCTGTCCCCTAGACAGACAATCTGAAGCACTGCATGGCATCTTTTAGCCTGACTGCTTGCCTAGCCCCTTGAATGCTTAGGTAGCACTGCTGGTTCAGAGGACAATTCATCAGAAGAGGAGGAAAAGGAGAAGAGGACAGAGGAAGAAGAAGAGGAGGGGGTGGAGTAGACAGATGTGGTAGAATCAGAAAAAGATTTTTGGAGGCGTGGTGGCAGAACAAGCTTCAGCACTGAACCCTGTCCTGCAGGCTTGCTGGGGACCCTTAGACCGTGCTCCATCAGAGACCCTATCATAACCATCTGATACCAAGTATCGGCATTCCCTTATAGGAATTTATTTCTACACATGCACTCTTTTTCTTTTACAATGTTATTAATGGAATATATGTCCTTTGATGTATATATTTTATAATACCTGTGTAATAAAGATATGTTTTACACCAACTGCGTGTTACCTATGATCCTCCTCCTCCCACTGGCCTAAAAAGCCCCATTTTTTTCTTTCCATTTTTTGCAACCTGTCCTGCATCCTTCCCAGCTGCCAGCAGAGTTACCCAGTGCGCTGTGAAAAAAATATAACGTCCCTGCCCATGCCTGCTGGACCAAGATTTAGGAGTAATGTGAACCTTCCTGCTGACTGCTCTGTCCAACGCGGCCAAGACACTACCTTCCACAGAGCTGGAATGGCTTTTTGGAACCCGCCACTGTGGTACAGCACATTCCGCAAATTCACAAAAGGGGGCAGAGTCTACCAGATGAAAAGTTAGCAGTTGTAATGCTAGCAATTTGGCCAAGCTAGCATTTAGATGCTGAGCAAATGGATGGCTGGGACAGTATTTTTTGTTTACGGTTCAGCAACTGGGGTAGCAAAATTTGCCTGCTGGTCAAATCAACAGGTGGCACTCATTGCTTTAACATCATCCCTCTCAGAGAAAGTATTTGAGAAGACATGAGGTATAGTAGGGGTTAAGATTTCAGATGAGGAGCAAGGTGAAGTTTGCTTTTTTTTACGATGTTGGTCTTTCAGGTGCTGTTGCCAATGAACTGCATGGCAGGTCGTCATATGTCTTGTCAAGCATGTGGTGCCCAAGTGGCTGGTGTTCTGGCCATGCTTCATCCGCTTCAGACAGAGATTGCAAACAGCAACGCTGCAGTCTAATGCACATGTGTTTAAAAAAGCCCACACCAATGAACTTTTGGAGGTCAGCAGGAAGTTAGCAGCGCCCTTCGCCTGCAGAGCACTGTGGTGTGATGCAATAAGGTAGCTGCCCTAAAGGTGGCCCCTGGAGCACATCCTGCCTCCTTGGAGTTGTGCCACCTCCTCCTCCTCCTTACTTTCCTCCTCTATTCTCTCAGGCGCCCAAGTACAGTCAGTGACCTCCCCTCATCCCCTCCCTCCTCCTCACTAGAGCAAACTTGGCAGTATGCTGCAGCTGTGGCAACATGACTGCTAGTTTCTTGTCCATCATTGTCACCCCCTCTCTCTAGGCTCATGTTATTCCCTTCCTCAACCTGGGAACCAACATTGGAGCATTCAAATTGCTGCCCATCTTCCAGCATCATGTAACTGACACTATGATCAAATAATTCAGGTGACTCCTCCATGCATGATGGTGAGGCTACGGAAGGAGTAGCTGTAGACAAGGAGTCTGTGGAACAGGCCAGAAAAGTCTTCCGGCCATAATACAATGCCAGTGCTAGGCTATCTGACATTCAGCCTGCCAACCAATTGCCTCATTTGTGACATGCCCACCAGTTGGAACTCAACATTAGCAATGCTGCAGCAGCTGCACATGCAGCAGAGGGCCATCAATGAGTACCTGCGTGAGTATGGCACAAGGACATGCTCAGGGGAACTTTTCTTCATTTTACCAAACCAGTGGCTGCTAATAAAGGATGCATGCACTATCCTGTCACACTTTGAGTAGGCCACAAGGATGGTGAGCCACAACAATGCATGCATCAGTGACACTGTCCCTCTAATCTTCCTGCTGGAGCACATGCTTTGTGGAATCATGGACAGGACATTTGAGGCTGAACAGCGGGATGAAGAGGAGGACTTCCTTTCTTCACAAGGCCTCCTTTATGCAGATAACATTCCTGCGGGGCCAAAAACACACAAGAGGAAGAGGAGGAGGAGGATTGTGGCAGCATTGATGTAGAGGATAGCATACAGCAGTCTTCAAGGGATGGTTTTCATTCCCCAGAAACCCCAGGAGTTATACATGGTTGGGGAGAGATTGCTCCTGACAATGTCATCCTTAGTGACCCAGAGGAGCTCCTGCCTCCTCAAACCTACATCGCATGGGCTCCCTGATTCTGCAAAGCCTGCAAAAGGACCAGAGGATTCGTGCTATCAAGGAGAGGGATAATTAGTGGTTGGCAACCCTTCTTGATCCACGTTACAAGGGTAAAGTTACAGAGCTCATCCTGCCTTTTGCAGAGGGAGCACAGGATAAAACATCTTGAGGACGCCTTGAAGAACAATTTGTGTAACACCTTTCCAGACACTGGGAGGTTAACATTCTCTGGACGTGTTTCTGAGGCATCGTTCAGCCAAAGGAGGAGAGGTGGAGAAAGCGGCCGGCTGACCGATGCCTTTAAACAGTTCTTTAGTCCTCAGCAGCATCCAGGGCATCTACATCATATGGTGCATGATTATCTAGGGGCAAGAGCAGACTTGGAGACCTTTCCAACTGAGCATCCACTGGGTTACTGGGTCTTGAGGATGGACCACTGGTCAGAACTTGCTCAATATGCAATGGAGCTACTGGCCTGTCCTACTTCCAGCATTCTTTCCGAACAGATATTCAGTGCTGCTGGAGGTTTTGTGATAGACAAAAGCATGCGTCTGTCCACAGACTCTGTTGACCAGCTGACTTTTATCAAAATGATCAGCCCTGGATCAACAAGAGCTATCAAGCCCCTGATGCTGATGTAACTGACTGAATTTGCTAGGGGTCTGCCATCCCTTGAAGACTGCATATGCTGCCTATCCTATTCCTGATTCTGCTAGCTTCCAACAATGTTTTTGGTTTAGGTCACCACCAACACCCAAGGCCTATTTTTTCTGCACTTGTATGACAGGTGCATACATTTTTAATTTTGTATGTCATTTTTAACAACAGGCCCTATCCCTGTGGCCTGCGTCCAGCAAGAGTAACCCTGAGGGGTTTCAGTGTTCAGGCACCACCAACACCAAAGGCCCAATTTTTCTGCACCTGTATGACAAGTGCATGCGATTTCAAATTTGTACAAAATTCTTAACAGCAGGTCCCGTTGCTGTGCCCAGCAAGAGTAACTGCGAGGGGTTGTGGTGTTTAGGCACCACCAACAACCAAGGCCCAATTTGTCTACACATGTATGGCAAGTTCATGCGATTTCAATTTCGTATCTAATTTTTAACTGCAGGGCCTGTCCCTGCGCCCAGCAAGAGTAACTACTAGATCACTGATAGGAACAGATACTACACTTGATCTTAACCAAAAGGCAGAGAAGCGGTTTCAAATTCGTATATAATTTTTACCAGCAGGGCCTGTTCCTGCACCCAGCAACAGTAACTGCGAGTAGTTGCAGTGTTCAGGCACCACCAACAATCAAGGCCCAAATTTTCTGCACCGGTATTGCAAGTTCATTCAATTTCATATCTATTTTTTAAAGTCAGGGCCTGTCCCCTGTGCCCAGCAAGAGTAACTACGAGGGGTTGCGTTGTTCAGGCACCCCCAACAACCAAGGCCCAATTTTTCTGCACCTATATGACAAGTTCATGCGATTTAAATTTCATATCTAATTTCTAATGGCAGGGCCTGTCCCTGTGCCCAGCAAGAGTAACTGTGAGGGGTTACGGTGTTCAGGCACCACCAACAACCAAGGCCCAATTTTTCTGCACCTCTACGACAAGTACATGTGATTTCAAATGTGTATGGAATTCATAACAGCAGGTCCCATTCCTGCGCCCAGCAAGAGTAACTGCAAGGGGTTTCGATGTTCAGGCACCACCAACAAGCAAGGCCCAATTTTTCTGCACCTGTATGACAAGTTCATGCAATTTCATTTTCGTATCTAATTTTGTAACGGCAGGGCCTGTCCCTGCGCTCAGCAAGAGTAACTATTAGATCACTGATAAGAACAGATACTACACTTGATCTTAGCCAAATGGCCGGGAGGAGAGTTCAAATTGGTATTGAATTTTTACCAGCAGGGCCGTTCCTGCACCCAGCAAGAGTAACTGCGAGGGGTTGCGGTGTTCAGGCACCACCAACAACCAAGGCCCAACTTTTCTGCACCTGTATGACAAGTACATGCGATTTGAAATTTTGTATGTATATTTGTATATGACATTTTTTCTTTACAAATATCAGTATTGCTACAGCAGGCTACATACATCGTACAGACACATTAAGGGGACCCCCCCAGGCACGATATTTAATGGAATTTTTCATTTTTATCGTTTCACTTTAAGCATTATTTAAATCAGTAATAACTTGCATCTAAGCCATTAAAATTAGCACTTTTTATTTTTGACATTCGAGTCCCATAGACTTTAATAGAATTTGTTTGTTCGAACAAACTTTTCCCCTGTTCACGGTGTTCTGGTGCGAACGGAACAGGGGAGTGTTCGGCTCATCACTATTCTCAAGACACTACACTATAAATCGTGACCCTGCTTTGCAGCACCTCCTTCTGAAGTGGTCACTGCCTCTCAGAACTCTCGAGTTAAAAAAATGACAAAAGATACTGCAGAGCAAAGGGAAGTCCTATGCTCCTCTTTTACTCTTTTAACTGCCTTTTCAGGGGGACTTCTGGTGAGTGAATTTTACATAGGTAGAGGGGAATTTGTGTTGTGGGTGATTTTGGCTTAGGAGAGCAGAAATTAGTACTAAAAAATTTTTGCTGGTGGGGGGAAGATGTGTATTAGTTACTCCTGATCTCTGCAATTTGGGTTACCTACTACTGAACTTTTCACTGTGCATTTTGTACTACTTACCTCTTCATCCTGTGTTAGATACTACTGATTTCCTAACCTTTATGTTATTTACTATTGACTTTGCACTACTTTGCATTACCTACTTTGCACTATTACCTACTCATACTTACTTACTTTGCATCACTTTGCAATACCTACTCTTGACCTCTGAACATACTACTGACCCTTACAGTCTACGTTGCTGACACCAGAACTGTGTTAAACACTACTGACCTTTAAACTGCAAGTTTTTTTTACTCCTGACCTCTGCACTCGGCAATACTTACTCCTGGACCCTCCACTCCGAATTACATACTGTTGACTTCTGTCATCTACATTACAAACCCTGATCCCTATTTATTACTAACCTCTGAACTCTGTGTTACATGCTATTGACCTCTAAATTCTGCATTATGTACTATTGACCCCTGGACTCTCCACAAATTCCTTACTTTTTAATGGAATTTTGCTATGTTAATGTATCTCCTGCAGTGCACCCTGATGATCCTTTCATGTTGTTCAGGTAGATCTCCACTATTTCAAGTTTGCACTACAAAATACCTATTTATCTTATCTATTGCATTTAATTCCCTAGTAATTTTAGCTTTCTGTCTTTATTTCTTGGACTTAACTCATATTTTAATCTTCCATCTGGACATGACATTTGGTAATTTTTCCAGTTATTAGTCAATTTACCTAATAACCCATGACATTACTGTATTCCTGCCCTGTCTCAGCAATTGCCTGTTATTTTATTCAAAAAGTTCTGCATTACTACCAGTGTGAATACATCAGACCATTGTGGCTCAAGACTGTTGTGTAATGCTGGACAGTAAGCTGTATTCTGATGTCTGTATACAGAATACAGAATAGTTTAATAATCCCAAAGGAAAATTGGGAAATGGTTGTAAAACAGACACACTTAACAAAAACAGCACAAGATCACAAATATGAACAGAACAATATACAAAAACACAACAAAATAACATTAAAACCACACTACAAATAAAACAATCCATACAAATAAAATACAACATAGAATAAATAACACAGATTAAAATAACAGAAAATCAAACTACCAAAAGCAAATAATACACCACTTTCTATAACATTACCCCAAATAATTAACATAATACGAGCATTCTATATATTCTATGTAACGAATAACAATACTATTTTAAGCCCCCCTTCCCCTCCCAAAATAATTATTTTCACATTATTGACCATTATAAATAAGTCACACAATGTAAAACAAATACTGTATGTAACCTTGTTAAAGCATGGTAAGCCTATACTTACATACTTGGACAGAAAAGAGGAAATGATGGGTGCTCCTGCTTGGAGATAAGTCTTCACTTCGGGCTGTCTTGATAGGTGAAGTGCAGCCAGACTGGTAGCAGATGTCACAATTGCATGGATATGGTGTTATCACCAAGGGCAGCTCTTTGAGGGCCGAAGCAAAGGTCTCAAAAAAACAGGCAGAGAAGAAAAAAAGGCACCACTCAGTGAGGCAAATGTAACGTATTTTAATGGCACACATCAAAACTTACATGAAGGCAGAAGTCTGTTGTCATCGCTCTGCGTCCTTCCGGATCCAGGTATACCTGTCCTCAAAGCTGCCAGCAGCTGGGGGATGAACCAATTGGAAGGACTTGGTCAGAACAAGGCAGCGGTGAACTGCATACCTCACTAGGGGCCGTACGAGCGTGATGACATAAATGGGCGGTAATTGGTTTTGGAGCATGCAAACAACTGCTCCTTCTTCATACCAATGGGAACATGACCAGACGCGGGATATTTAGAAAGCACTGGCCGGAAATGTTATGTCAGCAAGAGGAAACCAACTGGAGCCACTGGACCGGAGACACTGAAACGGAAGGAGCCCCAGCTTTATTCTGACATACATAGCATTATAATAATAACAGAAACCTAAAAGTATACATTTTCTGGCAATGACGAATAAAATATTTGGCAATAATGAATAAAAATTGTACCAAGTGGCACAATACAGTGTAGGAACATTATAAACGTTTTAAAAACAACCATTTTTCTTTTCTTTGCAGAAATGCTTTGTAATAATTTATGTGCCTCTCATGAGAATCAGTACAGGATATTTCCGAAACGAATTGGTTGTTTTTAAAACTTTTATAATGCTACGTTTGCCTCACTGAGTGATGCCTTTTTTTTCTTCTCTATACTTACATATTTGCAAGCCTATTTCACGTTTGTTAGCAGTTACAGTATATGTGAGAAACAGTCCATGCTTGAAATACAATCTGCAGATTTAAAAGTGTGTTTCATGAAAGTTTATGTCCCTACAACTACAGTATCTCTTATTTTCAGGGTTGATCAGATGCAAAATAAAATTTCTGTGATATGGTGGACATTTTGTGCAATGCTTGTGATCTGTTAACATACACAGGATAATTTATTTGAAAACGTGATTAACCACTTTCCCACCGCTCACATTGCTGCTACTGCAGCAATGTGGCTCGTTATCGTCCAGCGACGTAGACCTACGTCGCTGGACTCCTCCCCCTGTAGGCGGCGCTCGCGCGCCGCCGGAGGTGCGCTCCCGCTGTTTTCAGTCACAGTGGGAGTCGGGCCAGGGGAGGAGCAGCGGCGATTGTTATTGTTATAAACGGCGATTGTTATTGTTATAAACGCTCTTTTTTTGTTTATAGCGCAAAAAGTAAAAATCGCACTGGTGATCAAATACCACCAAAAGAAAGCTCTGTTTGTGGGAAAAAAGGACGTAAATTTTGTTTGGGTATGGCTTTGCACGACCGCGCAATTGTCAGTTAAATTCGCACAGCGCCAAATCGCAAAAAGTGGCCTGGACATAAGACAGCAAAATCCTCCGGTGGTAAAGTGGTTAAAGTGGTACTAAGGATGCAAATATGTGTCACTAGCCCAGTTTGGTTGAACCAATATGTAACGGATGAGATCTCACAACCAGGCCAACTCCATCAACTTGTGACAAATGGCTGGTCAAGCTGCCCACCACATTGCCACTGATACATGGCATGGAGGAGTTCAGCTGTGAGGAAAGATTAGGGGAACTGAATTTATTCTCTCTTGAGAAGAGGAGATGGGGGGAGGGGGGGGGGTATGATCCACATGTATAAATACATAGGTGGTCCATACAGTGAACTTGGTGTTGAGCTATTTACTTTCAGGTCATCACAGAGGACAAGGGGGCACTCTTTACATCTGGAGGAAAAGAGATTTAATCTCCAAATACGGACAGGTTTCTTCACAGTAAGAGCTGTGAAAATGTGGAATAGACTCCCTCAAGGGCTGGTTCTGTCCAGCTCAATAGATTGCTTTAAAAAAGGCCTGGATTCCTTTCGTAAATGTACATATTATAACTGGATACAAACAATTATAGGTAAAGTTGATCTAGGGAATATCTGATTGACTCTTGGGGGATCAGGAAGGAATTTTGTCCACTACTGGAGCAAATCGGTTCATGCTTTGCTGGGTTTTTTGCCCTCCTTTGGATCCACTGTGGGTATAGGATTGTGAATACGGGATTGCATGATTATTTTCCCCTTTTATTGATTGAACTAGATGGACTTGTGTCTTTTTTCAACCAGACTAACTATTTAACTATGAAACTATGATACTCGAAGAAGCCTTGCACTTCGAGTATCAAACAGTGTTATTAATATTATTATACAGGATCTACATAGCACCAACAGTTTGCTCAGCACTTTACAATATAAAGGGACACAAAAGTGCATAAGATTGCACAAAGATTTCCCAGCTTGCAGGACCACAATCTAAGTGCCAGTAGACTGAGAGCGATCATTACTGGGTTTAGTTTAACTACTAAAATAACCCTTTTAACCCCAAGCTGCTACAAGATAACCTGTGTTGGGGTTGATAAAATGAAAGCTATCTCCACTTCTTCTTAATCTTTCCGAGACAGGTTATGTCTGTTTATTTTAACATTTTTACATTTCTAGAACCACTATATTGCCTTTCTATCAATGTTCCTCCATGCTTTCAAGGTATTTCCTCATTAATTTAATTAATTTATATTTTCCATGTAAAAGTGCATGCCTTGTTCCTTACTCTGAGGACTAACCAAATGTTAGCTCAAAGGATTGTTGTTTTTTACTATTCTGCTCTCGTACTCAAATATGCATGACTGTAGAAAGACAAAACAATGTATCATGAAACCATAAAAGCTAAGAGTATAAAAAATAGAGACTGACATGACTGAAACTTGAACCTTGACCAAAGAAAGAGTTTTACTTTAGGGATGATTTATGATAATCATGAATGACTATAGATGATAGAGGTGAGTTTTTTTTTTTTTTTTTAAAGGAAAGGGGGTAAAGGGTTTTTTTGTATGTGTCTCTGCTAGGAAGAGTCACTCTTACTTTCTGTTGAGATCTGAGGCAGGAAGTGAAGAAATTTGTCCCCCCTGGAACCCAGACAGAAGAAACTTGACAGGGATTTCATAGATAACCTACTCTTTCCAAAACTAGAAAGAAAAAGGTTTGGCTTTAGACATACTATTTTTTTTTATTTATTTTTTTTTATTTCAATTTATTCAATTTCCCTTTACCAGGACTGGCAGCCAGCAGCTCAGACATTTGCTTCCACAGTTCATTTAGAGGCTTTCTATATTATATCCAAACAAATAGGTTTGGTTCACCAAAGAAATTTGAGTAAGGTCAGTAACATGGTTAAGCATACCTCTAACACATGCCAGAATAATGGGAAGCTGCTTTCAACACCTTTAGCCTTTTATTTGTTTTACCTGTTTCCTCATGATTGGTATTAACGGCATCACCGATTTGACAACTCTGCAGGAACAAAACGCATACAGCCCCCCCACCCCCATTCCCCGATCCCCAGCTTTTTATCAGCACAGCTAAGGGCAAGCATGTGAGTAGTATTATATCTCAAAAAGTGGATACGGTCCACCAAAACAGCCTAAGTAAAATCTGTAACGAGGGGGTTTGCAAATGTTACTCAAGATGGAAAAGTGGAAGTTGTATTTTTAACAACTTTTTGATACATAGTTGGTGGGGTTGAATAAAAACACCAGTCCATCAATTTTAACCTGAGTGTGTGTGTGTATGTTTATTGTAATACATTTTTTACAATTATGCAAATAATTTTAACTTTGTTTTTTCAGCATTGGTATCATCATCAATGCCAACATGATAACCGTTATGAAATAAAGTTCACATTCTGCATTTATGGAATCTTTACTTAAATCTGGTCACACCACTTGTTAGCAGAACAGTCAATCAATACAGAGACATCTGAAGGTTTTAATATAACATTTGCTTGTTTTTTTTTTCAAGCACCCAGTATTTTTTTATGTTGATGTGGTAGGAAGAAGACATCAAATTTTTCCTTCTCTTAGGTGTATATCCCACCCAGATAGTGCCAACACATGGAATGAGTGTGCCCTTTTAATGTCACCAATGCTGCACCCATTTTACACTCAGATCCCTATGGGCCAAAGATCTAAAGTACCTTTTTTTAGCCTTCCCTCTACATGCTGGCATACTAAATTATGAAATAAACAGAGAACATTATGAACATAGAATAATATTTACAAATCCACTCATAGGTCCAAAGCTTATCCTAGTAAAGCAATGTACACCGTGGGGTTGGTTTAGTAAGGGCAAATAAACCGTGCACTTTGCAAGTGCAGTTGCACTCATTTCCCTTAACAAATGTGATAAAGCCTTAGTTTGTAAAGAATACACAACCACGTGCCAGGAAAATTAAAAAAAAAAAAACATTTTTCCTTTCACATGATTGGATGATGGAAATCAGCAGAGGTTTACTATATTAACTAAGCTCTGGGGAAAATGAGAGCAACTGCACTTGCAAAGTGCAGTCTATTTCTCTTACAGTAGTAAATTCACTCCACATGTTAATCAATTATAAATGGTTATAAAATGCTATTACCATGATCCTTTACTCTTTCAGCTAGCAGCAGTGAAGTGCATGGGGGTGGGGTGGCATTAGCTGACCTTCTAACAAGTGTGATAAACCGTTTTAGTTTCTGTTTTGCCAGAGTAATTGAAGTAAATCTGAGGTCATGTAGTATAACCAAATGTATGGCCAACAAATACTGATCAGTGAACAATATTCGGATTTCTAGGTATACAGTCTTTTCCTGACAACAGCACCTTTTAAGTACTAAAAAAAGACCCTCAGCTCATTGTTACATAGTAGTTGAGGTTGAATAAAGACAACAGTCCATCCAGTTCAACCTGTGTAGGTGTGTGTGGACGTATTAATTTCTCATAACCCTGAATGTTGTGATCTTTGAGATGCACGTTCAAGAGTCTTTTAATAGTGGCCATTCTCCCCGCAGTTACCACCATTTGTGGAAGAGAGCTCCACAATCTTATTGCCCTTACAGTAAAAAACCCCTTATGTAGCTTAGGGTTAAACCGCCTCTCCTCTAATCTCATTATGTGGCCACCTGTCCTCTTACACTACTTGAGATTAAATAGTTTTTTTCCTATGCCGAGATCACCATTGAGGTATTTGTAAATCGCTATCCTGTCCCCCCTCAGGCATCTCTTCTCCAGGGAGATTAAATCAACGATTGCAAACGCTCCTCATAATTAAGGCCCTCCAATTCCTTAATCAGTTTAGTTGCCCTTCTCTGGACTCTCTCCAGTTCCAACATATCCTTTCTGAGGATTGGCGACCAGAACTGGACAGAATACTCCAGATGTGGCCGGACCATGGTTTTGTAAAGTGATGTGATTACAGCTTTATCTCTGGAATAAATCCCCTTCCTTATGCATGATAATATTCTGCCGGCTTTGGCAGCTGCAGCTTGACATTGCATGCTATTGCTTAGTCTATCTTCTACTAAGACTCCCAGATCTTTCTCCATTCTTGATTCCCCCAGAGGTTCCCCTAAAGCGTATTTTACATTCATGTCTAAAATATTTTTTGGATTATCACTTTAAGCACAATTATTTTTTAGAGATGTCTTATTAAATGAACTTACAATAGCTGATAAAATGGTTTGTGTTTGTACTTTGAGGTCATTGTATATAATAAAGTTGTGCTGTCCAGATTCCACATGCTAGTTTTCTTTAACTCCTTTCTGCAAGTAAAACAGGAACATAATACCTAATAATTCAGCTCAAATAATTGTAGCTGTTAATATGTTGACATGTTTATGGTGATTGTTTGTGCCATAAATTAGCAAGTGTTCAGAAATGGCTATACCATTATAGCAGCCAATAAGTTGATTGTTAAAGGCCACGTGATAGACACAATATAATCATTCTAGGAGATTAGGATGTTCTGATATTACTAGTAGATCAGTCACAGCTGTCTTTACTTAAAAACAAAGTGGTAGACTATATTATCTATGGTTTTACCAGTAGCTCAGGTCTCAGAGTTGTAAAGAACCTAGGTTTTTACAATTTTTAACTAAAAGTATTTGTATGGGGGTCTCATGAATCACATGATATAGGATTTGAAAGGTTGAATGTATATTCCAATCAAGAGCTGATTGGTAGAGCAAGGGTTTTTTTTTTTTTAATACAACAGACACTCTGGTCACAACCACATCCTCTGGTCCCCTTGATTATATCTAGCTGTCATTTGTTTAATATCTGTCAACCACTGTATTCCTTTGTGCCAGCCCTTTAGAAATGATGACAGATATCTAGAGGAGGGTACTTCAACTTATTTCTAGAACAGAGATCTCGAGTAAATATTAGATGCACATTCATGCCGGCCCGCCATGGAGCACGGGTCATCCATCTGTGGCTGTACGATCCTCACCGCTGCCTGGACGGTTCTGCAGGGGATGCTGTCTCTCCCGGATCTTCGTCTTCTAAGCTGCAAGAGACTGTGAGTTATTTCTCCTTCACTGGGCTCCCCTGCTACTTCAGAGCCGGACATATCTGCAGATAGACCTGAGCCTACCCTGACTGCAATTATGGATGCCATCCATCATTGTCAGGCCTCCCTCGCTACACAGATAGACTCTGTGAGGATGGACTTATCGTTTTTAAAACAGAATGTCCATAACCTCCGCCATAGAGTGGGCAACGCTGAACAACGCATTAGTGATCTGGAGTATGCCCACCGCCCTTTACAAGCCACTGTGACTGATTTACAGAGGGGTCATACTGCCCCAATTGACAAGATTACTGATATGGAGGATCGCCCTGGCGCAATAACCTGCGTTTCCTGGGGTTCCCTGAGGGATCGGAGGGCAAGGCCCCTGAATCATTCATGGAGAAATGGCTTATTGACACCTTTGGGAATGCGTTTTTTTCTCCTTTATTTGCCATTGAACAGGTGCATAGAGTGCCACTACGCCCCTTGCCACCAGGTGCACCACCTCATCCTCTTCTCATCAAGCTTTTGCACTTTCGTGACAGGGAAGCTATGCTTCGGGCCTCCAGGGATAAAGGTCGTGTCCTCTATAATAATGATGTCATCTCCATCTTCCCTGACTTTTCTGCAGCTACTCAGAAGCAGAGGGCCTCCTTCATGGCAGTTAAAAGGCAGCTGCGGGATCTACAATTGCCGTACAGTATGCTCTATCCTGCCCGCCTGCGGATCATTTCTCAAGGCAAGGCTCCCTTTTTCCAGGATCCTCAAGAAGCTGCACAGTGGGTGGACTCCTTGGGCCACAGATCGCCACCCCGCCAGGATCTTCGATCTCCTCCTAGATGACTGTCTCCTTGTTTGGTGACCATGCTGCTGGGTCCTGGGCTTGTCTCAGGGTGTTCTTAGGATCCCTTCTGCCAGCCTTTTTGGACACTTGAGTATACTTTTGACTTGGGGTCGGGGACCTTTTTCCGTATCTCTTTCCTGATGGATGGGCATTTTTGGGATGGGGGCTCCCCCCCTTATCCCCTTTCTTTATTGCTTTTGTCTGCTACAGGACGAGCAGATCCACGTTTCCCTGAATTGGATTTTTTCGTTTGTTATAGGATACAAAGCTCTCAACAGTTGGGGCCTGAGGGCCGGGTGGGTTAGGATGGGCAGGGGGTTTTGTTGCTGTTATTTTCCTCAGCCTGTGGGAATTTGGGGTTTTTTCTTTTCTTTTGTTTTTGTTGTTTTTTGGCTCTGCTGTGTCTCCCGGGACTCACACATTATGTCTTTTTTGATCTTTGATGTCATGCGTTTCCTTTTTGTCATGCTGTTTTTGTTATTTTCCTTGCTAATGTGGTTGTCATTATATCTCATGCATATTACCTCTTATTGGTTTTACTTGGATGATTGTGCTGCCTTGGTGCTCGGAGAGTTGCCTCCCTTTTGGCTGACCTTCCGGACACCAACGTTGATTTTCCCTGCATTCTTCTGTCTACTCTTCGTAAATGGCCCTCACATTGTTCTGTTACAGGAAACGCACCTCCAGGGGTTTCAGGGTAATGGCCCTTAAAAGGGCACATGTGGCGTATGCGCTACACTCCACGTACTCCTCCTATGCTCGTGGCACATGAATTCTGATCGCCAAATCAGCCCCTGTTACTATCAAGCAACTCAAAACGGACCCCTCAGGGTGCTTCATCATTCTGGTTTTTGTATTTCTGGGCAAACCTTATACTTTGGTTAATGTCTATGTCCCTCCGCCGTTTACTAAGTCATTCTTTGATCGGGTCTGATTTTGGAAATGGCTGAGGGACCTCTTATTATAGCGGGTGACTTTAATACAGTCCTCAACAATGCCCTTGATAGGTCTGGCACTGCATCTTCCCAACATACCCCCTTACGTTCTTATTTGGACAAATTGGACCTCTTGGGCACCTGGAGGTGGAAACATGGGGGGATTACTGAATTCTCTTGTTACTCGAGCTCACACAATACTTTGTCCAGGATTGACCTCTGCTTACTCCCCCGGGAACTGCTGGGTCTTCTTTCGGGGATCAGGTATCTTCCTCGCGCGGTGTCTGATCACTCCCCTCTGTTGGTGGACCTCGCTTTGGGGACCCCCCCTAACTATAAACTTTGGAGGCTAAGCCCCTTATGGCTGGCGGACCCCGCGGTTGACCAATCAGGGACTGGCGGAGCTGAATTCCTACTGGAGACTCAATGGGCAAGAGGGATCGGAATTGCTGACTTGGGATGCCTTTAAAGCTACTATGAGCGGTACTTTTTCGTCTGCCATAGGCAATGCCCGGAAGGCCCGACAGACTAAGTTGGTTGATGCCGAACGGGCATTGCATGCGGCTGAACGTCAATACACTGATGACCCCACGCCACAAAACCACGCCTCTTGGCGGTCTAGGGCCCGTGACTTGGATTTAATTATTGTTGAGCGTACCCAAAAAAAGTTCTTATATCAGAATCAAAGAATTTTTGAACTAGGGGATAAAAACAGTTGCCTTCTGGCCTACTTAGCTAGACCGGACTTTCAGCCTTGTGTCATTCCTCGGGTTACCACTCGGGTGTCATTGTGGAACAAACTCCTGATATTCTTAACAGTTTTGTTGCTTTTTACTCATCCTTGTATCAAACCAAAGCTCATTATACCATTGTTGAACTTGATGATTTTTTATATGATATCACCTTACCTGCATTGTCAGTCGACCAATCTCACTTTTTAGATTCGCCCTTGACAACGGATGAGATCGACGCAGCCCTGGCTACGTTCGCCCACAATAAGACACCTGGCTTGGATGGTTTCCCCATCGAGTGGTACCTTCATTATAGGGAGCTGTTGGTCCCTCATTTATTGACTGTATTTACTTGTGCCCTGAAGGAAGGACGTCTGCCACCCTCTATGACGGATGCTCTTATTGTGCTCATCCCCAAGCCACGCAAAGATCCCCTTCTCTGTGAATCGTATCGCCCAATATCGCTTATTAATACTGATGTGAAGATTTTAGCCAAAGTCCTTGCGAGGCGTCTGAATACGGTTGTCACGGATTTGGTAGGGGCGGACCAGTCGGGCTTCATTCCTGGCCATTCCACCTCGATTAATTTGCGTAGACTCTTTACTAACCTTCAGATGACTCATGCGTCTGTGGGGTCCAGGGTTGTTGTAGCCCTGGACACTCACAAGGCTTTTGATTCCGTAGAATGGCCTTACTTATTGGAAGTGATAGCGAACTTTGGTTTTGGGTCGGGGTTCATAAATTGGGTGCGACTTCTATACTGCCTCCCTCGCGCTCGTATTAGAGTGAATAATTTTGTGTCGGACTCCTTTCCTATTTTTCGGGGTACCAGGTAGGGATACCCGCTATCCCCGTTATTGTTCGCCCTTGCCATTGAGCCCTTGGCCGCGCAGATCCGCCTATGTGAGGGCATTGCGGGCTTTGTGATCAATGGCTTGGAAGAAAAGGTCTCACTATACGCGGACGATATGTTGATATATCTAGTGGATCCCTATCAATCCCTTCCCATTCTATTGACAGTTATTGAAAGATTTGGTCACTTTTCTGGTTTCAGGGTGAACTGGAGTAAGTCTACTCTGTTTTCCCTGGACCCCCAGGCCCTGCCCCCTTCTCTCGCATCTTGTCCTCTGCAGGTGGTGGATAGTTTTCGATACTTGGGGATTGAAATTCAACTCCCCCCGTCTCGTTTCTTTCCGAACAATCTGGTTCCCCTGGTTGCCCGTCTCAAGTCCTCTTTACAACTTTGGTCTACACTTCCGCTTACAGTCCTAGGTAGGTTTAATATTTTTAAAATGATTTTCCTCCCCCGTTTTTGTACGTGCTGAGTCATTCCCCAATCTATGTTCCCAAGCATCGCTTCCAGGCCATTGACTCGCTCCTGCCCTCCTTTATCTGGGGAGGCCGGGCGGCACGTGTGGCCCTGCAGTTGCCGATTGCCGCGGGGGGGCTTGCGGTGCCCAACCTACGCCTTTATTATTTTGCCTCTCAGTTGGCCCATGCACACTGGTGGTTCCACCCGGAGGACAATAATGCTGCGGCGGCTTTAGAAGCGGCCATTCTTACCTCCTTCAAATCCCTGCAAAATGTAATACATCGTAGATCTACCATGGGCAAACCGAATACTGCTATTGTTTCTGTCACCCTGCGAATTTTTGCGGCTGCAACCCTGGATGGCTCTGACCCTCCGGGGATGTGTTCCCCCAATGCCCCTCTTGGCACAATCCTCAGCTGCGGGAGTTTTTTGGTCAGGACTACTGTCTTTTCTGGGCCCGCCTCAGTGTGAAATCCGTTTCCCATTTGTATGTCCAGGGAAGCTTTCGGTCCTTTGCGGACATGCAATCTCCCTTTAACCTGCCCTCTACAGCCCACTTTCGTTATTTGCAATTGAGACATGTGGCGGCCGCACAGTTTGGCCTCCGGGATGTCTCGCTGGAACCGTCCCCTTTGGAGAACCTCCTTTCTGACTCTTCACATGAGAAACTGGTCTCTACATACTACTCTAGGCTTTTACATTCTAAATCCAAGCGTCTGGCTGTGGTTGAGTCTCAGTGGTGGGAGAATGTCCCGGACTTGACGGATGAGGTGTGGCAAGACGTCCTTCCTGAACAAATATCTGTTGTGATTTCCTCCAGGGATAGGGTTATACAACTGAAATTCCTTTATAGAGCATACTTTACTCCTCAATTTTTGCATAAAATAGGTAAATTACACTATCCACTTTGTGCCAAGTGTAATGTCGCTGAAGGTTCCTTTTTTCACATGTTTTGGGAATGTGCCTTCTGGTCAGAGGTCACGGCCTTTATTGCTAATATTTCCCAGTTATATAATACTTGTAGCCCCCTTCGTTGTCTATTGGGGTATGTGGATGATGAGGATGCCCCTGCTCACTCTAAACTGTTTTTACGATTAACCTTCTTTTATGCTAGGAAAGCTATTGCTACCCGTTGGAAGTCTTCTGCTCCCCCTGACGTTCCACTTTGGATCTCTATTATTAATCAGGCTTTGCCTTTGTATAAAATGACATATGAGGCCAGAGGCTGTCCGAAAAAGTTCCGGAAAATCTGGTCTTTTTGGGTGGACTCTGACCTGACTACCTCCTCTGTCTCTGACCCTACCTAGGTGATGTCTGGTGCAGCTTATATTGTTTTGAATATGGTAATATGCTATCTCTGTTACTGTTCTTTCCCCCCCTCCTCTCCCCCCCCCCCCGGGGGATTTATACTGAGATTCCTTTTGACAAGACAGCTGGAAGATATGTATACTGCTCATGTTATGGCATTTGATGAGCGATGAAGCCGTGTTTGTTTTTTTGGGCTTCTCCTCTTTTATACTGTATTGTCTCTTTTGTTTTGTTGTGTTTTGTTTGTTCAATAAAATCACCTTTAAAAAAAAAAAAATAGTGGCAGCTATTCTTTTGTTCCCCCCACACAAATCTCTGGGCCCCGATGGGTAGAGTGGTATCGACAGTACTCTGATACGCTAGCATCCAGATTGCAATCACTATACTCATATTGCTTTGAACATGAGGTGTTGCCATCGTCTATGTTGGACGCATTTGTTGTTCTCCTGCCCATAACGGGTAAGGATCATACATGCTGCTCCTCCTATTGGCTGATAGCCCTCCTCAACGCTGATCTAAAAATCCTGGCTACAAGGCTGTCAGTGGTGCCTCCATTCCTAGTAGATAATGATCAAATGGGCTTCATGTCAGGGAAGTCCACTGACACTAATCTCCGTCGTCTTTTTTACTCACCTGCAAATTTCACATAAGGCGATGGGGACTAGGACGGTGGTGTCGCAGGACATAGCCAAGGCCTTTGATTCTGTGGATTGGGGGTATATGAAGGCAGCATTGAAGCGTATGGGATTTTGGAGTTACTGTAAGTGGGTGCGTTTATTGTTCAATGAACCCCCGGATGGCGTTAAAAATAAGGTCCTTGATATCTCCTTTCTTTAGGGTTGGCAGGGGGACCAGGCAGGGTTGCCCATTATCGCCCTTCCTGTTTTCTTTTATGATCAAACCATTGCCTGTGGCATTGTGCTCCGCCTCTGAGGTAGGTGCATTGGAGGTTGGCTCTATCTTTTTACAAGATCCGGGTCCGTCCCTGCAAGCAGTTTTTGATATTTTGGATAACTATGACAGTTCGACCATTCTTCCGCTTGACCTGGGCGCTAGGGCAGCGACCGATGCAGCGTTGCAGCTGCAATGGGTTACTAGCTTCACATATTTAGGGGTTCACATTTCTGCATAGGGGTTAAGCCCTTGGGTGATATCACCAGGGGTGACGAATTATCTCACTTTGCCGATCTGAAACAATGATTTAGCTTGCCCAACCCGTATCTCTTCCATTAACTTCAATTGAGACACGCATTCGTCTCCCAGTTTGGCACCACCAGGGTGGAAATTAAGCCCTCTGCCTTGAAGAACTTCATACTGGATTAAGCCATAAAAAAAGGTTATCAGAATTATATAAGGGATTCTTCCCTGTTTCTCCCCTCTCTGTAGCCAGGTGTAGAGAACAAAGGGTAAAGGAGGTTACGGACTTGGTTGGAGAGGATTGGGATGATGTATGGCATTTCTCCTTTGCACATTTAGTATCTGCAAGGGATCAGTTAATTCAATTTAAATTCCTGCATAGGATATACTATGCTCCTGCAAGACTATCTAAAATTTACCCGGGGACCTCGGCGGAGTGTTGGTGCTGCTCATACACTCCGGCTAACTTTTGTCCTATATTTTGGCACTGCCCGGCAGCTCAGGATTTCTGGACTGCTGTTGTGGGCTATGTCATGGAGATCACCTCTGTGCCGGTGCCTATGACCGTGTCCACCTGTCTGCTTGGTCTAGTGGAGAACCTGGCACCAACTAGGGCCTAATGCACCTTATTTTGTCTGTTTATATTCTATGCTTGCAAGGCACTGATCCTCTATTGGAAAAAGCCAATGACACCCTCTATATCTTATTGGAAAGGACTTGTGAATTAGTTGACTCCTTTCTATAAAGCCACATATTTGAGCAGAGGCTGCCCAAAGAAGTTTGATAAGGTGTGGAAGATCTGGCTGGAGAGCCCTGCTTTTGTTGCATAAGGTAGACTGAATAATGAATACTTGGGCGAGAATTGGATTGAAGGTGATGTAGGAGGTGCCTGACTATGTGCTCAATCACATTATCATCCGAGAGGCTGCATATGTATATGTCTTATTGTATGTATTATAGCATACATATAGTTTCTCCTAAGGGGAACTTATATCCTGGGATCATAAGGTTGCCTGTAGGGTGGTGAACCTGGTTGGGGAGGGAATGGGAGTTGGGGGGGGGGGGGGCTTTTGATGTTTTTTTTTTTTTTCAAAAGGAAATTGACAAAAAAAGAAAAGTTGCACCTGAAATCGGCAAAAGTGGTGCAGGAACTACTTTTGCAAATTGGTGTGGCATCGCATGGATTGGAACGGTGCCATTGCCAGCAATAGGCTGCCACTTGTCATGCAATTAGACCTGTAAAATCGCATGACAAATCACCCCACAGTGAATGAAGGCTTAATGGTCAGATATTATTAGGAGATTGAGCTGGCAGTCATAGTTTTAGTTTTGCACGTGACTCACAATAGTATCTATTTGTCATTGGAGAGTGGAAAATAATATAACAAATTAATAATGTATGCAAACTTTCTGACAGATTTGCTCGTTCAACTCAAGATGCCCCATTTATTTGTATAAATATATATTATATTTTTTTACAGAACAAGCAAAATATGGGAAAACCAATACATTCTAGTTTATCTTCCAAAAGAAAGAAAAAATATAATATCGTGTTCTGTGACACTAAGAAGTTATAAGGTTGGTTCACCAAATAGGCAGAGAGATCAATACGATTAATTCTGTCAATTTATTAATGAAATTAGAGCATGTAAAATTACATGAACATGCAGGTGCTTGGATGTAAATGAATTAAACAAAAATTGACATAAAACACTGAAGACAAGACAATACATACATAGACACAAAAATTCCTACGACCAGCCGGTGTAAGTATTTTTCAATTGTCAGGGGTAAGAAAATTATGCAGTGTCTGCTGTAAAAAGTGTCTCATGATGAGAGTGTTCTTACCTGGCAAAAATCCTGCTGGAAGCTCGTGTCACATAGAGAAGTCCAAACACTCATTGGAGTGTATATGAAAGATGGCAAAGAGCTATATTAAATGACTGACTTCCAGAAAAAATATAGGAAACAAATTTTTCTACTGATGCATTAAAAATGCATGTCATCCTTCAAGCAAAAATGTAGGGTGTCCTGTATAGCTATTTCTCAGTCAGTGAGGAATATCGTAGAATGCTGTATAAGGAGTTCAATCAAGTTGCTACTCCTAATCACAGATGAGAGTCAGCTGAGAAATATATAGGATGTGAGGCTCTTCTTCCTACATATGGTCCGGAACTTTCCCTAATACATAACCTGATGTTATACCGATTCCATTGAGTACACCAAATATTCTTGAGTAAGGATCTAACTGGATGCCCAGAGCCACTGCGACCAGGGTCCCAACCTGACGGGATCTAACCCCTGATTACATACCACGCTTTTTACCCCTGTAGGGGTACATAGCTCCGGTGAGTGCGGGCAATACTGAGAGGGGAGCACCTTGTTTCCTCACCTGCACGTCCAGATTTGGATTACCTCAAGATTCACCTAAATTTTAAGATTCTATATCAGCAATCACTTAATGGACTTTTGCTAATTAAATATTTAATCACCCAAGTCACTGATTCCTTTACCAGAAACCTATACCTACCACCAATAGGTTTGATTGCCTCAACTTTGTATGCAGTTGCATATACACTTGGTCACGTTGCACCAGTCACTTTATCAATTAATTTGCTATTAACGTATTTTTCATACTACCTCACCTATTATTAATGATTATTTATCCATTGTTGAATGAATTTTTATTTCACCAATTTATTCAATATTTAACCCTACTACCTCAAATTGCACATAGTGTCACTTTTTCCTATATTGATTTGAATAATATTTATTGCAGTACACCCAATTACTTTGAGTGAGGGCACCTCTTACTGTGCACATTTTGTCAATATATTTTATATTTTTTCATATCCCTTTATTGCACTACAGCACTTATTGCACTTTTGGCACCTTGTATTTATTTATGTTTATATTTACTCATTTATGTAAGGTGATGATGTATTGACTTACTATCACTATTATGACGATTTGTTTTGTATAGAGCTTATGTGATCCTGTTCATACCACATATATCCCTGTAGGGCTATATTTTGGAGGTAGACAGCAGCCATATTCTTATCCTTAGCGCAGATTTCTCTTCTTTCTTACAGCAGATACTGAATAATTTTCTTACCCCTGACAATTAAAATATATTTACACCGGCCGGTCGTGGGAATTTTTGTGTCTATGTATGTATTGTCTTGTCTTCAGTGTTTTATTTTTATATTTAATTTATATCCAAGCACCTGCATGTTCATGTAATTTGACATGATCTAATTTCATTAATAAATTGATAGAATTAATCCAATTGATCTCTCTGCCTGTTTGGTGAACTGAACCAACCTTATAACCTATTTTTCTCCACGCTTTTTGTGGAACATTTTTTTGAGTATATGAGTCGGGTTAGGTAGGTTCCCACACATCATGTGAAGGCATAGTAGAGGAATCTTTATTGCATTTTTCCCCCTTTTATCCCATTTTTTATATTCTGTAACACTAAGACAGCTTTGTTCCTAAATATCATTTGCTGATGCTTATCACTATATCACCATATCACTATATCATTATATCACTTCATCACTGTATCACTGTATCACTGTATCACTTTATCACTATATCACTATATCACTATATCACTATATCACTATATCACTATATCACTATATCACTATATCACTATATCACTATATGGCACAGTGGTGTAGTGATTACCACTTTCGCCTAACAGCAAAAGGGTCGCTGGTTCAAATCCCAACCACAACACTACCTGCCTGGCGTTTGTATGTACTTCCTGTGCCTGTGTGGGTTTCTACTCCCACACTCCAATGACAGGTAGGTAAATTGGCCCTAGTGTATGTATGAATGTGAGTTAGAGACCTTAGATTGTAAAGCTGGATACACACTATACAACTTTTGTTGTTAGATTTCCTTTAGATTTACCTTCAACTATGTAGTGCCAGGGCCTGACTAATTGCATACAAATTGAAAGTGTTTAGATTTGACCTCCTATTATATGGTTTTGGTAAATCAAAAAGGAAAAAATCTAAAGAAAATTGTATGGTGTGTATGGCCCATAAGCTCCTTGAGGGTAGGGACTGATGTGAATGTATATGTAAAGCGCTGCGTAAATTGACCACTCTATATAAGTACCTGAAATAAATAAATAAAATAATTCATGGCAATAAGCCAATAGACCTAATCCCTACAGTGTCATGGTGTCCAGACGCTTATGCCCTCACTGTGTACAGCAGGCCAGGCTATGCAATATGGTAAGCTATTATATGATGTCCTTATTGCAGACAAAATATTTTATTATTTCTAGGAAAATATTCCACTGTAGAATAAAACCATCCCAACTAATTTTATGGCACTTACGCTTGATATTCAGCTAATAGATTTAAATCTTCTTAAGTATTCTGGAATGATATTTTAACATTTCCATAAACAATGTTCGAGGTTTGCAATAATGAAACGTAATCTTCATAAATCAGCAGTGATGTTAGATTAATAAACAAGAAAAGCATGTTAAAACAGCACCACATTCTTTAGAGAAAAAAAAAAGAGATACTCCTAAGTAGGCTCCAGGGCTTCTTATGGGTATTTCGACTCTCTCAGTGTATATGCAAGAAGTCTAGGAGGTCAAGAGAAAATAAGCCTAAGTCACATCAAGACTTAAAAAATAAACAGCAACATCTGGCAAACCACTTCCTTTCTGATTCATAGGGAAAGTGCATTTCTGTGACTTGGTGTGAAATGTTTCTCTTGGCATTGAGCTTCTCAATCCAATTGGAATTTGGAAACAAATTTTAAAAAACTGACGCACAACTTCTGTGCACTAAGTGCCTTTCAGTTAAGGGTGTTTTTTTATTATTAATGTCACTCGGCAGAACAAGAAACAATTATCAAAGGAGCAATATATGACACTGTCAATGCACCTTCCTTAACACTATCTGAAATGTGTTTTTTTGTGTCTACAAAAGACAATGTAGCGAGCCATAAACCAATTAATGGGATTCCTTAAAGATTATCGTGCAAAACATCTAAAAAAGATGGATTTTCTTTTGATCCTCAGACATGAAGAGGGAAATATTAGATGGTAATTACAGAGGATAAAACCCAAACAGCAGTGTATCCCAATAACTTCAACACTGATTTTGATGTTAATGTTTCAGAAAGGAAAAATATACAGTACTTTATTTTTAACATGACAACATGAAAGATGAAACAAACTACCTTAATGAGAATAAAAGTACTGAAATGTGGCATGAAAGCAAGGGCTCAGAAGCCATATAGTTTATATATGTTGTATTGCCAACAGATACATTGAGTAATATTTCTCCTGTTTTAGATTACAAGGATATGTTAGCATTTACCAAAGAGCTACCTCGCCGAAAAAGGCCTTGTTCCCATCAAATGTACTCATATGCATTTTACTGGATTTTCCATCATGGACATGAGGAAATCCATCCATCATGTTATCTGGAAGTAAACCATGTTATGTACTGGGTTCTAGCCTACTGCATTTTTAAAGCCTCCAGAGCACCAAGATAAATAAATACATTCCTAATTATTAGCAGTAGTTCATTGCATGGACATTGACAGACTCAGAGGTTGATGAAAAGACAGACTATACCAAAACAGACTTAAGTTGAGTTCACATATATGCGTTTTACACTGAATTCGATTTGCATGACATGTGAGTGTGACCGGCTTTTAATGGAGCCGGTTCACACACGTCTGGGGCGGCTGTGGTGAATTTTTGGGTCTGGTTTAGGTGTGAATTCAGAGAAAAATCTGCACCTGTATCGCACCTGAACCAGTGAACACAAACGCACAGGACACCAGACTGCGTGTGAACCCAGCTTTACACTCCATTTATACTTGCACGACTCCAAAGTTGCACCGACTTTGGAGAGCAACTTGGTGCAACTTGGATACGACTTTGACTTTTTCCAGTGATAATGTACAATTATTGCACAACTGTTGGCTTGTATAACATTCAGGTATGACCTTCATGCAACTTTTAAGGGTTAACATTGAAGTATATGGCCCTTAAGTTGCATGAAAGTCAGACCAAAGTAGTGCATAAACAACTTTCAAGTCGTTGCAACTTTAGGTCGCACATATACGAATGGTTATCATGGGAAAACATGGGGTATGACTTGTCATGCAACTTTGATGTCCAAAGTTGCATGGAGCCTAACATAAATCAACTGCGAAAGACAGACAGATACACAGTTCATAGGTGAAGTCCTTGGTAAAACTGGGGTCTTACAACCGTGCTGACTTTTAGACAAGCAACGGCAAAGCATGTAAAAGCATGTTTGGGGAGCCATAGATGCTATATATATATGGATGGAATGGAATTAAGCTATAATGTAGAGACATATATCTTAATTCACGTGCATACGTTTTTTTGTTTTAGCTATGTGACTGTGCTTTTCAAAACCTCATTGAAGCTGAAAATAACTGTCACTTTTTTTTTTTTTAAATTAACAATCAAGTATCTTTATCCTGTTGTGTTAGTGTTGTGATTTTTTATTTCCCCAAGGAACTTATTGACTAAATTAAAATATAAGACTGAAATGAAACCTAATAATCTTCATTATTCTTAAAGTATAACTTCACTTTTTTATTTTTTTGCAATTTTTTCCCCTTTTTTTGGGGGGGGGGCAATGCATAGGGTGGATGGGTGTGGTTTCACCTAGAGCTGGAGTTCTATTTTAAAGCAGATTTTCTTTTTCATCAAAATGCATTATAATTTTTACTTACATAATCTGATAGACACTATCAGGTGCTGAAGGCTAGACTTACAACTATTAAGTAAAGGGACAAACAGACATATCTTGGTAAATTACCTGGAAATTTGGTCTTTCTTCTTTGTATGACACTCCACCCATTTTAAAGTAAACAAGTGCCTAGAATTGTAAGGGGAAAAGGAAGAGGCAAGTGGCGCTGCCTAAAAGTGTCTAATGAATAATGATGTGAGCAAGGTGAAAAAGATCAAACTCCAAAATACACACATATAGAATGCCTAATAAAATGAAAAAAAACAAAAACAAAAGATTGTGTCTTAATGGGAGATATGAATGGAGTACCCAATAAAATTGGATATTAGAATGTGAAATCTGAATAAATAAATATGTATGTTGGGAACTCGATAGTTAGATGGTGGTATGGGGGAATCGGATCTGGTAGGTCTAACAATAATGGGTCACAATGGGTTAGACTGCAATAGTAAGAGTTTCTGCAGATCAAAGGTTCCATCACATAAAAAATGTTAGGTTAACTTAATGGTAACACAATGGGGAGAATCGGATCCGGTGATACATAGTAAAATACACTAAAATTTTACAATTTCTTAAATCAATGAATAAATACAAAGTGCAAAAAGTGACAAAAGGTGCAGAGTGAATATACAGTGCCTTGCGAAAGTATTCGGTCCCCTTGAACTAAGCAAACTTTTGCCACATTTCAGGCTTCAAACATAAAGATATAAAACTGTAATTTTTTGTGAAGAATCAACAACAAGTGGGACACAATCATGAAGTGGAACAAAATTTATTGGATATTTCAAACTTTTTTAACAAATAAAAAACTAAAAAATTGGGCGTGCAAAATTATTCAGCCCCTTTACTTTCAGTGCAGCAAACTCTCTCCAGAAGTTCAGTGAGGATCTCTGAATGATCCAATGTTGACCTAAATGACTAATGATGATAAATAGAATCCACCTGTGTGTAATCAAGTCTCCGTATAAATGCACCTGCACTGTAATAGTCTCAGAGGTCCGTTTAAAGCGCAGAGAGCATCATGAAGAACAAGGAACACACCAGGCAGCTCCAAGATACTGTCGTGGAGAAGTTTAAAGCCGGATTTGGATACAAAAAGATTTCCCAAGCTTTAAACATCCCAAGGAGCACTGTGCAAGCGATAATATTGAAATGGAAGGAGTATCAGACCACTGCAAATCTACAAAGACCTGGCCGTCCCTCTAAACTTTCAGCTCATACAAGGAGAAGACTGATCAGAGATGCAGCCAAGAGCCCATGATCACTCTGGATGAACTGCAGACATCTACAGCTGAGGTGGGAGACTCTGTCCATAGGACAACAATCAGTCGTATACTGCACAAATCTGGCCTTTATGGAAGAGTGGCAAGAAGAAAGCCATTTCTTAAAGATATCCATAAAAAGTGTCGTTTAAAGTTTGCCACAAGCCACCTGGGAGACACACCAAACATGTGGAAGAAGGTGCTCTGGTCAGATGAAACCAAAATCGTACTTTTTGGCAACAATGCAAAACGTTATGTTTGGCGTAAAAGCAACACAGCACATCACCCTGAACACCCCACCCCCACTGTCAAACATGGTGGTGGCAGCATCATGGTTTGGGCCTGCTTTCCTTCAGCAGGGAAAGGGAAGATGGTTAAAATTGATGTGAAGATGGATGGAGCCAAATACAGGACCATTCTGGAAGAAAACCCGATGGAGTCTGCAAAAGTCCTGAGACATGGACAGAGATTTGTCTTCCAGCAAGACAATGATCCAAAACATAAAGCAAAATCTACAATGGAATGGTTCACAAATAAACATATCCAGGTGTTAGAATGGCCAAGTCAAAGTCCAGACCTGAATCCAATCGAGAATCTGTGGAAAGAACTGAAAACTGCTGTTCACAAACGCTCTCCATCCAACCTCACTGAGCTCGAGCTGTTTTGCAAGGAGGAATGGGCAAAAATTTCAGTCTCTCGATGTGCAAAACTGATAGAGACATACCCCAAGCGACTTACAGCTATAATCGCAGCAAAAGATGGCGCTACAAAGTATTAAGTTAAGGGGGCTGAATAATTTTGCACGCCCACTTTTTCAGTTTTTTATTTCTTAAAAAAGTTTGAAATATCCAATAAATTTCATTCCACTTCATGATTGTGTCCCACTTGTTGTTGATTCTTCACAAAAAAATTACAGTTTTATATCTTTATGTTTGAAGCCTGAAATGTGGCAAAAGGTCGCAAATTTCAAGGGTGCCGAATACTTTTGCAAAGCACTGTATATAATTCAAGTGGTAGTGTCACATATACCAAAAGATCTTAAAGTGACCAAAATGTAATCACGTGTGGATCCGAAAGGGTAAATGTAAAAACTAAAGTGATAAGGTGCTAATAAAACCAGCGGTGGGCTTATTCTTCTACAGAAGATTTAATATTTGATACTATAACTCACCCTCTCAAAAAAGTGTGGTGTGAAGTGCTTACTGACACCAGGTAGAAAATAAATTTATTGTTGTGAATATTAGTTAAAACATATAAAGTGACTGGTGCTGAAAAAATCACCACTGTAAATTAGAATCGCACAAAATGAACAGTCCAATTCTCCAAATCGCAAATGTTGAAGCATAGATCAGCCCCAAAAGGTGTAAATCAGGTGACTACAGGGGCTTTGGTCCACTTCAGGGGACTCCAGGTGTGGTCGGTGCGACAGGACAGGGTGCTCGCCTCACTCCCCGGACCGCACTTACCTTACCTGCAGGGGTAACAAGCCTGAAATCTTAGCTGGACTTGGTGTTCACGGACCCTCTATATCTTGTGCTTAGGTTATAGATTATGCGACTTCCAGATTGTACAATCATTGTTACTGTTACCCAAAAGTTATATTTTGAGATTTAATATATCTAAGATATGATTTGGCTTAATAAGAGTTCTTTGTCCATGAAAGCTTTAACACAACAACAGAAATGTATTGGTAAATAGCAAAGGGGCCTAAACTAATACACAGCAAACTATCAATAGTAAAGAAAAGGGAACAAAAATCATAGGTAAATGAACGAATACAGAGTATAATATTCAAAACATTAAGATACAAACAGCAAGACAGACAAAACATAGGACAAACATTTAGACAAAAGTGCCAGAGGTATATTCCATAATTACCATGCACCCGAGAGCCCCTTCTAGTATGGTGTTTCAGAGAGTTCTCTATTCCAAGACTTAAAGCGGAGTTCCAGCCTCAAAATCTACATAATCGATTTTGGGTCATCCGCTTGCTTTAGGTCACCTGAAAAACAAAGATAGCTACGATTTTTTTTTGTTTACTTACCTTGTTATTGAAGAAAATATACTTACCTTTCTTCTGCAGCCGCAGCCCGCACCATCACTTCCTCCTTGCATTGATTCCTGGGAGCTGAACGTCATCGTTCCCAGGAATCAATGCGCCTGCACCGGCCCCGCTCGTCACTTCCGGTGCGGGCCCCTCATTCCCTGCTAAACAGCTTCTGAGCATGTCCAGAAGCTGTGGAGGGATGACGCACCCACACTGGAAGTGACGAGCGGGGCCGGTGCAGGCGCATTCTGGGAGAAGAGGACATGGAAGAAGACACAGAAGAGGACGCTCTGGCTTCAGCTGCCCACACCTGAGATGGCAGCGCTGAAGAAGAAATTTTCAAGGTAAGTATGTCTTCTAAAAGGTAAGTGCGACCCGGGACAGTACAGAGGCTATCCATTGTGGAATGTACTAGCCCTGACTGTCCCGGGGGTATTTTCAGCTAAATTTCACCCCCGAGGCCGGAACTCCGCTTTAAACTAATATAAGCATAAAATATAGTGCAGCGCAAACAATAAAATCTTAATATCTTAAAAATTCATTGAAAGATCATAATAAAGCCCAAAAGTCCCTCATAGAAAAGTCTGTTAGTGGTAACTGAAGTCCATTCAGGGACCCCTGTATTACCAGTGGGTCAAACAGGCTTTTGGAGCATCAGTAGACAAAAAAAATCTCCTAGATATTCCACTTCACATCAGTGGTAGAGATAGCCTCTGATAAATGAGGTATAAAACCCCTGTGTCTCCGATGGGGTTACCACACAATCAGGCAGGCATAAATATAAGAAGAGAGATCTCTAAGTGTATACTGTTTAAACAAGCAAATTAAGTAATACACTTACAAACACTCCTCCATAGTAAAGCGGCATATCCAGAACATGAAGCCGATGCCGTTCGGCTCTATGAGAAAGCAGCGGGTGACGTCACTTGGTAAGGCTCCACCTCCCGTACGTGCTATATCCTATGGTACTTCGTCAGTGGGGGTGGAGCCAACTAGTCACCCGTACACTTAAATAATAGAGCCGCTGCCATAGGAACCACATCGGCCCCAACAGTACATGACATAAATAAAGGCCTAAAAGAAGGACATCTAGTGGCCATAAATAGGTACTAAACACAGGCACAGTAAGCACCTATTAAAATACCCCAAATAGGGCTAAAAATTTCCATGCATCTAATAAATATATAATTTCTATTGACATAGCAAAATTTAAAAAAAACCCTGAATCGGGATAAAAAGCCTATGTAATAAAAACCACAAACATACCCGCTGCTATCTCTTAACAAAAGGCAAATCCACCTCAAAAGACATAAATAATATACAGAAAAATATCAAAAATCGTACATAAATAAAAAATTCCTAATAACATATAATACACAAAAAAGATTAAAAATATAAACACATATTCATCTATCAGATATAAAACAGACCTTAGTCTCATATATCCAATAAGACCCCCTCTGACTGTGATGTCTAATAAAATCCACCCATCCATCCATCCTCCAGTGTCTACTAACTTTCTCAACCCCCCAAAACCTAAGACCCCTGGGGTCCCTATTGTGAAAAAGTCTGAAGTGTTTGCATACATTGTGAGATTTAAGACCCTTTTTGATGTTATTAACATGCTCCCCAGTGCGTATATGTAAGGCCCTGGAGGTTCTTCCCACATATTGGAGGCCACAATCACATTCTAGCATGTAAACAACCCCCTGAGTTTGACAAATGATGAGCTCCTTTATCTGATATTTTCTTCCAATAGCAAATTCAGTGAAATCTTTCCGTTTTCTGAGATTACACCTGGAATATGTACATGCTGTGCATCGCCCACACGCGTAAAACCCTGATAGGAAGGAAAAAAGCCTGTTTTCCTTCTACACGGGAGGGTCAACTACACCAGGCGCAATCCTGTCTTGTTTTGCTTGTTTAAATGGTATACACTTAGAGATCTCTCTTCTTATATTTATGCCAGCCCAGCCTGATTTTACCTCATTTATCAGAGACTATCTCTACCGCTGATGTGAAGTGGATTATTTAGGATATTTTCTTTGTCTACTGATGCTCCAAAAGCCTGTTTGACCCACTGGTAATACAGGGATCTCTGAATGAGGTGAGCTAAATTGAGTGCTTTCTAGTGAAGGGAGTGTCACCTCTATTGGACTTTTTCCAGCACCCTTAGGTCTTCAGTTACCACTAACATACTTTTCTATGAGGGACTTTTGGGCTTTATTATGATCTTCCAATGAATTTTTAAGATATTAGGATTTTATTGTTTGCGCTGCACTATATTTTATGTTTATTTCTGGCTAGGCGTTAGTAATGTACCTAGGTCAGTGTTCAGCTTGCATATTTATCTATTGTGTCTATTGAATGCGCTGATTGTTCTTTTTCTTTTATTAAACTAATACAAACCTATCTCTCATAGACTTGCATTGGGCCATCCTGATTGGAGGAGCTACCTTACCCCTCTCCTCCCTCCGGGCATATCTTATCCAGGACTGGACAATTTCCTCATCCCCTAGCTTTAGCATAACTCAGCCCGTCACTAGCACCTCCTCTCTGGAGGGGGGGGGGGGAATAATAATTCCAGCTCATATCCTGAGCAAATTGTTCATTCCTGCACAGATGGCCACCTTCATTGCATACCTAAAGAGAGCATCTTTAAAGTGGAGAAACTGCAGGACTCCCAATCAAATCCGTGTGTGCTTGTATATTCAGATAAGGTCTCTAAAAAGGGTGCCCACCTGCCAAAAAATGGATTTTTGTAAGAACTTACCGTAAAATCCTTTTCTCTTAAGCTCATTGACAGACGTAGTCTTCTTGATTCTCAAGAGCTGGGTTATGTTGTCTCCGCAGGAGTAGGACTAGGCAGAATGACAAAACGTTCTGGCTCCACCCTAGGGGCAGTCCCTGAGGGTATATCCTCCCTCTCTCTGCTACAGGGAATCAGTTCTGTTTAAAGCAGTACAGAGAATTTAACCCAACCCAACTCAATGATAGAGGGGCGGGTACTACGTCTGTCAATGAGCTTAAGAGAAAAGGATTTTACGGTAAGTTCTTACAAAAATCCATTTTTCTCTATCGCTCATTGACAGACGTAGTCTTCTTGATTCTCAAGAGCTGGGACATCCAGAAGCAGTGCCACAAATGAGGGGTGGGATTGACAAAATCAAATCCAATCTAGAAGGCCCAACCGGTGCCAAACTAGAAGTTTTAAAAGCTCATTATAAACAAAGAATGAGGCTAAAGAAAAATTTTTCCAACGGAAAAAAACCCTCGAGGTAGACCACTGGTCTCCTCAAATTGCGACCTGCAAAACCTTGCGGCCAAATGAGGCATCAGACGATGCCATTACATCAACCTTATAATGTTTAGAGAAGGATTGCACCGACGACCAGGTAGCCGCCTTGCACACCTGGACCACTGACGCCTGATGGCGAAAGGCCCATGACGCACTAAGTGCCCGAGTGGAGTGCGCCTTAACAGGGAACGGGGGCTCCCGACCCTTAATAGAATAAGCCTGCACTACCGTCTGTCTGATCCATCTGGAAATGGTCGCGGCAGAAGCAGGCAACCCCTTTTTGGGTCCATCTGGGATCACAAAAAGTGAATCCGTCTTGCGAAACGAGTCTGTCGTTTTCAAGTATACCCTGATCGCCCGGACCACATCCAAGGAGTGCAAAGCAAATTCCCGAGGATGACTGGGCTTAGGACACAGGGAAGGTAATACAATTTCTTCATTCAGATGAAATTCTGAAACCACTTTTGGTAGGAAGGATGGATTCGGACGAAGAACCACCTTATCTCTATGAACCACCAGATATGGTGAACGACAAGATAATGCGGCCAGTTCTGACACCCTGCGTGCAGAAGTAATAGCCACCAAGAAGGCCACCTTCTGGGACAACGTGGGTAGAGGAATCTCCCTAATATCTTCAAAGGGAGGTTTCTGAAGAACCGACAACACTAGATTAAGATCCCAGGGGGGTAACGGCGCGTGCACTGGCGGAGCCAGATGTCATCCCCTGGATGAAATTCCGCACCAAGGAATGAGTAGCCAAAGGCTTCTGAAAGAAGATGGCTAATGCTGAGACCTGACCCTTGATAGTACTCAAGGCCAGTTTCTGCTCAACCCCTTGTTGCAGAAAAGCCAATATTCGGCTAATCGAATAAGACCGAGGACGGAACCCCAAAGGTTCACACCATGCAATGTAGGACTTCCATGTGCGATGATAAATCTTTCTGGAAGTCACTTTCCTTGCTTCAACTAGAGTAGGAATAACGGAAGCTGACAAACCTTTGTCCTTCAGCACCTGGGTCTCAATAGCCAGGCCGTTAAAGCCAGCGATCGTAAAGCAGGATGGAAGATCGGTCCCTGAGACAGTAGATCCTCCCTGAGAGGAAGTCTCCATGGGACGTCCGCCACCAGTCTGACCATGTCGGCGTACCAAGCTCGACGAGGCCAGTCCGGAGCTACCAGGATTACTGGGATTCCTTCCTCCTCTACCCTGCGAAGAAGTCTTGGCAGTAACGCGAGAGGAGGGAAGGCATATATTAGCTGGTATTGCCCCCACGGGGCGATCAGTGCGTCTGCGGTTTCTGCTAGAGGATCGCGGGAGCGAGCCACGAATCTCTGAACTTTCCTGTTGAATCGTGATGCCAACAGATCCACATCCGGGGTGCCCCACCGTAGGCACAACTGGTGGAAAACATCTGGATGGAGGGACCATTCCCCCTGATCCAGGGTCTGACGGCTGAGATAATCTGCCTGCCAATTCTCCACCCCCGGAATGAACACCGCAGAGATTGTTGGAACAAATCGTTCCGCCCAGCGAAGAATGCAAGCCACTTCTTTGGCCGCTCGGACACTCTTGGTGCCCCCCTGATGATTGACATAAGCCACGGCCGTGGCATTGTCCGACTGGATCCGAACCGGGCTGCCCTGGAGCTGCTCGGTCCAGTGAATCAGACAAAGTCTGATTGCTCTCAGTTCCAATACATTTATCGGTAACCTGGATTCTTCCGGGGACCAAAGTCCCTGGACAGATAACTGACCAAGAATTCCTCCCCATCCGGATAGACTGGCATCCGTGGTCACTATCATCCAATATATTGGCAGAAATGACTTTCCCTGGCTGAGCATTGGAGACCGAAGCCACCAAACCAGAGACTCTCTGGTCTGTTTGCTCAATCGTATCTGATTGTCCAGGGATTCCGGATTCCGATTCCATCTGAGAAGAATCTCTTGCTGAAGAATTCGGGTATGGGACTGGGCAAATGGGACTGCTTCGAATGAAGCCACCATCAACCCCAGAACCCTCATGCACGTCCGAAGGGAAGACCAGCTGTTGGACAGTAACAACTGGACTGCTGATTGAATCTTTCGAAGTTTCCCTACCGGAAGGAAAACTCTCGTCCTGACTGTGTCTAGAATTAGACCCAGATATTCGAGCCTCTGGGTGGGAACCAGAAATGACTTTTGCTGGTTCACCAGCCACCCGAATTCCTGTAAAGAAATCATAGTAATTTCTATGTTTTGTAGCAAGGTCTGAGGAGACTCTGCATGAAGCAGAAGATCGTCTAGGTAACCTAGAATCGATATACCTCTTTGGCGCAGAAGTGCCAACATTGGGGCCAACACCTTTGTGAAGACCCGCGGAGCCAAAGCGAGACCGAAAGGTAACGCCACAAACTGATAGTGGTTCTCCTCTACAGAAAAGCGTAGAAAACGCTGATGTCCTGCGAAAATGGGAATGTGAAGATAGGCGTCCTTGATATCTATGGACGCTAGGACATCCCCTGGATGCAGGAAGGCTGCTACCGTGCGAATGGACTCCATTCTGAATCTTCTTATGTTGACGAAAGAATTGAGTGCTCTTAAGTCCAGAATTGGACGCACTTTGCCCTCTTTCCTGGGTATTGTAAACAGGTTTGAATAAAACCCTTGAAATCGTTCTGTCCAAGGAACGTGGACTACCACTCCTTGTTGTAGTAAATCTGTGACTGCTCTCCTCAGATCTTCTAAACGATTTGCGGATAGACGGATATTGGAAGGGAAGAATCGCGCCGGTGGGAGAGATCGAAACTCGATCTTGTACCCTGACCTTATGACTTCGCAAACCCAATTGTCCGGGATTCTGGAAAGCCATGGATCCGGGAACCGGCGAAGACGTCCCCCCACCCCAGTTATGGGTGGGGGCGCACCTTCAGGCTTTGGATGGTTTATCTTCAGGTCTGGAGGGGGCGGGCTTTTGCTTGCCCGACCAACGACCCCTGACGCCTCCTGTAGGAGCTTTGGAGGACTTAGTTTTTTCACCCGCTGGACGAAAAAACCTCTTGTGAGCAGAAAAAGAAGGCCCTCGTCTTTGACGAGTTCCTCTACCTTTAAAATTTTGCGGTAAAAAGGTGCTTTTTCCACCGGTGAGATCCTTAATGATCTCATCTAAGTTGGCTCCAAATAGACGCTCTCCTGAAAAGGGGATATTAGCCAATGCTTTTTTGGAACCTTGGTCGGCTAACCAACCTTTTAGCCACAGTGTACGCCTGAGAACCACTGCTGAGACTGATGCTCGCGCCATTAATGGAGTGGCGTCTAACGCCGCATCACATACAAACTGTAACCCCTGTATCATTTGTTCCAACAAATCTGATACCGCCTGAGGGACTTCTTCTAAGTCCCGGCGTAACCACTTGGTCCATTCAGTTACAGCCTGCGAAACCAGACCAATAGCAATTATTGGTCTGAAAGCTGATCCAATCAAGGAAAACATGGTGCGAGACATAGCTTCTATCTTGCGATCCACTGGATCTTTAAAAGACGGAGCGTCTTCTAAAGGAATAACCGTGGCTTTATTCAATCTAGCAATAGGTGAATCCACCACAGGTGGTTCTGTCCATTTCTTAATAAGGGTTTCCTCAAACGGATAACGCCTGTCAATGCGTTTAGAAATATTAAAAGTGCGTTTTGGCAGACGCCATTCTTCTTCGATTGGATTGCCAAAACATTTGGGCAATGGAAAAACCTTCGCCACTTTGATGCGCTTTTTAGTCCCAAAAGGGATCTCAGTTTCAGCTATTTCCGATGGAGTACCCTGTAACCTTAAAGTCTCTTGAACAGATACAATGAGTGCGTTTACCAACGCTTCCTCTCGGCTATGGCTGATGCCGAAACATCCTCCTCACTGTCTGAAAAGACAGGACCCGAGACACCAATACCAGATGAAGTACCTGCAACTGCAGAAATAGGCTCAGAGTCTGAATCCGAAGTTTCAGATAATAAGGGGTTAGGCGGGGGTCGCTTTCTTGCGCCCTGTCCCTGACAAGCCACTTCCACCCGGGACACAAAAGTTTCCATAATAGCTGACAAAGATTCAATTGTCAATGGGGTGCTGGAGGATCCCGCAGACCCCTCGAGGGGATCCGGAGGAGATACATGAGTGGCAGGGTCCATGTTAATACAGGACACCTTTGCCAGCAAAAACAAAAAAACTTTTTCTTTTTTTTTTTTATGTGTATCCCCCTAGCGCAATAGCGCCCCTCAGAGTACCTGCTTCTCGATCCCAGAGAGAGAGAGAGGGACCCCCAAGGCTCACCAACCGATGCAGTGCAGTTTCCAACAAACTGCAGTCAGCGTCTGTCTTACACAGACTGGAAGGAGCTGTTTGCTTTTTTCCCGGGCAGAAGGCGTGGCTCCGCCCCCTGTGTACGCCTTCCGGCGTTCCCAGCCCTCCACGAGGTAGCTGGGCTCACAAAACATGGCCGCCCCCATAGAAGAGACATAAGACTCCAAAAACATGGCGGCCGGCGTGACCTGAGGACATACATGCATTCGGTCTACGGCAAAATGGCGGCGGACCGCCGATATCGTCTTCCCAGCACATCCACCTGCACTCTGCTAAGAGGTGACATATGGATCTACAGAGATACACTGCACATAAGGTAGGATTATACCTCCTATGTCTGCTGTAATTTACAGTCTGCTGGGTAGAGTGTTAGCTCTTGAACCAAGTCCACTTCCCACAAACACATGCTGTATTACAAGGGGGACTTGTAAGTATCAGATATATACTGACCATATATGGAGGGGCCCATAATATATACTGCCTCATAATGAGGAAAAAAGGGAACGTTTACTCACCATACCGAACCGATAGGCACCCTCTCTTCACAATACCCTCTCCACCGGGGTGGGGGTTTTGTGGACGCCTCGACTCTCTGGTACCTGGCGTCCCAGCGAGCTTTTAACTCGCAAAGTCAGTCCCTTTGCTGGGACTCCATCGCGGCCGACTCAGCGCACTGGTCTGCACGCGCTCTTAGGCAGAAACCGGGGTGACCACTGGATCTCAACATCCAGCCCGTCGCCCGGCCCCGCATACTTACTTGAATATGTCGCGGCCGACCAAGCGCAATGCCATGGTCTGCGCGCGCTCGTAGGCCGGCTGGGGTGACCACAAGTGTCGCCCAGTCCGGCTTTTTTGCTTGAAGATCTCACAGGAAAAAAACACTGGAGAAAACTACCTAAAAAATGTCTTTTTCTTAAAGAAAAAAGTCTTGCCAGGACCAAAAGATCCCAGCAAGGAACTTAGGTCCTTACTCCTGACTAGACACAAAAAAACTGATTCCCTGTAGCAGAGAGAGGGAGGATATACCCTCAGGGACTGCCCCTAGGGTGGAGCCAGAACGTTTTGTCATTCTGCCTAGTCCTACTCCTGCGGAGACAACATAACCCAGCTCTTGAGAATCAAGAAGACTACGTCTGTCAATGAGCGATAGAGAAAAAATCTCTGAGGCAGCCATATAGGGCAATTATGTAGGAGAAACAACAATTGTGCAATCCAAACCATCTTTACCAGATTGGCCCTGCCAACTACCATTAAAGGTAGCTTGCTCCATATTTTCCCTGTTTGTTTAAGGCGCTTAAGCAATGGATATAAATTTCTCTCTACATACTCATTCACTTGTGATGTAACTTGGACATTTAAATATTTTATTGGAGAAACTACAACTATTTGGGACACAGAACTTGGCAAATTAGCCATCAAATGGTCTTACGTCAAAAAAAACGACTTGTCCCAATTTAGTGTAAAATCTGAAAAGGGGCCATATGTGGTAATTAAGGACATCCCTGCTACTTGGGGGAAAAGATATCTCCCAGGTATAGGAGTGTGTCATTAGCGTATAAAGCAATCTTTTCCTCTCCTTGGGATCTGCGAAACCTGATAATGTTCGGTGACTGATGTATAGCAGCAGCCAAGGGTTCAAGAGCCAGAGCAAAAAGGAGGGGTGATAATGGGCACCCCTGCCTTGTTCCTCTTTGTAATGAAAAGGGGGCCGATACATGTCCATTTACCTGAACCCGGTCCATTGGAGCAACAAAAAGAAGCTGTATCCAATGTATAAATCCAAATTTCTGTAAACAGTACCATAAGAAATTCCACTCTATATTATCAAAAGCTTTTGCCTCGTCAAGAGACAATATAGCTCTGTTACCTAAATTATCAGATGGAACCTGCAGGTTAAGGAATAAATGTCTAATATCTGTAGCAGTAGATCTGTTTGGAATGAAAAAACAAATAAAAATGACAGTTTTGAGGCGCCGAATCCAAAAGTGCTGAGTGCTACATAAATAAATAAATAAATACATATAATAAATAGTGTAGTAAATAAATAATAAATACTTAATAATAAATATATAAATTCTAATAATTCATAAAGTGCATAAAATACATCCAGTGCACAGAATTACATAAAAATATATATTTTACTAAAAGACCATTAATTCATAAAGTGCAACAAAAACTTTTTTTCAGTGCAAAAATTCCACCACAAAAAGTGACATGAAGTGCTGAGTAGATCTTCTTTTTTAAGAAAAGTGCTTGTGCTTGAAACGTTCCTTCACCTATTAGTGTGAGGGTAACTCACCAGAAATCAGAGGGCCTCCAGGACCCAGCTTGCTGTATATTTTGCAAAATGCTCCTTAGATGTGACCTCCCTGGATTGCCGTGCACTTATCCCCCAATCAAGATAGTTTTGCCATTTCCCCAAAAATTAAAAATATATAAATGCGCAAAAGTTTATTATACACAATAAAGATCAAGGGATGGTACACTCACATTTTTTTTGCCACTATCGGCACATCCATACAGCAGAGAAAAGAGTAATATGCGAACGCCACCCAGTAAAAGCGTGCGTTCCACAGTGTGTTCCAACAGTGGGCAGAAATGACGAACCAGAAGTTTTAGCCGAACCAACCTCAATGCATTTCGCGATAGCGCGTCATCAGGAAGTTGGTCATCGGCCTTCTTCCTGGTTCCTAAATATCCACTAGCTAATCTTAATTGGTGGGTATTAGCCAATAGGGTGGTGACATGTCCGTACCACATAAAAGAGCTTCCGGTTGTAATTATACATAATGGATTACAATGTTATTGGAACTTCCTGTTTGTCATATTCCAGTACATTGCTCACTTATTACTTTAATAAATGAATTTAATTAAAAACAATAAATAATAGTGTACCTTTGAAAAACAAAGAAATTTGAAATGAAAATTAGAAATTTAAAAAAATAAAATAATATATAAAAAATAAAAAATAAATAGCCATCTAGTGGATGCAACTGTGTAATAATAATAGTACACAAGCCCAACCAACGTACAATAGATAATGGACCATAATTATTTTGAGTCAAATATCTCAACTGGCAATGGAGGATGTATAATAAATGTAATGTAATAAAGGGAGTTATGCTAGGTGGCCCTGCTAATAAGGACCTAAATGGGAAATACCATAAAATGTAGTCTAAAGGAGTGTTAAAGAAGAGTATTAGAACCTAAAATCATACATCTCTTATAAAATAGGTATTTTTTTATTCATTAAATCTAAACTAGATTACCTAGTAAATAAACTAGATTTTAAGCTTCAATTGAGGGCGCACGTACTTTAAATGCATAATAAAATGTAATCATATAAAATATAAATATTTAGGATTGATTATATAAAAGGTGTTTCTATTTATGAAGGAACCATTAATCTTCAGATAAATTAATTCATTAATTTAGGATGACTTTTATTTTAAATAGGGAACATGAGTTATGGGTACATAATATATTAATTTGTAAATTAAAAAATATATGATAATTTATGAATTAATAATAATAATAATAATAATGTTATTGATACAACGATGGTAAGATATTTAGTGGGTGAAACAAATATAATTCCCACATATCAAATATTAGTAGTTAAAATAATTAAAACAATTAAAACCTAGGGGTATGTTCCTTGGGAAAGGCCAAAGTGCGATACAACACGAAAAATCATGAATAAAACAATTTAAATCTATGTCTATGTTTAGACCCTGTGGACTGAGAGTATTAAGTTGATATATCCACTGCGTTTCATTTTTAGATATTTCTTTTGCATATCACTTCCTCGCCAGTGTGGTTGTACTCGGTCTATTCCATAAAAACTTAATCTTGATGGGTCCTTATTGTGTACTATCCTGAAATGTCTCAATACGCTATGGTTTTTATAGCTGCGTTGGATATTGTAAACATGTTCCTTTATATGTTTAAAAAGGCATCTGGTCATTCTACCAACATAGCTCAAGCCACATGAACATTTCAACATGTAAGTTACATACCGTGTACTACAAGTGATAAACTTTTTTATTTTGAATTCTTTACCATCAGTGGCCATGAAGGTTTCAATCTTCCTTCTTTTATCTACTGTAGTCTTACATCCCTTGCATCTGCCACATCTGAAAAACCCATCTCTGTTTAGGAATGTGGTTCCTCTCCTAGGGGGGTTCATGGCATTTTTATCTATGAGGTTTCTCAACCCTACTGCTTTTTTGTAAATAAACTTGGGTTTGCTTGGGAGTAATTTTTTGAGCGAGTCATCTCTCAATAAAATTGGATACAATTGTTTAATGCTCTTTTCCACACTTTTGTATTGTGCATTAAATTATAAAAGCCGGTTCCTGTTTATTGGTTGTTTTGGGTTTATCTTTACGTAATTCTTCTCTTTGCATTTTATTTATTTTGTCCCTATTGAGGAGCAGTTCATTCTTATTATATGCTTTTTCCAAAAATCTGTCAACTAACATATTTGTTTGCTGTTTATAGTCTTTTTCCTCATTACAGTTCCTTTTAATGTGATTGAATTGTCCCTTTGGTATGGCTCTTGTCCAAGCTGGGTGGTGACAGCTACGCGTAGATACTATATGTACCCGTTTCTTTCCACTTGTTTAAAAAAAAGTTTTTGTCTCCAATTGATTTATAGCCTTAAAAAAAGTCTAAAAACTGTATTTGTTGTTGATGCCAATTCGCTGTTAATTTAATATTATAGATATTTTGGTTAAGATTCCTTAAAAAACGAATTACATCACTCCCTCCCAAATGACCATTACATCATCAATGAATCTCCTGTAGTATTTGAGTTTTGGTATGTTTCTAATAAATATTACTTCTTCTTTCCATTTGTGTAGGAAAATGTTGGCTACACTTGGGATGTACCTTGTCCCCATTCCTACTCCTTTTATTTGATTAAAAAATTAATTATTGTACCAGAAATAGTTATTTCCCATAACCATCTCTAATCCTTGAAATAAAAATTTAGTTTGGATTTGTTTTAAGTCAGTTTGTCCTTCTAATGCCTATCTAACCGCACTCAGTGCATCGGATTGTTTTATATTTGTTTAAAAAGTGACTCTACATTAGCCGTAGCCAGCAGTGTAGATTCATTAACTTTTAAAGTGCGTAAATAATTGATTAAATCTTTAGAATCTTTGAAGAAGGATCTCCCATTACTGGCCAGGGGTTGAAGATAAATACCTAGGTATTGTCCCACCCTGGCAAAAAGAGAACCAATACCACATATTATGGATCTCCCAGGTGGGTGTTCTTTATTTTTATGCATTTTTGGGACTTCATAGATAACTGGTATTTCATAACTTGACTTAATAGATAACTGGTATGAAACCAGACTGATCTGGGTGCACACACTTAGAAATTACCCTCGCCAGCCTACTGGCTAACACTTTAGCTAATAGCTTCACATCTGCTGTGAGCAGTGATATTGGACAATATGATTCTGGATTATTAGGGGCATTACCCCTAATTTAATAGTATTATAATAACTGCCTCATTCATATAGGGAGGAAGATGGCCACATTCCAATGCTGCATTAAATACCTCTAATAATTCAGGTAACAACTTAGCTCCAAACAGTTTATAAACCTACCCTGACAGCCCATCAGCACCTGGGGCTTTATTATTAGGCAGGCTGGCAGCAGCGACCCAGAGTTCCTCTAAAGTCAGAGGTTTGCAGTTCAACCTCTTCATAAGATGCTTTGCTACTGTATACATTTTTAAAGAAATCACAAAACACGGATGAGATCTCCAAAGTAGTACGTGCCATTTTAGTTAGAGATTCTTGGAATTCTACCACATGGGCCAAAGGTTTTTGGGCTTTTACAATTGTAGCTGATCCGTATTTCCCCCTCCTCAAAATAAGGTTGTTGAAGGAAAAAACATTTCTGCATTAAACTGTTGATTTTGTATCCATTTTTACTGGGCTTTTGCAGTAGGATTTGCTATATATTGAAGTTTGGCCTGCAGAACAGCTTTGGCTAAAGAACATTCCAGGCCCTAGATTTATTTTAGATTTTTGAAATTTGAGCAATAAATAAGTCTCCAATATAGGCTTTTAAAGAATCCCAATAAATCTGTAATGATACGGTTGGCTTATTGGCAAAACTGTAGGCAGATATATCTAGCAGAATATCCTCTGTTGAAGGAAAAAGGTCAAACCAATAGGGGTTCACTTTCCAGTAGATATGTGTCTGGACACAATTCAAAGTTAACTTAAGAACAAGTGGAGAATAATCAGATAACCCCCTAGCTGCATATGTCACATCAGATATCATATGTAGCATTGTGGATGTAGCCAGTGCCAAGTCTATTCCAGGCAAGGTCCTGTGGGTACTGGAGAAGCATGAAAAAAACACTATCATAGGTATGTAATGTTCTCCAGATATCCATCAGGTAAATCTCCCGAACAAAACCAGCAAAGGAGGTGCATGTAGAGGTCAGTTGACACCCAGTCGTACCATATTTATCTAAGGAGGGGTCAAGTTAGTTATTAAAGTCTCCCATTAGGAGCCAGAGGACATCAGATTTATCAGTCAGAGGTAAAATGCAAAAAGTCTTTAAACACCTCAGATGAGTATGGAGGAGGTATGTTTATATTGGCTATCACATATGGTTTTCTGCACATTGTACAGTACAGAAAGACATGGTGTCAATTTGTACCTGTCTGCAGGTGAAATCAACATCATTTGTAATCAGTATAGATACACCTCTAGAATATGAAGTATAGGTAGAATGATATTGCGTGCTTAATTTGTTTCAAATAATTTAAAGTGGAAGAATTTAGATGGGTTTCCTGCGGGCAGATAATGGATGGTGAAAACTGCTTCAGTGTAGCTTGCCTCTTCACTGGGTCGCTAATACCCCTAATATTCCAAGATACCAAAGCTTGCATTAAAGCAAGCATATTCTAATACTGTCAAATTTAGATCCAGGGTCCCCATGACTTTCATAACAGGGGTTCGATAGTTGAATATAAAAATCCCCACTGAACCTATTCTGAAGAAAAAGGTCCTTATGAGAGGGGAACTATAAAAGAAAATGACACGTGTAAATAGTTGGCATGCCGATAATTCAAAAGTCTCTTGAAGTCCTCATGTAAAAAAAAAAAAAGTCTCAGCAGTCACTGTAGCAAAAAAATAATCGGAAAAAATAAAAAAAAAGGGAAAAATACAACATATGCAAAACTCACATAGAACCAAAAAGGGAAAAAGCTGCACACAGGACCCACTACCAGGGGGACCTGGTGGAAAAAAAAACATTCTTATAGGCTCACAGTACCTTAACTCCAATTCTGGTAGCCACAGGAAAAACAAGAATGTATTGTAATTTGACCATAACAGGAAACACACCCTGGAAGAAAGAAAAAGAATAATAAATAATAATTTATTATAATAATAATAAAAAAAACAAAAAAACAAATGTCCCCTGCGGGGAAATGATGGGGGAAATCCATTCTATAACTAGCTGGACTCGTTCTCATGGTTCTATATAGAAAATACAAAAATAGATCCAGATAACTCCCAGTTATATAAGTAGATAAGCAACTTGTAAGAGAAGAGTAAAAAAGAAATGTTTCATTTTATCTCTTCTAATTTTTTTTTAGTAATTTTGATCTTATTCTATTTTATTATAATGCCTATCTAGCCAGTCAGGGGCAGTACGTGGAGTATCAAAAAAATGACAGCTTCATTTGCCACCACTCTAAGATGGGCAGGGTATAGCATTGAATATTGCAATTGCGGTTTTTGTAGTCTTTTCTTTACATCCTGAAATTTAGCATGCTGTTTTTGAACTTCCGAGGAAAAGTCAGGGAAGAACATGACCTTAGCTCCATTGAAAAAAAACCTCTTTCAATAATCAGACTCTTCGGAGGATAAGATTCCTATCACGTTAAATAAGGAGTCACACTAAGAATGAATGCGGGGGGAGGGTCACTGATGGTAAATGCCTTGCAGGTACTAGATGTGACCTTTCTACTGAAAAAGTCATAGAAAGGTGATCTTTTCCAATGATCTCCCACAGCTATGTTTCTGCAAACTCTGTAGGGTTAGAACCTTTAGCATGCTCTGGGAAGCCCACCAGCCTGATATTTTTGCGTCAAAGATGATTCTCCAGGTCTTTTACCTTACGAGTGTTAGTATCAGTTTGTTTTCATTGCCTCTTTAACAACTGTGCACATTGGCTGAAGAGTGTCTTCTATTCCTCTGACTAGGCCTTCAAGAGCATATTTTTTGAACATCCTGATGAAGAAAAGTAAATTCTTCTTTAAGTATTTGCACATGACCAGTTAAATTACAAAGAGAATCTTGACATTGTTGTACTGCTCTGAGCACATCTAGTAGTGTGGGTTCTGCTGGCACTGGTAATAATGATGTATATAGGACATTAGGCTGTTTATCAACAGGCTGTCCTGCGTTCTTGCCCAATGCTTCTTCCAAATCGCATATCCCTTGGTCCAAAAGCTTATGTAGTGTATTTATATCTGTTCTAGTATAAGAGTCTTCCAATTCTTCACTGGCAACATACTGAGAGATTTCATTTTCATTATCCTTAGATGTCAAGGCATACTTTGCAAGTTTAACAGCCGCAGCTTTTTTAACCTTCTTTTTTGCAGACTTGTCCCCATGTGTTTGTTGAGAGAGTCCACTAGCATCCTCCATAGGAGCCATTGGAACAGAAGCTCCTTGTCCCTGTAACTGTAACTTTCCCAGCTTTTTTCCCTCCTTTCCCCCTTCTTTCCTCTAACCAATTTAATTAATTATTCTCCTTTCCTACACTTTTCCTCTCCTTCTCTCCTCTTTTAAGTGTAGGTAAATTATGATAGATAGTTTTCAAATAATATTCATTGTTCTGCATTAATGCTCTCCTAGGCTCCTGTGCTTCTAGAGATGCAAAGCAGCCAGGTGTCTCCCCTCTGAGTTCGGCCAGGCTTCCACGATCACTGCCAAGCCCAGCTCCAACACTACTGTTCCATAGAGGGAGCCCCAGTGTATCCCCAGCGTATTACTTTGGGCTTCACCGGAGCAAGCTCTTTCAGTGCTATCTGACTCTTCCAGTGCTATCCGATGCCGGACCATCTCCAGCCAACACTGCTGGTCCACTGACCGCGATCCCAGACCAACTAAGGGATCGAGGAGGAGAGGCAGGGGGCAAAAAGGCAGCAGGAGAGGGCACAAGAAGACACAAGAGCGGGGAGACAGGCCAGCAGGAAGACTCCACAAACAGCCCAAACAGCAAGATGGACAGTGGCACAGATGTACCACATGGGTAGCAGAAGGTAGCAGGATATAGTAGAGAACAGCAGGACTACCATACACAGAGTTGTGCAGGGTTATACACACTGTTACTGCCCCAATTTCGAAAAAATATTTTTCACATTTTTTTATATGATATTCTCCAAAAAAGAAAATGAAAAAATATTTTTTTTTTAACATTTTAGGCCCATTTGTTTCCTGCTACATATTTTTGGTAAAAAAATCGCAATAAGCGTATTTTGATTGGTTTGCGCAAAAGTTATTGCGTTTACTAACTGCGGGAAAGATTTATGTCATTTTTATTGTTTTTTTTTTTAACTAGTAATTGCGGCGATCTGAAATTTTTTTTTTGCATGATTCCGACATTGCGGTGGACAGATCGGACCCCTGACTGACATTTTTGGCACTTTTGGGAGTACCAGTGACATTACTACAGTAATCAGTGCTATAAATATGCACTGTTACTGTCAAAATGACATTGGCTGGAATGGGGTTAACTTTATTGGTGATCAAGGGGTTAAGTGGGACCCCAGGGGCGTGATTCTTACTGTCAGGAGGTGTGGCTTGTTAGATCATCACAGAGACATGCGATCCTATATAGCAGGATCGCATAGCCTTTGTGATGATCTAAGGGAGAATGACAGACAGCTGTGTTTATATCAGCCGTCTGTCTCTCTCCCTCTGCTGCAGGAGATCGTGAGTGACCGGCGGCCATTGGAGCCGCCGGTTACACGCGCTAGCTCCCCAGAGAACGAGCGGGGGGTTGGAGCGCGCCGCCGCACGCTACCCCCCCCCCCCCCCCGCCCACAGGCGGCTGAGCAAGCAACGTAAATCACTCACTAAGAAGTACTATTAACAACTTCTTATCTGATCACCTAGATAAAGCTTTTATGACTTCATTGTCTAACATATTCAATTACAAATTCTAATAGACATACTTAACAACCACGAGATATGCCATACCTGAAAGAATCTACCCTAACGTGTGTAACACAACAATGTACAATTATATACTTTACGATGGTATCTGCTTTTTTATGTTGTAAAGCATTGCATTCATATATGACAACTTTATAACATTTTATGTATTAAACATGTATTAAAAATACATTATCATTATCCCTTTTTAAAGTTGTTTTTTTATTATTTTTCATTGCTCCTTTATTCTGTTGATTTTTTATCATACTATACCCTGTATGTTTTCATTCTAATTTTCAATACACATTTATTGAGAAATAATAAGAAAGTGTTAGCTGGAGTGTGGCTTCAATTTGTTTGTTTATCTAAAGCTTCTAGTACATCTAACACTTTACTTCCCCCCCCCCAGACTGATAATGTTGCTGTCCAAAGGTGTCTCTGTTGCGTCTTCATCCAGAGTGTAGGCACCCTAGTACAGGGAATGTGTTACTGGCCAGATCACCAGGTAAAAACAGAGAGAAAAAAGCCTAAAATTAAAAGTAATGCAGTCACCACATCTAATGATTGGTAAGCTGCAATATATTACATTTTTGGTTTTGGTTTTATTACTGCTTTAATTTGAGTTTTGCACACATCCTCTAAATCCTTACAAAAAAAACGGACAAACCATTTATGAGGCATGTAATGATTCTAAAAAATTACAAAACATATTGACAATGAAGTGGATGTATATAAAGATGAAGGAAATAAAGGCATGAATGAATAGTCCAAAAAAAAAAATCCACATAAGGGTAACAGACTTAAGCAAGCAGTATTTCCCCACAAAATATTTTCTTCAAATAAAAACTCTTTGTTTGAATTTTGAATAAATCATGAATGTATAAGATAACATCTAAAAACTATATTAGGCCATTGTCTAGCATATGTATATAACTGGATAGGAGCCATGTATACACACCAGTTAACAGGATGCTACCAACACAGCACAAGAGTAACCTAATGTTACCTCTCTCTAGAGCAGGGGGTCTCCAAACTATGTCCCATTGGCCATGAGTGGCCCTTTGCTTGCCTTTATCCAGCCCTTGGTGCACTGTTCCTCCCACTGATGCCCGTGATGGAGTACTATTCCTCACACTGACACCATAGATGGGGAACTTATTCTCTCACTGACACAATGATGGGGCACTATTCCTCCCACTAACACCAATGGTGTAATTTTCTTTTTACGCCCACTGACCACCAAGCCTATGGCATTGTTTAATCCCACCGATGCCAGGGCATTTTCTACCCCCGCTGGCCACAGTCTGGCCCCCCTAAGGTTTTAAGGTCAGTAAACTGGCCCTTTGTTTAAAAATGTTTGGAGACCCCTGCTCTAGAGAATTTACAATGAATATAAAATGAGGATGTTCCTAAACAATAATAACACTCCTAACAGGATACACAAGCCAACCATCTTTGCAGACCCATCACGGGGTAATTGTGATTGAGAAATATTGAAAACTTTGGTGTAATTTCTCTTTTTCTTCAAAAAAGGCATTGTCTGTCTAAAGCACCTTCCCCTTTTTAACAGCCAGAAACATGCATGACCATCTAAACATGTGGGTTTATGCAAAACTTCTTTAGGCCGTTTACGGTGCCCTTTTGTGCCTTTATTGTGCCTTTAATGTGTATAGCTTCCTCTACCTTTAAGGTTAGCCCTGCTAAACAACGCACTGTCAGCTCACTACAGAAAGGTCAGAGCTCACTGTATTTTTGTCAGGATCAGAGATGTATAGTAACTAAGTAGAACTACTTCACTACTGTACTTAAGTACCGAAAGGCAGTATCTGTACTTTCCTAGAGTAGAATTTTTTTCTCCTACTTCCACTTTTACTTTTTTCAATGATTTCAATACTTCTACTCCGATATTTTTTTTTGTGCTGCATAGTTACTTGTTACAATTATAAAAATTACCACTGCCAGAACAGTAGATGGCAGGTTTCATGAAGCTCAAAACATGTGTATTATCAGCGCCTACGAACATAAATGCTACTGTATGTATAAATAAAAGCTGCATTTGAAATAATAAAAAACAATATGACGTTCAAACTTTTGACTTCTTTCTTTAATAACTACATAACTCAGTACTTGTACTTTTACTTTCAGTACTTGAGTAGCAATTTTTTTTTCAAAACTACTGGTACTTTTACTTTCGGTACTTGAGTAGCAAAATTTAAAAAAAAACTACTTGCAATACTTAAGTACAAAAAATGTTGAATACTTTAGTACTTCTACTCAAGTCACTTTTTGATCGAGCACTTCCAATTCTACTCAAGTCACTTTTTGATCGAGCACTTATACTTTTACTCAAGTATGGGTTTCGAGTACTTTATTGGTCAGGATCAACAGGTATTTTTATGTTTTTTTTGCAAAGATGTATTGCATGTATTGCTTAAAGCGGAGTTCTGGCCACAAAATCAACATAATCGATTTTGGGCCATCCGCTTGCTCTTGGTCACCTGAAAAACAAATGGATAGTTACGATTTTTTTTTTGTTTACTTACCTTGTTATTAAACAAAATATACTCACCTTTCTTCCACTTCCTCCCTCTGCGGCCCTAGGCCCGCGCCGTCACTTCCTCTTTGCATTGATTCCTGGGAGCTGAACGTCATCGCTCCCAGGAATCAATGCGCCTGCAATGGCCCCGCTCGTCACTTCCGGTGCGGGCGCCTCATTCCCTGCTAAACAGTTTCTGGGCATGCCCAGAAGCTGTGGAGGGATGACGCGCCCGCACCGGAAGTGACGAGCGGGGCCGATGCAGGCGCATTCTGGGAGAAGAGGACACGGAAGAGGACACAGAAGAGGACGCGCTGGCTTCAGCTGCCCAAATCCGAGATTGCAGCGCTGGAGAAGAAATTTTCAAGGTAAGTATTTCTTCTAAAAGGTAAATGCGACCCAGGACAGTACAGAGGCTATCCATTGTGGAATATACTAGCCCTGACTGTCCAGGGGGTATTTTTAGCTATATTTCACCCCTGTGGCCGGAACTCCGCTTTAATTTGTGACGACATGCATTTTTAGTTTTTAACTTTTCCATGACATGCATTTTAAAGGGTACCTACAGAGTAAATTTTTTTTTTCCTCATATAGTATCTCACAAAATTTAGTACACCCCTCACATTTTTGTAAATATTTTATTATATCTTTTCATGTGACAACACTGATGAAATTACACTTTGCAACAATGTAAAGTAGTGAGTGTACAGCTTGTATAACAGTGTAAATTTGATGTCCCCTCAAAATAACTCAACGCACACCCATTAATGTCTAATCCACTGGCAACAAAAGTGAGTACACTTCTTAATGAAAATGTCCAAATTGGGCCCAATTAGCAATTTCCCCTCCCCGGTGTCATATGACTCAGTCGTTAGTGTTACACGATCTCAGGTGTGAATGGAGAGCAAATGTATTACATTTGGCGTTATCGCTCTCACTCTCTCTTACTGGTCACTGGAAGTTCAACATGGCACCGCATGGCAAAGAACTCTGTGAGGATCTGAAAAAAAGAATTGTTGCTCAACATAAAGATGGCCTAGGCAATAAAACTATTACCAAGACCCTGAAACTGAGCTGCAGCACGGTGGTCAAGAACATACAGCTGTTTAACAGGACAGGTTCCACTCAGAACACGCCTCGCCATGGTCGACCAAAGAAGTTTAGTGCACATGCTCAGCGTCATATCCAGAGGTTGTCTTTGGGAAATAGACGTATAAGTGCTGCCAGCATTGCTGCAGAGGTTGAAGGGGTGGGGGGTCAGCCTGTCAGTGCTCAGACCATACGCTGCATCAAATTGGTCTGCATGGCTGTCGTCCCAGAAGGAAGCCTCTTCTAAAGATGATGCACAAGAAAGCCCGCAAACAGTTTGCTGAAGACAAGGACATGGATTACTGGAACCATCTCCTATGGTCTGACGAGACCAAGATAAACGTATTTGGTTCAGATGGTGTCAAGCATGTGTGGGGACAACCAGGTGAGGAATACAAAGACAAGTGTGTCTTGCCTGCAGTCAAGCATGTTGGTGGGAGTGTTATGGTCTGGGTCTGCATGAGTGCTGCCTGCACTGGTGAGCTACAGTTCATTAAAGGAACCATGAATGCCAACATGTACTGTGACATACTGAAGCAGAGCATGATGCCCTCCCTTCGGAGAGTAGGCCGCAGGGCAGTATTCCAACATCATAACGACCCCAAACACACCTCCAAGACAACCACTGCCTTATTAAAGAAGCTGAGGGTAAAGGTGATGGACTGGCCAAGCATGTCTCCAGACCTAAACCCTATTGAGCATCTGTGGGGCATCCTCAAATGGGAAGTGGAGGAGCGCAAGGTCTCTAACATACACCAGCTCCGTGATGTCATCATGGAGGAGTGGAAGAGGACTCCAGTGGCAACCTGTGAAGCTCTGGTGAACTCCATGCCCAAGAGGGTTTAGACAGTGCTGGAAAATAATGGTGGCCACACAAAATATTGACACTTTGGGCCCAATTTGGACATTTTCACTTAGATGTGTACTCACTTTTGTTGCCAGCAGTTTAGACAATAATGGCTGTGTGTTGAGTTATTTTCAGGGGACAGCAAATTTACACTGTTATACAAGCTGTACACTCACTTCTTTACATCGTAGCAAAGTGTAATTTCTTCAGTGTTGTCACATGAAAAGATATAAAAAAAATATTTACAAAAAGGTGAGGGGTGTACTCACTTTTGTGAGATACTGTATACAGTACAATGTAATTTTTTTTTTTTTTTTTTAAGTATGTCACTGTAAAAAAACAAAAAAGGGTTTCTAGATGTATCATTATTGGAAGGATCATACTTACTACTACTTTTTATACTTACTACTTTTATATGAGAAATGTTTTTATATTTTTTATGGCTATTGCAGCTCATAGAACAGAATATAGATATCAGATGAGGATATCTCTGATTTTTTTGAGAACTAGCCAAAATGCATATGAACTTGTCAGTAACCTAGCAACAATCAGTTTCTGGCTTTTAATCAGAAATAGCTTAAAAGAAACACAATATTTATTTATTTTATCTTTCTGTGGAAAGACCTGGAAAACAGGCCCAATTGGACACAAAGGACCAGAAATAAAGCAGTTTTCTTCTTTTTCTATCTCTAAAAAGGGCTGTGGACTAGAAAATATGTTGGACTAGAAGTCCCTGCTAACAGGGACATCCTTATAAAAAAAACCCTGTAACGTGCATGTGTTTTCTTCTTCACTCATTATAAAACTTAGCAAAGTGGGGGAAATTCAGATATATGTGATTATAGCTTCAATCATTTCCAGGTTAAGAGATGCTTACATTTTGTTGTACTGCCATGCTATCAGTCACTTTGATAAAATGTTTCAGTCAGGTTTGCTTTAATATTTATTTAAATCACTAAGTAATTATTTTTAACCTTTATTTATATCTGCTAATAAGAAAACAGTAAATGAGGTCATCCATTTTTATCAGGTCTCTACAACAAGTACAGTCATAATGTGAATGAGGAAATGGGGATGAGGTGTGACGGAGTTATAGATAGGGAGTAGAGATAGTGCATCTAAATAGAATCAGTACATTGTTCTCCAAACATTTTCTTCAGCAAATGTAAAAACGAATATCCTCATTCTCTAAACGAGAACTGTAATGATTTTAACTGAGAAAACATTTTCCTTTTATAATGAATATATGAATATTAATAAATAAAAAGTTAAAAGTGATTTTATATATATATATATACAGTATATACACTGTGAGTGTGTGTATATATATCCTGTATATACACACACACAGTATATCATAAAAGTCAGTGCACCCCTCACATTTTTGTAGATATTTTATTATATCTTTTCATGTGACAACACTGAAGAAATGACACTGTGCTACGATGTAAAGTAGTAAGTGTACAGCTTGTATAACAGTGTAAATTTGCTGTCCCCTCCAAATAACTCAACACACAGCCATTAATCTCTCAACCGCTGGCAACAAAAGTGAGTACACCCCTAAGTGGAAATGTCCAAATTGTGTCCAAAGTGTCAATCTTTTGTGTGGCCACCATTATTTTCCAGCACTCCCTTAACCCTCTTGGGCATGGAGTTCACTAGAGCTTCACAGGTTGCCACTGGAGTCCTCTTCCACTCCTTTATGACGACATCACGGAGCTGGTGGATGTTAGAGACCTTGCGCTCCTCCACCTTCTGTTTGAGGATGCCCCACAGATGCTCAATAGGGTTTAGTTCTGGAGACATGCTTATCCAGTCCATTGCCTTTAACCTCAGCTTCTTTAGGAAGGCAGTGGTCATCTTGGAGGCAGTGGCGGCTGGTGAAGTTTTAAGATGGGGGGGCGCAAGACCCCGCCCTTCTATTTTGACCCCTCTCATTTATCAGAAGCCCCACCCCTTATAGACTCCACCCATTTTGTCCCCTATATTTTGCTTGCGTGAACAAATTCTCCCAATATATCACATATTAAGGGGTCTCTCAGTACTAGTATATCCCATAATAGGGAGCAGGGGCCCTATTATGGGATATACTGTGAGAGACACCCTATTATGGGATACACTGACTGAAAGTGGCACAAACCCCACAGTACAAACCCCCTAGCACAAACCCCACAGTACAGACCTCCTAGCACTAGTCCCACAGTACAGGCCCCCTAGCACAAACCCCACAGTACAAGCCCCCTAGCACTAATCCCACAGTACAGGCCCCCTAGCACTAATCCCACAGTACATGCCCCCTTTCAATGTAGTGACCAGTGTACATGCCCCCTTTCAATGTAGTGACCAGCGTACATGCCCCCTTTCAATGCAGTGACCAGCGTACATGCCCCCTTTAAATGTAGTGACCAGCGTACAGGCCCCCTTCAATGTAGTGACCAGCGTACAGGCCCCCTTTCAATGCAGTCACCAGCGTACATGCCCCCTTTCAATGCAGAGACCAGCGTACATGCCCCCTTTCAAAGCAGTGACCAGCGTACATGCCCCCTTTCAATGCAGTGACCAGCGTACAGGCCCCCTTTCAATGTAGTGACCAGCATACATGTCCCTTTCAATGTAGTGACCAGCATATATGTCCCTTTCAATGTAGTGACCAGCGTACATGCCCCCTTTCAATGTAGTGACCAGCGTACATGCCCCCTTTCAATGTAGTGACCAGCGTACATGCCCCCTTTCAATGCAGTGACCAGCGTACATGCCCCCTTTCAATGTAGTGACCAGCGTACAGGCCCCCTTCCAATGTAGTGACCAGCGTACAGGCCCCCTTTCAATGTAGTGACCAGCGTACAGGCCCCTTTCAATGTAGTGACCAGCATACATGTCCCTTTCAATGTAGTGACCAGCATACATGTCCCTTTCAATGTAGTGACCAGCGTACATGCCCCCTTTCAATGTAGTGACCAGCGTACATGCCCCCTTTCAATGCAGTGACCAGCGTACATGCCCCCTTTCAATGTAGTGACCAGCGTACATGCCCCCTTTCAATGCAGTGACCAGCGTACATGCCCCCTTTCAATGTAGTGACCAGCGTACAGGCCCCCTTTCAATGTAGTGACCAGCATACATGTCCCTTTCAATGTAGTGACCAGCGTACAGGCCCCTTTCAATGTAGTGACCAGCATACATGCCCCTTTCATCCATCCATCCATCCATGATGATATATATAATGATATCTGCACACTCTGGTCTGGGCCCGGCCTGGGTAACTTGATATTATTCTTGCACCATGACCTGCCTGTACCTACCTGTTCTGACCTGGGTCTATCCATCCATCATGGATGAATGGACCCAGGCCAGGCCAGAACAGGTAGGTACAGGTAGGTCACGGTGTAAGATTTATCAAGTTACCCAGGCCGGGCCCAGACCAGAGTGTGCAGATATCATTATCATCATGGATGGATGGATGGACCCAGGCCAGGCCAGAACAGGTAGGTACAGGCAGGTCACGGTGCAAGAATAATATCCCAAGCCAGGCCCAGACCAGAGTGTGCAGATATCATTAAATATATATCATCATGGATGGATGGATCATCCATCCATGATGATGATATATATAATGATATCTGCACACTCTGGTCTGGGCCCGGCCTGGGTAACTTGATAAATCTTGCACAGTGACCTGCCTGTACCTACCTGTTCTGGCCTGGGTCCGTCCATCCATCCATCCATCCATGATGATGATATCTGCAGCAGATATCATTATCATCATGGATGGCATGGCAGGCAATGGATGGCAATGGCATGGATGGCAGGCAATGGATGGCAATGGCATGGCATGGATGGCAGGCAATGGATGGCAATGGCATGGCATGGATGGCAGGCAATGGCATGGCATGGATGGCAGGCAATGGCATGGATGGCAGGCAATGGATGGCAATGGCATGGATGGCAGGCAATAGATGGCAATGGCATGGCATGGATGGCAGGCAATGGATGGCAATGGCATGGCATGGCATGGATGGCAGGCAATGGATGGCAATGGCATGGATGGCAGGCAATGGATGGCAATGGCATGGATGGCAGGCAATGGATGGCATGGATGGCAGGCAATGGATGGCAATGGCATGGCATGGATGGCAGGCAATGGATGGCAATGGCATGGCATGGATGGCAGGCAATGGATGGCAATGGCATGGATGGCAGGCAATGGCATGGATGGCAGGCAATGGCAAGGCATGCATTTTTTTTTGTGGAGTGGACAGAGGCCTGAGGAGGAGGAGGACTGAGGACTTACCGGACTGCTGCTGCACAGGGCTGGACTCTTCTCGATCCGAATGCGGTCTGCCGTCCGTCCACGAAGAAGGCCCGCCGTCCGATCCAACTCCTGGTCTCCTCCTGGTCCTGCACTGGTCCTCCTGGTCAAGCGGCGACTCGGCGTCGGCGAGAGCTCTGAGCGGACGGGAGTCTTCTATCTTCTCTCAGCCGCGGCCCGGGAAGGAATGGAACCCGGAAGGCGGAAGCGGTGATCGTGACGCCGGGGCGGTGCACCACCCCACGCGTCACGTGACCAGATGATGTCCTTCTGTGATTGGTCCAGGCTGGAGTCTGGACCAATCGCAGCCAGGTGAGGGTGGCCAAGCGCTCTTTTCTGCACCCAGGTTACGCCCCAGAAGGCAGCCAATCGGCACCTCTTCTGGGTCGTAAACCCCACCCCCCCTTTAGCCACCACATAGGCTGGTCAGGCCGGCGAACCCATTTTTTTTTTCCCTAACTTTATTGTTTTTTTTTGTCTTTTTTTTTTTTTTTTCCTTTTTTTTTAGGGGGGTGGCGGCGCCCTGGCGCCCCCAATGCACGGGCCGCCACTGCTTGAAGGTGTGTTTGGGGTCATTATCATGTTGGAATACTGTGATCGCTAGAACCCAAGTTGTCCCGGACTCCTACATCTGAGATTAGATCTGGGTCATTCGTAATTAATAGATCTAGCAATGCATTCTTTCTCGTAGGAGAATCCACCAACTGAGTCATGTAGGTGTCCTGTAAGACATTCATGAAATCACAGGCCTTTAATGAGTGTGCAGTCCCCTCTTCCCAGTCAATGTTGGGATAATTGAAGTCCCCAAATATGACGACTTGCCCCAGCTTTGCCGTGTTTCTAAGCTAGAAATTCCAGCTCTACCTCCTCCCTTTGGTTGGGCGGCCTATAACATACCCCCATTCACACCTGAGACCTTGTAACATTAATGAGTTGCATGACACCGGGGAGGGAAATTATTTATTTATTTATTTTAACATTACTTCATACATGGTGCTTCCATAACAGTTATTTTCTACTGAGGCAATGCAGCATCAGCTCAGTTAATTGTGATTATATATCTACAGGATATATACTGCGTGTGTTTATATATATATATATATATATATATATATATATATATATATATATATTTTTTTTTTTAACATTATTTCATATATGGTGCTTCCATAACAGTTATTTTCTACTGAGACAGTGCAGCATCAGCTCTGCAGAATACTGCCTTACAGGTCCATATGAGCAAACAGAGGAAGGAAAGGGGGGGACATAGCATCCGAACCCCACTGAAGTCTAGGTTGTATCAAATGCTATTGGTTTCTTGCCTTTTTCAAGGCCAATTTGCAAACATTTGGTTGCAAAAGGGCATTGGTAGCTGGGCACTGAACCAATGCAAAAATAATTTTAAAATATACCATTCAGCGGAGAGCAGATCTTTTAATAAGGCTTATAGAGTAACATTAAAAATACAGAATATATTTAAACAACATGCATAGGGGAAGCCGTAAAACCAACATGTGAAGTGGTGCACCTATACCATGTACTCCTTATCTACTGGATAAGAGTCTGATATGGGTTTTTAAGTGGCTACCACACTGTTATTTTTTCCTGGTCCCCCCAAAATCCATATTAGACCCTTACTCAGGCATACAGCCTGGCTGGCCAGAAAAGAGGAGCTGTGAGAGCGCGACCCTCTGCTTGAGACCCATACTAGGCTGTATGCCCTCAACATTGTGGTATTTTTCAGGGGGGGGGGGGATTTGTTTCATAGTTTCATAGTAGTTGAGGTTGAATAAAGTTCATCTAGTTCAACCTGTGTAGGGGTGTGTGTGGACGTATTCATTTCCCATAACCCTGAATGTTGTGATCTTTGAGATGCACATCCAAGAGTCTTTTAAAAGTAGCTATATTCCCCGCAGTTACCACCAATTGTGGAAGAGAGATCCACAATCTTATCACCCTTACAGTAAAAAAAAACCCTTACGTAGCTTAAGGTTAAACCGCTTCTCCTTGTGTGGTCCTCTTATACTCCTTGAGAATAAATTGTTTTTTTCCTATACTGATATCCCCATTGATGTATTTGTAAATCGCTATCATGTCCCCTCTCAGGCGTCTTTTCTCCAGGGAGAATAAATCAAGCACTTGCTCCTCATAATTAAGGCCCTACAATCCCCTAATCAGTTTAGTTGCCCTTCTCTGGACTCTCTCCAGTTCCAACACATCCTTTCTGAGGATTGGTGACCAGAACTTGACAGAGTACTCCAGATGTGGCTGGACCATGGTTTTATAAAGTGGCAGGATTATAGCTTCATCTCTGGAATAAATCCCCTTCCTTATGCATGCTAATATTCTGCCGGATTTGGCAGCTGCGGCTTGACATTGCATGCTATTGCTTAGTCTATCTATCACGTACCTGGAGGTGAGCCTCATATGGTGAGGAAGGCCTCTCTTACGCCTCAGACTCAGGGCCCCTGATAGTGCAGACAGGGGGCACCAGAGTGTAGAGTAGCAGGAGTGCCTGAGGGTTGCTGGAAGCAGACCAGTGGCCACAGGCAGGGATTGTCAGGGGAGTCCGGTGAGCAGGAAGATGAGCAGGCAGTAGGTGCACAGTAACCAGGATAGCAAGAGAAGCTGGATGAACCTTCTCAGACAGGATGGACGCATCTGAGGAAGACAAGAGCGTGGTAAGACAAGCCAGGTCAGGAGCCAATCAGTAGTGTATAAGCCAGTGGGAGCAGGCAGAAGTGGAGGTCACAGGACAAGCTGAGGTCGGTGCAGGCGGAGAGCAGAGGATGGTCAGGACAAGCCGGGTCTGGAACTTGGAAGCAGGATACAGGTTTGTAGGTAACAGATAGCCAAGGCTGAAGACAAAGCAGCACTGGAGCTGAGCACAGACTGGGTTTAAATAGCCCATTTGACGCCAGCATCTATCGCACTTTGCTTACTCGCAAACGTGAGTGCGCGGATGCGCGAGTTCGGGCATGCGCATTTGCCATTGCCAAGTCTCTAACAGGAGCACGTCTTTGCATGTGAACAGCAAACCTCTTCTTACATTATCTTCTACTAAGACTCCCAGATCTTTCTCCATTCTTGATTCCCCAGAGGCCCCACCCCCCAAAGCGTATTTTGCATTCATATTTTTAGTCCCCAAGTGCAATGCCTTACATTTCTCCACATTGAACCTCATTTGCCATGTAGTTGCCCACTCTGTTATTTTGTTCAGGTCATTCTGTAAGATTTTTATATCCTGATGAGAAGTTATTGCCCTACCTATTTTTGTGTCATCCGCAAAAACATAGATTGAGCTAATGATCCTGTCCTCGATGTTATTTATGAATAAATTGAACAAAATTGGTCCCAGGACTGAGCCTTGGGGGACCCCACTTACCACTCCAGACCAGTCTGAGTATGCGTTATTTATCACCACCCTTTGGATACGCCCCCTGTAACCAGTATTCTATCCAACAACAAACCTTGTGGTAGATGCCTGCAGAACTTAGTTTGTAGATTAAGCGTGTGTGTGGGGAACTGTATCGAATGCCTTAGCAAAATCCAGATACACCACATCCATAGGTCTCCCCCTATCTAGCTCACAGCTTACCTCCTTGTAAAATGTTAACAGTTTGGTTTGACGAGAACATCCTTTTGTAAACCCGTGCTGATTACTACTGATGATACTGTTGTCCTTAGCAAATTCTTGAATATAGTCCCTTATCATCCCTTACAGTAATTTACATACTATTGACATCAGGCTGATTGGCCTATAGTTTCCCGGGATATGGCTCTGGCCTTTTTTGAATATTGGTATCACATTGGCTTTCCTCCAGACACCTGGTACAGCTCCTGTCAAAATACTATCCGAAAAGATCTGGAACAACGGTCTAGATATAACCCTACTGAGTTCTTTGAGTACTCTCGGGTGCAAGCCATCTGGTCCTGGTGTATTATTTGTGTTAATGTTATCAAGCCTTTCCTTGATTTCACCCTCTGTTAGCCATAGCGGCAAGTCCTGTGATGTGCTGCTAAACATACAGTCATGGTTAGTATGGTTAGTATATCCCTCCTTTTCCTGTGTAAAAATTGAGGAGAAGAAAGCATTTAGTACAGTTGCCTTCTCTGTGTCCTCTGTAACCAACCTCTCATAATCGTTAATTATGTGTGCAACGTGCTCTGACCTCGCTTTTTTGCTATTAATATATTTAAAGAATTTCTTAGGGTTATTTTTACTTTCCTCTGCTATTTGACTCTCAAAGTCAATTTTAGCCTTCTTGATTTCGTTTTTACATTTCTTATTAGATTCCTTGTATTGGTGGAAAGCTGTCCCCTCCGATTTATATTTCTTAAAGGCCATTTTTTTTCTCTAATAAGCTTTTTTACATTATGGTTTAGCCACCCTTGTTTGACCTTGGCTCTTCTAAATTTATTTCCCATTGGAATGCACTGTGAGATACTTCTGTTTAATATGTTCCTAAAGCATTCTAATTTTTCCTCCGTGTTCAGTGTTCCTGGAGCTTGGTCCCAATTTATTTTCTCTATTATTGAACACAGTTCAGGAAACTTTGCCCTTCTGAAGTATAGGGTTCTTATGTTTCCCTCTTGCCTTGCTATCTTATGATTTACGCTAAATGTGATCATCCTGTGATCGCTAGAACCCAAGTTGTTCCGGACTCCTACATCTGAGATTAGATCTGGGTCATTCATAATTTATAGATCTAGCAATGCATTCTTTCTAGCAGGTGAATCCACCAACTGAGTCTTGTAGTTGTCCTGTAAGACATTCATGAAATCACGGCCTTTAATGAGCATGCAGCCCCCTCTTCCCAGTCAATGTCGGGATAATTGAAGTCCCCCAATATGATGACTTGCCCCAGGTTTTCCATGTTTCCCTGCTGCAATAGAAATTCCAGCTCGACCTCCTCCCTTTGGTTGGGCGGCCTATAACATACCCCCAATATTATTTCCCCCCTTATTTCTTCCCTATCGAGTTATACCCACACGGATTCTACCTCCGCACTCGTTCCTTTCACAATGTCACTCCTCTCTTCCACCCTTACATTATTTTTGACATAGAGACATACCCCTCCCCCTCTTTTGCCTTCCCTGTACTTCCTGTACACAGAATACCCTTGAATATTGGCCAACCAGTCGTGTGAGGTGTCAAACCAAGTTTCTGTTATTCCCACAAGGTCTATGTCCTCCTCATGTACTAACAGTTCCAATTCATCCATTTTGTTAGCTAGGCTCCTGGCATTTGCGTATACCCCTCTCAGTGTTGTAGGAGTGGATAGTGATGTATCCTTAAGTTTATTCCTGCTTGATTGCAGTGGTTGCCATTACTCTTATATTGTCCCTGATGACCCCCATAATACCTTCTGTCCTTTGATCCTTACTAACTGACTCTACCTCTGAACCCTCCAACACTTAGTTTAAAAGCCCGTCCAACTTTTTGGCCATCTTTCTTCCCAATAGAGCTGTACCATCCCCATTAAGGTGCAGCCCGTCCTTATTAACGAGCCGGTAGCCAACTGAGAAGTCAGCCCAGTTCTCCAGGAACCACAATCCCTCCTTCCTACACCACTTCCTCAGCTACTTGTTCAGTTCCCTAAGCTCCTTCTGCCTCTCTGGTGTGGCTCAAAAACCACCTTAGCGGTCCTTTTCCTCGATCTATTCCCTAAGTCCCTGAAATAATTTTTTAGAATTCTCCACCTTCCTCTCACTTTGTCATTGGTGCCTACATGCACCACGACCGCTGGGTCCTCCCCAGCCTCGCCCAATAATCTGTCCACCCGATCCATGATGTGCCGAACTCGAGTGCCCGGTAAACAACATACTGTTCAGAAACCACGATCATTTTGACAGATTGCCCTCTCTGTCCTCTTGATAATTGAGTCCCCTACTACAACTACCTGTCTAACCTTTCCGAGTCTCTGCCCCCCTCCTTCCTGGAGCCGCAGTTTCCCTGGCAGCTAGGGAAGGAGCGCCTGCTCCAGCACTGCCACCCCTGAGCTGAAGTCCCCATCATCGTGCAACTTGGCATATTTGTTGGGCTGTACTGACTCAGGACTGGCCTCCCTAGCGCTCTTCCCCTCTTTCTAACTGTCATCCAACTGCCTACCTCTGGCACCTGTGTCTCCACCCTCCTTTACGCTGGCCCCCCGCCAGCACCTGCTGGGTAATGTCCAAGCTCCTTTCCAGGTTGTTGATGCTACCTTGTTTTCTAGATGTAGGATCTGTGCTTTTAGAGAAACAAGTCGCTCACATCTAGCACAGCAGTATTTGCCCTCGATAGGAACACTTACATGCAGCAAGAAGTGTACTGATTGGCATCCCCAATCCTGTCGGACATTATTATCTTCTATTCTATGGGGATAATAAGGATAACGACCTGCTATTAATTACCTACACTTCTTCACGCTCCCCTGATACTATACCTACTCCCGTTACTTCACAGTCGCTCCCAGTCACAATGTACTCCCAGATACTAAGGTACTCCCAGTCACAATGTACTCCCAAGTTGTAAGGTAATCCCGGTCACAATGTACTCCCAGCCACTAAGGTACTCCCAGTCGCAAGGTCCTCCTAGTCGCAAGGTCCTCCCAGCGGCAAGGTACTTCCAGTTGCAAGGTACTCCCTGTCGCTAGGTACTCTCAGTCATAAGGTCCTCCCTGTCACAAAGTCCTCCCAGGTACTAAGGTACTCCAGGTCGCTAAGGTACTCCCAGTCGTAAGGTACTCCCAGTCGCAAGGTACTCCCAGTCGCAAAGTACTCTCAGTCACCCAGTACTCCCATGTATTAAGGTATTCCCAGTCCAACTGCTTGGCAACCCCTGATCTGATGTCAGTTTATGCAGCCTCCCCCTGTCGGCCCTTCAGCTGTGCCTGTCACCCCCCCAGATCCACCCCCCCGCAGCCTCCCTGATTGAAAGCAGAACAGAGCAGATCAGTTCTCTGTGTGGTTCTCCACCGCCCCTGCCCGATCAGACGATCAGCTGATCAGTCATCCACTACTCACAGTCCTAGCAGCCTCTCTCCTCCTGTCAGTGTCAGTGAAAATGTCCGTCCTCTGCTACCGCTGGACTGTCATAGACCAGGACCAGGTCCCAGTCTCTCCACCCCCTCAGCGGCTCCCCTGCACGCAGTTCCACTGCACGCGTCTCCCTCAGCGTATCCCGCTGCAGCTGCCTGCTGTTCGATCTCTGCACACTCTGCTCCTGCTCCTCGATGCGCTCACTCTGCTCCTCCTCTTGAGCTAGTCGCCTCCTCTCCACTCCACTTTATTAAATCGTGTTCCCTGGTCAAAGCACTTTGTCCTCATGTTGATGAGAACAAGGGCTTCATCCCCACATCCCTGGCCCAGAGTCTGATAGGAAAGGACTTATCGGAATCTGGAAGCTGCCTTTAAAATACAGTAGGCCCCTAGTTATCTGGTCCTACATCTACACACAAAAAAAAAATCCACCAGAAAAGGTCTTCTATAAAAATTTAAATAAAATAAAAAAAAAAACAAATAAATAAATAACTAAATAAAAATCTACACCTTAGAAAAGGTCTTCTATAAAAAACATTAAAGTAAATAATAAAAACAATGCTCCAGGATGTACATTTTAATGTCAATGTCAATTATATCATCCAGGGATGTAGATCCATTGGCAATCATGATGAGTGATACCCTATCAACACAAATATAGTGACATGTGCCGTGACAATTCTCTCCCACTGGACTCCTTTCGCAGCTCCCCGGCCAGCTGCTCAATGTCAACAAATTGGCTGTTGACACTGGCTGACATCATTCACCAAATTTGGTCACAACCATGTCAGTTTACTCTGAACGAACTCTTTAGAATCTAGAGGTGCTGTATTAAGGGAAAAATAAAACAGATCTCTCATGGTGGCTGTGTTGCATGGTTTTTACTACTTTCCTTTTCTCCCTATTGGTAAGAGGAGACCCCCATGCAGTCAATAAAGTTATGAGCATGGCAGCAGAGACAGGCTGCACAGCAGTAAGAAGAAATCTAATCAGTTTTCTCTAAGGCTTTGTTTACACTTGCAGTTAGGACATGGTAAAAACGTATGGTTTAGCTGCATTTTTACCACCCCCAGTTGCTCTCCTTAACCAGTTCAGCTCTTTGGGCGTACTATGTACATCCAAAGAGTGAACCTTTAATCACAAGCTGAGGGCTGTAGTAGCAGCCATCAGCCTGTGGAGGTTTTGTTTAGCCTGCTCCCAGGGTCAAAGTGAAAGTGATGCGGCTGCTCCATAGCTGGCAATCATTTTCACACAGCTGGCTGCGCAGTGCCTCCCATCCCCAGCCTGCTGGTGACCCCCCTCCTCCTTTGGTTCCTGGGCTGTCCCATGCTTACCGGTGCATGGGAATGTAACCACAGGCAGGGGGAGAGAGGTTGCTGAGAGACCGAGGCAAATCCATGCCTTGATATAACATGCAAATAATGAAACCCGGAAATTATGTAACTTCCGGTTTCATATGCACCCTTTCCTGGCCAGTACAGCCAGGGGACACATCTAACCAAGCTGATCTGTGCTTGGTTAGATGGTGTGAAGGGAAGGGGAGACATTGGGGTCCTTTAAAACCACTAATGTCTCCATAAAGAGTACCTGTCACCTGCCCAATGGTATCACATAGGGATTTATTAACCCCATCAGATAGCAATCAAGTAAAAAAAAAAAGTAAATAAAAAATAAAATGATAAAATATGATAAAAAAATTATTCCTCAAAACGTTGCACACCTGCACAAACACATACTCAGGGTGCGAATGCATATGTAAACAGCAGTCGCACCCCATGTGTGACTTATCGCCGTGAACGTCAAAGTGAGAAAAATAATTCTAGCACAAGAGCTTCTAGTTAACCCTTAAATGATGAGCTGTAAAGGCTTTTAAAGCATCACCTAAAGTGATTTTTAGGCACCATGGTTTTTAGCGATATTGCGGACGCATGCAATTTTAAGACATGGAATGTTTGGTATCTATTTACTCAATGGAACGTCTTTTTTATTTTAACCAAAAATGGGTATTATATGGTGTGGTTTTGCATTAAATTCATTTTATTATATTTTTTCCAGAAAATTTACGTTTAATAAACAGTTGCGTGAATATCATGTGAAACAAAAGTTTGCAACTATCCCCTTTTTATTCTACAGGGCCACAGCTTTTAGAAAATATATAATGTTCTGGTGGTTTAAGTAATTTTATTGCCAAAAATTTGGATTTTTACATGTATGCAACAAATAAAATAAGTTGTTCTGGAGCCGAACTGGTTAAAGCGGAACTACACTGTTTCGGAGCACCACAAAGCAAAAGAGATATTTAAGTCATTTTTTTTATATTCAGGGCAAACTCACCCATCCATCCATGTCTCCATGCTTTCTTTTCTTGAGATATCACCTTGAAAAACATCCCCTAGCCTTTCTGGCTGTGGCCATCCTGCATAAGGGCAGATGATTCATGTAGCATTTACTTCCTGGAATCCACGTGCCCTTATCACAGGAAGTATTTAGCTGAGAAAACCCCTCCTTCTCTCCTGAAGACTCCTGGGTAGGGTTGAGCGAACACGCACTGTATTATTCGGGTCCGTACCGGATAATTGGATTTTTGTTACCCGGACACGGACCCGAAAACTTTATTGTATATTCGGGTTTAAAATCCGTGTTCGGTAATTTGATTTCCTGTTTTGTATGTAATGGCGCGGTTTTAATGGCGCGGTTTCAACAGCCAATCAACAAGCGTTTAACTGGTGTGCCATAGAAGCCAACTAATGGCATGGCTGTGATTGGCCAGCTGAAGCATGTGACCCAGGTCTTTATAAGCTAGAGACACAGCGCGGTGCGCATCAGTCTGTTCTAGTGTAGGGAGAGAGCACACACAACGGTGCTGGCTGCTGCTGATTAGGGACCGAGACAGGACAAAAAAAACATTGAGGCTGAAAAGAATGTAGGGACAGGTCGGAGTGTAGGCAGAGAAAGATAGAAAAGCATTTTAGGGACAGGCTGGAGAGAGTAGGCAGGGACAGATTAGGAGACACAGGACAGAACAATCGTCCGTTAGCGATGTACATCAATTTTGCTGTGTGGGGGGGGGGTGCAGAGAACGATCTTTTTGCCCTCACTTGAGCCCACTGAGGAGGAGGAGGAGGAGGGAGAAAAAAATATATTTTTATCAGTCTTATCAGTCTGTTGCTGATCGTGACATAAAACATAAGACACTGCTGTGTTCACATGTGCTATTGAAAAATCACCAATTTTATATACTTTTTTCTATTCCGCTATTCAATATACACCCTTTTGGGGTGAAAAAAATTAAATTACGGCATAGTCTGTATCGGTACGTGTGAGATACACCTTTTTATATACTTTTTTCTATTCCGCTATTCAATTTACACCCTTTTGGGGTGAAAAAAATTAAATTGCAGCATAGTCTGTATCGGTACGTGTGAGATACACCTTTTAAATTTGTTTGGCGCATCTCCTTCCACCGCCGAGGACTGCAGGGCGCTTCAGTTTGCCTCCTGTTCCGAACTCCTCCTATTCCTCTTCCTCATCCTCCCTTTAGGGTACAAAAAATTGTAATTGGGGCCTAGTCTGTGTTTTTTACGTGTGAGATACACCGTTTTATATCCTTTTTTCTATTCCGCTATTCAATATACACCCTTTTGGGGGTGAAAAAAATTAAATTGCGGCATAGTCTGTATCGGTACGTGTGAGATACACCTTTTAAATTTGTTAGGCGCATCTCCTTCCACCGCCGAGGATTGCAGGGCGCTTCAGTTTGCCTCCTGTTCCGAACTCCTCCTACTCCTCTTCCTCATCCTCCCTTTAGGGTACAAAAAATTGTAATCGGGGCCTAGTCTGTGTTTGTACGTGTGAGATACACCGTTTTATATACTTTTTTTCTATTCCGCTATTCAATTTACACTCTTTTGGGGTGAAAAAAATTAAATTGCAGCATAGTCTGTATCGGTACGTGTGTGAGATACACCTTTTAAATTTGTTTGGCGCATCTCCTTCCCCCGCCGAGGATTGCAGGGCGCTTCAGTTTGCCTCCTGTTCCGAACTCCTCCTACTCCTCTTCCTCATCCTCCCTTTAGGGTACAAAAAATTGTAATTGGGGCCTAGTCTGTGTTTGTACGTGTGAGATACACCATTTTATATACTTTTTTCTATTCCGCTATTCAATATACACCCTTTTGGGCGTGAAAAAAATTAAATTGCGGCATAGTCTGTATCGGTACGTGTGAGATACACCTTTTAAATTTGTTTGGCGCATCTCCTTCCACCGCCGAGGATTGCAGGGCGCTTCAGTTTGCCTGCTGTTCCGAACTCCTCCTACTCCTCTTCCTCATCCTCCCTTTAGGGTACAAAAAATTGTAATCGGGGCCTAGTCTGTGTTTGTACGTGTGAGATACACCGTTTTATATACATTTTTCTATTCCGCTATTCAATATACACCCTTTTGGGGGTAAAAAAAATCAAATTGCGGCATAGTCTGTATCGGTACATGTGAGATACACCTTTTAAATTTGTTTGGCTCATCTCCGTCCACTGCCGAGGATTGCAGGGCGCTTCAGTTTGCCTCCTGTTCCGAAGTCCTCCTACTCCTCTTCCTCATCCTCCCTTTAGGGTACAAAAAATTGTAATTGGGGCCTAGTCTGTGTTTGTACGTGTGAGATACACCGTTTTATATACTTTTTTCTATTCCGCTATTCAATATACACCCTTTTGGGGTGAAAAAAATTAAATTGCGGCATACTTTGCATATTTGACTGTGAGATACACCCGTTGTATTTGTATACTGTTTTTCTATCCCGCTATTTAATAAACACCCTTTTGGGGTAAAAAAAATTAAATTGCGGCATAGTTTGCATATTTCCCTGTGAGATACACCCGTGGGATACTGTTGTTGTTTTGTTCCGCTATTCAATAAACACCTTTCTAGGGCAAGATCATAAATTACAGAAATATGAGGAGAACGTCAAATAGGGTCGTGGTGCTGCTGGTAGAGCTCCTGTTGCAAGGAGAGGACGTGGTCGATCTGTGCCAGCTACACGCACAAGTGAAACACCTTTCTCAAGTGTGAGTAGGCGACAGAACCTGCAGCAGTATTTGGTAGGGCATCATGTGCCTCTGCAAGAAAGGAGAGAGCGGCGCCAGCTTAGTATAGTACAAGTTTATTTAACATTGTTAAAATTGGTGACTCACTGTCCGAGGTTGGGTGAGACTGGTACACAAAGACTGTTAGGGTCATCCATCTTCCTCTTCCAGGATAGTGGTCATAGGAGAAGGTGGTGAGGTTCCAGAGGTATAGCCGAGCCGCTGTGGGGCTGCTAGTTGTCACTGGCCGCGGCGGAGCATGCACAACAGGGCTCCGGCTGCCGACTTCTGATCCCTGATGACATCACTTCCTGGCAGGAGAAAAATAGGGGTTGCACGCGTTCAGAGCATCCGTGCTCCTTCGTCAGGCGATGGGAGTGTCTCAGGTGGGGCAGGGAATTTATACCCTGTTGCCGGACTAATTGCAAAGACATCTGTCTGTGGGGGGGGGCGGAGCCAAAAGACTCTAAGAAAGTCATCTCAGTAAAAACACAATTGGGGATACATGTCTCTAGGAAATCCATAAAAGTACATAAAAATACATAAAAATACATGATGGTATTACATAAAAGAGGACTTATAAGAATAAATCCCATAAAAACAATACTGACATGGCCATGGGGAAAATAGATCGGTAATGTGTGTATACATCTACATGAAAAAACGGTATTGGAGGGAAAAAATAAAAATAGAAATAAATATAAAGATAAAAAAAATAAATAAAATAAAATAAAATAAACATAAAAATAAAAATATATAAATAAAAATAAAAATAAAAATAAACATGAAAATAAAAGTAAAAATAAAATAAAAATAAAAATAAATATAAAACTAAAAATAAAAATAAATATAAAAATAAAAATAAAAATGAAAATGAGAATAGAATACACACATACATATATATATATATACACATACACACATAAAAAAAAAAATATATATATATATATATACATATATATATATATAAAAAAATATATTGATGGAAAAAAAAAAATATATATATATATGTCACTGATATGTAAGAATATTTAATAATAAATATCTCGCGCTCGTACTTATGTCAGAATATTTATACTGCTCTGAACATAGCAGTGTATTTATTTATGGTTAATAAGCAAAGATCTGTGAAAAAGGAGAGTCTTCACCTATTGCCATAAATCAATGTCGTGAATTCTTTTTAATTGATTAATTTCTTTTTAAAAGCATATACCAATCTTAGTGAGTACAGTCTACAGCGTGGAATATATATAAAAATATTTATTCTCAAGACATGCAAACACAATATATGATCAAACAAGAAGTGACACAAAAAGATAACTCTACAGAAAAAATACTAACTTCAAATAATCAATGCAATGTGATGTTTAGCTCAATAATGAAAGTGAAACTGAAACAAAGTGAAACAAAGTGAAAGCAAAACTAAAGCAAGATTACCATTTCTTCCCAGGTATAGCATAAGCCATAAATGAATGTTCTATATAAACAGACTACCATGGTCTGCGAATCACATAGCCCAAAGTCATTCCACTGCAGAAGGAATGAGAATAAGCCATGCAAAACGGAAGACTAAAATTGCAAATAATGCATTTAATCTGATATTAATAAAAATGTATAAAAACAAAAATCAGCTTTTTAGAGAAAAATCTACCATGGCTTATACGGCTGGGATTGTAATCTCATTACCCTTTAAATATGCAATATAAAACATATAAGGAAAGAATAAACAATTGTTGAATAAAATCAAATAATACAGCAAGGCATAATTACCACACTTAAGATGGTGTTACCAGAGTCCTAAGATGGATGCCAGTGAGGGAGGAGTTTCCTCCAAGTTTCAGATGAATGATGTGGATCAGGGAGTATGTCTGGATGAGTCTATTGAAAAATGTAATAACGTGTGTGGTGTAAGTGTGAGGTGTGTTGTCAGTAGTGTAAAGTGTCCGTCCCTCATCTGGGTTGGTCTTTTATATGGTAAGAACAAAGAGCTATAAAAATTACCATAAGTAAAACCCAGAGGGATGAAACATTATCCCAATTGGTCGGGATATTCTATACCTAAACTAGTGAGGTCAGAGACACACCCCTTTTTATAATTAACCCCATACTTGGTCTAATAAAATTAAGGATGATTCCTCTATATGTAAGATTAATCATAAAACACAACATAAAACTTTGTCCAGACTACCAGTACATACATAAATGTCCACCGGTATTTCCATCATTCATCTTGGCAAGTAATGCCATTTCAATAATTATATTATTTAACACAATATAATATTTTTATATTGGAATATCTCAAATGATCTCAAGACTGCACCTGGTATTTCGCCTCCAGAGGGCAGTATCGTACCGTTCATTAGATTTTGTATTTAACATTTTTACCACCATGTCCTTATCTGATGACCTCTCTGACCTCTGGCTAGTGAATAGCCATTACTTCTTTGGCCATGTCTTACACTGTCAATTAAGATGTCTGGCCTGTAGGATTTACAACACCTTGAGCACTTAGACTAGACTTCTCTGAAATGAGGCAACTAGTGACGAGATACATATGTCCTTACACTTATTAGAAAAAGAATTCTAAGTAAGATTATTACTGAGAATATAAACCCAAAATGTGATACAATATTCCTAAATATATATGTATATGCCTTACATAATATAATAACATAATTATAGCTAATATCTTCTCACATATAATAATGTATCTATGAAAACGTATATGGTTCATCTTTAAATGTCTGCTAGAATATACTGGGGTATTGTCCATTGTTATATACTTATAGACAGACTGAGATATCCCCCCTTAACATAGCGTCAGACTGACTAAGTTTTATCTGATCGAGATGTCAAAAGAAATCTTATTTATGACAAAAGAAAATAGAAATGTCTGCTGAAAGTATAGGACCCTATTGTTGAAATTCTATGCTCTCTTGTAAGCTTGTACGAGACATTTTGTTTAACAAGTATATATGAACTTTGTTTCACCTTAAAAACAAGATGGACGCCATCCTGTTCAGAATCTCTTATACATAATACGAAATATACATAGCTTTTAAAATCATTTTTCTTTTTACCTATTATTATTTTAATAACCCCCAACAGGCCCGACATATCCCCCCCCTTTCTTCCCAGTAGACAAGTGAGCAACTTAGGCCTATCTGGAAAGAAAGCTTTTTAAGGAGTAGTGGAAGAAAAAAAAAATGTCTTGTTCTCTTTTTGTAAGAGAATAGTTCATATTGGGAATTGTTCATAACTTTTAAGTAAAGCGGTAAAAAAAAAAATTTGAGGAGAAAAAAAAAAATCCGTTCAAAATGTCAGTTCGTAGCGACTTTGCTGGTGTTAGCTATGTCACAAACTGTTCCTTGTTAGTCTCTTTAAATTCTGATCTCCTGGTAAAGAAACTCAAATGTTCCTTGAAATCTGCAACATCAGCTTGTACAGTCTTGATGGAGACAGAAATTAACTGCTGCAATGGCATTGGCAACTACCATTCAAAGCGCAGTAAAACAAGGTTGGCAATCAGGAATCAGAGAAATCTGTTTGGACATTCAACCTTGGATGTTGGTTGGATAATGAATGGTTTCAGCATGGTCTAGAGTGTCATACACCCAGACTGAGGTTTGCTCACATGTGCAATGCACCATTCTCACATCTCCTTCAACTGAAAACAGGAGGTAGTGCGATTTCTCTCAATGGATTTCCTCGGATCAAATGCACAAAGATCTGTTGAAACAAATCTTCCTCTCCGTCAACAAGAATCTGTGGCGTCTCGCAGCTTGATTCCTGAAGAGGGACCTGATGCAATGAGGGGTTCCGTCCTGAGCTGTGCTCTAAGGAGAGATGACCCATCCGATCGCTGTGTCTTTTGGCAAACATCATCGTCTGTACCAATCAACGACCTGGCATGGAAGGTTAATCTCTTCCTATTGGATGAAACATATAGTATGAATATACATTCTTATCAATTGACATTTCAATGCGATGTTGGTACCCTAAGCTTTCTCAGAGTTCTCCTTTAGACCACCATGTGATCAGCCTTTATATGAACACCACGGAAGGTGAGACTATATATGCGACCTTTCCTAGGGTGACTGACTTCTGGGGCTTATTAACATGGTGATGTATTTATCGCCATGGATACCACGCATTGAACAATAATATAATGATACAATATTTTGTTTAAAATTTACCTACTACTTAGGAGAAAAAAAAAAAAAATATCTCCCCCTTTGGGGCATCAATGCAATTTATTGTAGGCAACAAACTACCTGGCATTGAGGATTCCTTCTTGGTTACCGTATACAACCTTTAACCTCTTGACTGCATTACGTCATTAGGGTTTGATCCTCCTTGGTATCACCGTCATTGGCGATTTTTCAAAATGTGCCCGCTTTAAGCGACCTGTTTGAGTCAGAGGGATGAAGTGACCACTGAAAAATAGGAGGGTAGTTAGTATATAACAACCAAGATCCCCCCCTGACAGGGATTTCAGGATCCTCAATGCTGTGACCTGGGATAAAATGGTGTTAGAACCTCTGTATCCTATGCCTCTATTCAGTGTATCCCTTCTGATTCCTTACCACTTGGGCATTTAAAGATTTTGTGGCCTTTGGCTGGCCATAGGATTGGTTCCTAAAGAGGAATTTATTTTAGTTCTGGGCTGTAGTACCCAGAATGAACCAATTGATCAGCTGATCAATTTGGCATCTACTCAGCTGAAAACTTCTACAGAGTTGAATTATTGGCTCCGCCTCCTGCGGTGCCTATGTCTCTCGGGTTCAGACAGATGGGACAGATCCCCATCAGAACCAGTTACTCGGTTCTGGCGTGAGGTCTGGACCTTAATGTCACTTAATTTTCCCGAGGATTTTGGGGAACCCAAGGATGGGGCAAATCCCTATTTATTTGTGGGTGTCCCCCCCCCCCCTTGTTAATGGGATGTCCGGTGTCCTCCTTAAGGTATCCGGTGTCCCCTTGGGGCCTAGGTGGCATATCTTGTTCCTTTGCCAAACTTTTTATTTTTATATGCATGGGCAATGCCTCAAAGCACAGGGATTTAAATTCCAGATGGTTGTACTCAGCTCCTTCATTGAAGGGTGTTAAGCACTTTTGAGTACAGCAAAAAAAAAAATTCAGTGGGCTTTGGTGCTGTGTACATTTTAAATTGTAGATAACAGCTCTAGCAGCAGAAAGGTTTTTTTTTATTTTTTTATGGGCTGACTTTTAAATGACATCCTGCAGGCACAACACAGAAAGTTGTTTTCATAGGCCTCAGGGTGATCAATGATGTCTAAGGACCTTTTCATGACAAAATCAGGACAGTACTCTTTTTAAAAAAAACTGGAGGTGCTTGGTGTCTTTTTAGGGGTCCTAGTCTTTTTGCAGTGACCTGATATGACTCATATCTATTTATGCATGGCTGCCCAATTTCTGCCCTCCTATATTAGGAATGTGGCTGGGGTAGGACATGGACTCTTTGCCTGATTCCCCCCCTTGTCTGGGTCATAACCATCAGACTGGGAATCATATCTGGGTCTATGAATAATTATTTAATATTTAAAAAGCAGGACTAATTAAGCATTACCCTTTTACATGGACACGATGACCTTATGGAACTCTGCTATTGATTTACTTATGAGTTCCCGTCATGACTTGACTGTTACATTTTTTTTTTTCATTTTCCACTGCTGGTTACTCGGCAACTTTTTGCTAGAAAACATTTTTCCTTGCTCAAAACTTCCTAATTATTGCATTAATCATTTACATTTCACTTTCACATGTTTACTTTCATTACAGGTTACTTGTGATAAGACTTCTGTCACAATTCTACTTTATTTTGCAGTTTCACGCTACATTCTCTAACTGATGTGTCCCAATAGAGGTTACTTTCACCTGCTCAAAGAGGTTCCTAATCTCATTCTCTCATTTATTTGGAGTTGAGATTGAAACTTTACTAAACTCCTTTTTGCTGAGCCTTCTGGTGCAGTTCCTCACAAAGATACAGTAAGATTGGCCATGACCAAAAAGTATGTGATCACACTTCCTGACGTCTTTTGGTGTTAGATAAGCTTATTGGTGAGTTCATACATACAGGTTGTCCTCTACCCATGTCAGATGCCCATATTTGGCCCGACTTCTGAGGATTTTGATATATGACTCTAACCAGCATTTACATATTCCACCATTTCAGACTCAGAGAGGTGTTTCCACACATTTATGATCTGTGCCAAATCTACTGGGGTTGTGGCATTACCACTAGGGACTCACACCTTGCCAGAGTTGGCAGCGTGAACATTACCTGCTGTAGACATTTTTAAGGCATTTCTATCACATTCATAATTAATAAAAAAAATCCCAAAAAAAAAATTTTTTTTTTTTTTTAAGTTATTGATTATGTCACCTGATCAATATTATGATTGGCATATGTAAGAAATCAATAATTATCTCGCTGGGGCCTCCATTATATGTAAGAATATTTAATAATAAATATCTCGCGCTCGTACTTATGTCAGAATATTTATACTGCTCTGAACATAGCAGTGTATTTATTTATGGTTAATAAGCAAAGATCTGTGAAAAAGGAGAGTCTTCACCTATTGCCATAAATCAATGTCGTGAATTCTTTTTAATTGATTAATTTCTTTTTAAAAGCATATACCAATCTTAGTGAGTACAGTCTACAGCGTGGAATATATATAAAAATATTTATTCTCAAGACATGCAAACACAATATATGATCAAACAAGAAGTGACACAAAAAGATAACTCTACAGAAAAAATACTAACTTCAAATAATCAATGCAATGTGATGTTTAGCTCAATAATGAAAGTGAAACTGAAACAAAGTGAAACAAAGTGAAAGCAAAACTAAAGCAAGATTACCATTTCTTCCCAGGTATAGCATAAGCCATAAATGAATGTTCTATATAAACAGACTACCATGGTCTGCGAATCACATAGCCCAAAGTCATTCCACTGCAGAAGGAATGAGAATAAGCCATGCAAAACGGAAGACTAAAATTGCAAATAATGCATTTAATCTGATATTAATAAAAATGTATAAAAACAAAAATCAGCTTTTTAGAGAAAAATCTACCATGGCTTATACGGCTGGGATTGTAATCTCATTACCCTTTAAATATGCAATATAAAACATATAAGGAAAGAATAAACAATTGTTGAATAAAATCAAATAATACAGCAAGGCATAATTACCACACTTAAGATGGTGTTACCAGAGTCCTAAGATGGATGCCAGTGAGGGAGGAGTTTCCTCCAAGTTTCAGATGAATGATGTGGATCAGGGAGTATGTCTGGATGAGTCTATTGAAAAATGTAATAACGTGTGTGGTGTAAGTGTGAGGTGTGTTGTCAGTAGTGTAAAGTGTCCGTCCCTCATCTGGGTTGGTCTTTTATATGGTAAGAACAAAGAGCTATAAAAATTACCATAAGTAAAACCCAGAGGGATGAAACATTATCCCAATTGGTCGGGATATTCTATACCTAAACTAGTGAGGTCAGAGACACACCCCTTTTTATAATTAACCCCATACTTGGTCTAATAAAATTAAGGATGATTCCTCTATATGTAAGATTAATCATAAAACACAACATAAAACTTTGTCCAGACTACCAGTACATACATAAATGTCCACCTGTATTTCCATCATTCATCTTGGCAAGTAATGCCATTTCAATAATTATATTATTTAACACAATATAATATTTTTATATTGGAATATCTCAAATGATCTCAAGACTGCACCTGGTATTTCGCCTCCAGAGGGCAGTATCGTACCGTTCATTAGATTTTGTATTTAACATTTTTACCACCATGTCCTTATCTGATGACCTCTCTGACCTCTGGCTAGTGAATAGCCATTACTTCTTTGGCCATGTCTTACACTGTCAATTAAGATGTCTGGCCTGTAGGATTTACAACACCTTGAGCACTTAGACTAGACTTCTCTGAAATGAGGCAACTAGTGACGAGATACATATGTCCTTACACTTATTAGAAAAAGAATTCTAAGTAAGATTATTACTGAGAATATAAACCCAAAATGTGATACAATATTCCTAAATATATATGTATATGCCTTACATAATATAATAACATAATTATAGCTAATATCTTCTCACATATAATAATGTATCTATGAAAACGTATATGGTTCATCTTTAAATGTCTGCTAGAATATACTGGGGTATTGTCCATTGTTATATACTTATAGACAGACTGAGATATCCCCCCTTAACATAGCGTCAGACTGACTAAGTTTTATCTGATCGAGATGTCAAAAGAAATCTTATTTATGACAAAAGAAAATAGAAATGTCTGCTGAAAGTATAGGACCCTATTGTTGAAATTCTATGCTCTCTTGTAAGCTTGTACGAGACATTTTGTTTAACAAGTATATATGAACTTTGTTTCACCTTAAAAACAAGATGGACGCCATCCTGTTCAGAATCTCTTATACATAATACGAAATATACATGGCTTTTAAAATCATTTTTCTTTTTACCTATTATTATTTTAATAACCCCCAACAGGCCCGACAGATAGGGAATGATGTGTGAATGTATGAGGTGTCACAAGTATATGTGCAATATTTTAGAGTGTGATATTGATTTCTAATCCCTCGTTTAGGCCTCCTGGCGCTAGAGTGTCCAGGGTATAAATCCAGTAGTTTTCTCTGGTACACAGTCGCTTGAACCGTTCAGCAGGGGGAAAGTGTGCAGGGATGGCTTCCAATACCCACACTTTGAGTCCATCGGAGCACTTGGGATGATACTCAGTAAAGTGTCGGGGGACGCTATGTTTATCGGAACCTGTTTCAACAAGGTTCCGATGCTCTCCAAAGCGTTTGCGTAAGGTCCGTATTGTACGGCTTACATAAAGTAGGTTGCAGGGGCACACGAGGCAATAGATGACATATTCCGTCGAACAAGTGTAGAAGTCAGTGAGGTGATGGGTTTTTCCATTGTTTTTGAATTCCTTTAGACCGTGTCTCACATGTTTGCATGTTAAGCACCTGGTCTTACAACATTTGTACATTCCCTTGATTTGGAGAAAGGAGGTGAGTGATGAGTTAGTTTTTGGTCTAATGGAGCGGACCTGGCTTGGTGCTATTAGAGTTTTGAGGTTTTTTGCGCGCCTGTATGAAAAACGGGGGCGCTCGGTGAGGTCTGCACGTAGGTAAGTGTCTTCCTTTAGGATTGCCCAATGTTTATGGAAAATGCGTTCCATGTGCTTGAATTTACTGTGAAACTGGGTAGTGAATAGTGCAGAGGTGGGATGATTATTTATTTTCCTTGTATACTCCGCTCTACTTTTCTTTAAATCTTCATGCAGGTAGTGGTCAGAGGCTTTTGTTATGAGTTCTTCAGGATAACCCTTTTCAAGAAATTTCTGTTTGAGTAGTGTTCCATGGTGGAGATATGTTTGGGACTGAGTGCAATTGTGTTTAAGGCGGCAATATTGGCTCTTTGGTATGTTCTGAATCCATCTGGGGTGGTGACAGCTATTGTAGTGCAGGTATGAATTTCCAGCGGTGGGTTTGACGTAATTCTGAGCACTGATTGTATTATCATGATGGTATAACTCGAGGTCCAAGAAAGTGAGTTTTTCGGCATCTGAGACTGATGTGAAGGATAGCCCCATCTGGTTGTTATTGCAGTGTTCGAGAAATGGTGGTATGAGGGAGGCAGGGCCATCCCAGATGATAACTATATCGTCGATATATCGACCAAAGAAGATGAGATGAGAAGCAAAGGGATTGTTGTGCCAAATGTATTGCTGCTATGGCCTATGGTAAAAGTCATGTTTGAGAAATGACACTTCTGTGGAGGTGATGACATTGTGTCATTTCTCAAACATGACTTTTACCATAGGCCATATTTTTATCATCTCCCCAAGATCCATAAAGATCCCCTTCATCCCCCGGGCAGACCAATCATTGCAGCCATGGAGAGTGTCTCCAGTTATTTTTCCATCTATATCGACCATTTCCTTCAACCGATAGTCCAACAACTTCCGTCATATGTCAAGGATGGCATCAATCTACTGGACCTATTATCCTCTTACCCATGGCAACCATCATATCTCTGGCTATCTTTGGACGTAGTCTCTCTCTATACATCTATACCACATCACATTGGACTTCAGGCCGTACGTTTCTTCTTGAATGATGAATCTGCACTCAATCCCCGGCAAACACACTTTCTCCTGGATCTCATAGAATATTGTCTCACCCACAATTACTTCGAGTTTAATGGCGAGTTCTACACCCAAATCAAAGGCACGGCCATGGGGGCCAATTTTGCCCCCAGTTACGCCAACTTAACTATGGGCTACTGGGAGCAGCAATACATTTGGCACAACAATCCCTTTGCTTCTCATCTCATCTTCTTTGGTCGATATATCGACGATATAGTTATCATCTGGGATGGCCCTGCCTCCCTCATACCACCATTTCTCGAACACTGCAATAACAACCAGATGGGGCTATCCTTCACATCAGTCTCAGATGCCGAAAAACTCACTTTCTTGGACCTCGAGTTATACCATCATGATAATACAATCAGTGCTCAGAATTACGTCAAACCCACCGCTGGAAATTCATACCTGCACTACAATAGCTGTCACCACCCCAGATGGATTCAGAACATACCAAAGAGCCAATATTGCCGCCTTAAACACAATTGCACTCAGTCCCAAACATATCTCCACCATGGAACACTACTCAAACAGAAATTTCTTGAAAAGGGTTATCCTGAAGAACTCATAACAAAAGCCTCTGACCACTACCTGCATGAAGATTTAAAGAAAAGTAGAGCGGAGTATACAAGGAAAATAAACAATCATCCCACCTCTGCACGATTCACTACCCAGTTTCACAGTAAATTCAAGCACATGGAACGCATTTTCCATAAACATTGGGCAATCCTAAAGGAAGACACTTACCTACGTGCAGACCTCACCGAGCGCCCCCGTTTTTCATACAGGCGCGCAAAAAACCTCAAAACTCTAATAGCACCAAGCCAGGTCCGCTCCATTAGACCAAAAACTAACTCATCACTCACCTCCTTTCTCCAAATCAAGGGAATGTACAAATGTTGTAAGACCAGGTGCTTAACATGCAAACATGTGAGACACGGTCTAAAGGAATTCAAAAACAATGGAAAAACCCATCACCTCACTGACTTCTACACTTGTTCGACGGAATATGTCATCTATTGCCTCGTGTGCCCCTGCAACCTACTTTATGTAGGCCGTACAATACGGACCTTACGCAAACGCTTTGGAGAGCATCGGAACCTTGTTGAAACAGGTTCCGATAAACATAGCGTCCCCCGACACTTTACTGAGTATCATCCCAAGTGCTCCGATGGACTCAAAGTGTGGGTATTGGAAGCCATCCCTGCACACTTTCCCCCTGCTGAACGGTTCAAGCGACTGTGTACCAGAGAAAACTACTGGATTTATACCCTGGACACTCTAGCGCCAGGAGGCCTAAACGAGGGATTAGAAATCAATATCACACTCTAAAATATTGCACATATACTTGTGACACCTCATACATTCACACATCATTCCCTATCAGTGACATATATATATATATTTTTTTTTTCCATCAATATATTTTTTTATATATATATATATATATGTATATATATATATTTTTTTTTTTTTATGTGTGTATGTGTATATATATATGTATGTGTGTATTCTATTCTCATTTTCATTTTTATTTTTATTTTTATATTTATTTTTATTTTTAGTTTTATATTTATTTTTATTTTTATTTTATTTTTACTTTTATTTTCATGTTTATTTTTATTTTTATTTTTATTTATATATTTTTATTTTTATGTTTATTTTATTTTATTTTATTTATTTTTTTTATCTTTATATTTATTTCTATTTTTATTTTTTCCCTCCAATACCGTTTTTTCATGTAGATGTATACACACATTACCGATCTATTTTCCCCATGACCATGTCAGTATTGTTTTTATGGGATTTATTCTTATAAGTCCTCTTTTATGTAATACCATCATGTATTTTTATGTATTTTTATGTACTTTTATGGATTTCCTAGAGACATGTATCCCCAATTGTGTTTTTACTGAGATGACTTTCTTAGAGTCTTTTGGCTCCGCCCCCCCCACAGACAGATGTCTTTGCAATTAGTCCGGCAACAGGGTATAAATTCCCTGCCCCACCTGAGACACTCCCATCGCCTGACGAAGGAGCACGGATGCTCTGAACGCGTGCAACCCCTATTTTTCTCCTGCCAGGAAGTGATGTCATCAGGGATCAGAAGTCGGCAGCCGGAGCCCTGTTGTGCATGCTCCGCCGCGGCCAGTGACAACTAGCAGCCCCACAGCGGCTCGGCTATACCTCTGGAACCTCACCACCTTCTCCTATGACCACTATCCTGGAAGAGGAAGATGGATGACCCTAACAGTCTTTGTGTACCGGTCTCACCCAACCTCGGACAGTGAGTCACCAATTTTAACAGTGTTAAATAAACTTGTACTATACTAAGCTGGCGCCGCTCTCTCCTTTCTTGCATCTCTCAGGGCTTCTCCACGCTTCAGCCGGCTGCCGCGGACTATAGCTTCCCTACAGTACCAAACTTTGTTACCCCCCACGCAGCCCCATAACCCCCCCCCTCCCATCCACCCACATTCCTTGTACCACCTTGGGATATTAGAAGAGCGCCATGACACCCCCCACCATCATGTGCCTCTACAAGTGTTGAGGCAAGAACAAGTACAGGCGATAGTAGATTGGGTTGCTGACAGTGCCTCCAGTTCCTTCACATTGTCTCCCACCCAGTCTACTGCAGAAAGGTCAGAGTTGGCACCTGCAGCCGATGTCCAACCGTTTTTCACCTCACCCCCTTGCAAATCAGGCAAGCAGTCTGAGCCCCAAGTCATGCAGCAGTCTCTTCTTCTTTTTGATGACTCTATCAGCAGGGTTTCCCAGGGCCATCCACCTAGCCCTGCCCCAGAAGTGGAAGAGATTGAGTGCAGCGATGCCCAACCACTTATTTCTCAAGATGAGTACATGGAAGGACCATCGCAGCACGTCTCCGATGATGACGAAACGCAGGTGCCAACTGCTGCGGCACTCAGAATTGTGGAGACCGACAAGGAGGGCAGGGGTGAAGACTGGGTGGAAGATGATGTGGAGGATGATGAGGTCCTCGACCCCACATGGAATGAAGGTCATGCAGGTGACCTGATTAGTTTGGAGGAAGAGCCGGTGGTCGCACAGAGCCATCAGCACAGCAGAAGAGGGAGCAGGGTGCAGAAGCGGAGCGGCCGTGCCCTAGACACTACGCCTGCTACTGCCCAACGCAGCAAGGGACCGAGCGCACCAAAGTCAGCTCAAAGGAGTTCTCTAGCGTGGAAGTTCTTCAGACAATGTGCTGATGACAGGACATGAGTGGTTTGCATGCTGTGCAATCAGAGCCTGAAGCGAGGCATAAATCTTCTCAACCTGAGCACAACCTACATGATCAGGCATCTAAGTGCAAAGCACGAGCTGCAGTGGAGTAGACACCTTGAAAACCAAGAAAGGTCTCTGGCTCCTCCTGCTTCCTCTTCTGCTGCAGTCTCGGCCTCTTCATCTACCTCTGTAGTGATACCGGCACCTGCCACCCGCAAACAGAGGATCTGTCAGCAACACCACCACCTGGGTCACCAACCATCTCCACAATGTCCAGTGGAAGCGTTCAGCTTTTTATCTCCCAAACACTTCAGAGGAAGAGGAAGTACCCCCTACCCACCCGCGATCCCTGGCCCTGAATGCCAGCATTTCAAAATTCTTGGCCTTTGAAATGCTGTCATTCCGTCCGGTGGAGACGCACAGTTTTAAAAGCCTTATGTCTGTGGCTGTCCCACAGTACGTCGTGCCCAGCCGCCACTACTTTTCCAGGCAAGCCATCCCTTCCCTGCACAACCAAGTGGGGGAAAAAATCAGGTGTGCACTGCACAACGCCATCTGTGGCAAGGTCCACCTAACTACCGATACGTGGACCAGTAAGCACGGTCAGGGGCGTTATATCTCCCTAACGGCACACTGGGTAAATGCAGTGGCGGCTGGGCCTGAGGCGGATAGCAATTTGGCGCATGTCCTTTCCACCACCGAGGATTGCAGGGCGCTTCAGTTTGCCTCCTGTTCCTAACTCCTCCTACTCTGCTTCCTCATCCTCTACCGCCTCCTCATCTGGTCAGCGTAACACCTTCACCACGAACTTCAGCACAGCCAGGGGTAAATGACAGCAGGCAGTTTTAAAACTTGCCTGTTTGGGGGAAAAACCACACACCACGCAGGAGTTGTTGAGGAGCATGAAACAGCAGACCGATGAGTGGTTCCTGCCAGCAAACCTTAAGCCCGGCCTGGTGGTGTGCGATAACGGGCGAAATCTCATAGCAGCTCTGGGCCTAGCCAGTTTGACGCACATCCCTTGCCTGGCGCATGTGCTGAATTTGGTGGTGCAGAGGTTCCTTAAAAATTACCCCGTTATGTCAGAGCTGCTGCAGAAAGTGCGGACCGTCTGTGCACACTTTCGGCATTCTCACCCTGCTGCTGCTCACCTGTCAGCGCTGCAGCGTAACTTTTGCCTTTCCGCTCACATGTGATGTGCCCACAAGGTGGAACTCCACCTTGCACATGCTGGAAAGACTGTGCGAGCAGCAGCAGGCCATAGTGGAGTTTCAGCTGCAGCACGCACGCGTGAGTTGCTCTGCGAAACAGCACCACTTCACCACCAATAACTGGGCCTCCATGCAAGACCTGTGTGCCTTGTTGCGCTGTTTTGAGTACTCCACCAACATGGCCAGTGCCGATGATGCCGTTGTCAGCTTAACTATCCCACTTCTATGCCTCCTTCAAAAAATGATTTGGGCGATGATGGAAGAGGATGTGGCACAGGAGGAGGAGGAGGAGGAGGAGGAAGAGGGATCATTTCCAAGGCTTTCAGGGCAGTCATTCACAAGTGGCTCCGAGGTTGGGTTCCTGCACCCACAAACGCCAGGTACACAATTGTCCAGCAGGGGCACAGTTCTGGAGGATGAGGAGGATGAGGAGGGGGAGATGGTGGAGGAGATGGAACCATGTTCACAGCAGGGTGGCACCCAGGCCAGCTCATGGCCATCACTGGTGCGTGGCTGGGGAGATACAGAGGACACAGACGATACACCTCCCACAGAGGACAGCCTTTTGTTGCCTCTGGGCAGCCTGGCACACATGAGCGATTACATGCTGCAGTGTCTCCACAACGACCGCTGAGTTGCCCACAACTTGTGCTGATTACTGGGTGGCCACGCTGCTGGATCCCCATTACAAGCACAAAGTACCGTCCTTAATTCACTCACTGGAGCGTGATCGCAAGATGCGCGAGTACAAGTGCACGCTGGTAGACGCGATGCTGCTGGCATTCCCACCTGACAGCGGGGCCACAGTGGAAGCACAAGGCCAAGGCAGAGGAGGAGGAGGAAGAGGTCGCCAACGCAACCAGGGCACCGCCAGCACCTCAGAAGGCAGGGTTAGCATGGCCGAAATGTGGAAAAGTTTTGTCAGCACGCCACAACAAACAGCAGCACCAGCAGCTCATATGGAACGTCTTAGCAGGAGGCATCATTTCACCAACATGATGGAGCAGTATGTGGGCACACGCCTACATGTAGTGAATGACGGGTTTGCCCCCTTCAACTTCTGGGTCTCCAAATTGGGCACATGGCCTGAGCTTGCCCTTTACGCCTTGGAGGTGCTGGCGTGCCCTGCAGCCAGTGTATTATCTGAACGTGTATTTAGCACACCTGGGGGCGTTATCACAGACAAGCGCAGCGGCCTGTCCAGAGCCAATGTGGACAAGCTCACATTCATTAAAATGAACCAGGCATGGATCCCACAGGACTTGTCCGTACCTTGTACAGAACAGAGATGGATACCGGCCTTACCCAGCCATTGTTATATTTTTGATCTTTCTCACTCTTTTGGGGTGTACCCTAATTTAAAATGACTAAAAAAAAGCAGTGTTGGCTACCTCGTCCCCCTCCACCGCCGCTTCCACATACACCGCCACATCCACCGCCACCTCAACCTCCCTCCTACTCCATATGGGCCTCGTCCTTCACAGATGAAGAAAATTGTTTTATTTTTCTGTTGTTTTTGTTGTTTTAAGCTATTTTCCTATCCACATTTGTTTGCAGAGCACTTGCCATGCTCTTAACTACATTTTGCTGCCATTTGCAGCACTCTAGCCCTTTCCATTGGTTTTTTAGAGCCATTTTAGTGCCTGAAAGTTCAGGTCCCCATTGACTTCAATGGGGTACGGTGTCTGAGTCAAGTTCGGAAAAAGTCTGGGTCACGGACCCGGACTTTTTTTTTCAAGTTCGGCTGGACCTACCGAACACGGACATCCAGGTGTCCGCTCAGCTCTACTCCTGGGATGTGTGACATCATTTGCACATGCATAAAAACCAGGAAATGTAAAATAAACTGTTTAAAACAAATAAATATGATACACCTTCCTATCTATTTACTAATGCAAGCAACATAAGGATTCAAAATAGTCAATGCTGAATTAGAGAGTGAATAGGGATGTACACATGCCACAGTCACTATATGTTTACAATGAGATACTGAATGCAACCTATTCAACTGAAAGGGACCACACCGCAAATGCACGCAACTGCTTGAATTGTGTGATGGTGTAGGTTCTTAGTAGTTAAAACAGATGGTAAGGAGGCCACATATGCTAAACAAATGAAATCTGTTTATGCTTGCTCTTTTTATTTGCTAGACTGTGCTTGGAAACCACTACTACACTGGTGGAAGTAAGGTAATTGCAGGACACCAAAATATATTTTAAACATATGGAGAAAAAAAGTGCACTAACGCTTTCACAAGAGCTGCATAACCAGCTGTTTCACCTTCAAAGAGTGATCCACCCTGGTTCAGATAAAGCAGCAAGTGTAAATGAGCCTAATAAAGCAACATCAGCCTCAAAATTAATGGTTAGTGGGATTCCTCTGTGTGTAGGCACTAAGAGGCAGGTGCACCACCTTGCACCTTTTGATTACCTATAGCCAGAAAGACCATGGATTTGCTTTAAGCTGTCACTTCTTTACCTTTTTAATTCCCTCTTCATGTGCAAATAAAATGTTGGGCTACACAAATGAAAACATATAAATACAAAAAAACAGAAACAAATATGAATATGAAATCATATAAAGTTGTCCATTAGTGAATGATCCATGTGAAACAGTCCATGAAGTGAAAATAACCTAGACGATCTTCTATACAGTGATCCACCACTGCCATTTCCAGGGGGAGAACCACCACTTATTAAAGAACTGATGTAAGCTTACCAAAAGGTAATCACCCTGTAACTAAAGAGAAGTCAATGAAGGCTCATGGCAAAATCATCATCTGGAACATGTTACTTCCACTAGTGGTGCTTGGAAAGGTCAATATCCTGTATTTTCTCCTCATCTCACCTACCAACCAACACTCAGAGGGACATAGGAGAAACAAATTTTACCGCATATAGTAAAAACATTTAAAAAAAACGTTTATTGAGACATACAAATGCAGTCTCAATATATAAAAATCTATTTGCGCAAAAAAGAAGCTTCAAGCTAGCATATAGTATATGGTGCTTGTACTGTGGAGATCCATGATGAATCTCCTATCCTAACCTACTAGATACTCTATCTCACTTTGGACAAGTGTCTAGACTAAGTTAACCCACAAAAATCGACAGCCATGAATATTTCACCTAGTTTACAGGAACAACTGTGTGAAATTCTTCCCTTTACCTTGACCACTTCACATATCTCCTATTTAGGTATCAAAATTACTGCAAACCCCCCGAGACCTAAATCCTGCCGAATACCTTCCCATGCTACCACACCTTTCTAACCTTATGTTAACACTGTCCTCTCTACCACTAGCATGGATGGACAGAATTATGGTGGTCAAGATGTCTGTCCTCCCTAAAATCCTTTTTTCTCTTCATTAACTACAGATAAAGGTTCCATCCTATTACTTGTGCATCCTACAATGCAGAGTTTCACAGTTCATTTGGGGCAAGCATAAACCCTGTCTGCCTAAACCTACTCTTTACACTCCCTGCATCAGGGGCAGGCTTAGCGTTCCCAACTTTGCAAAATACCCATCGCTAATTTAAACTTTTGTTTCTTGTCACCACAGCAGCTAAACAAACCATTGTGAAAGCATGGAAATCCTCTTTATTATGTATCCTAGCAAAAAAACATAGGCAGTGATTCACGACAAAATTGAAGCAGTCACTACACTATATGTTAAACCTGATTTGTACTCTACACCAACCTTTTCTGTTTGAGGCCTGCCCTCTTATGTTATACACCTTATTGCTCTACATGTCTGAAGGTTGCTTCATATTTGATGTTCTTTACAGTGAGACAAATGTTTACCGCTTGCATTTTGCACTGCCATAATTTGGGAGATTTGGAGCATTCTCTAGGTAGTAGGATACAGCTGAAAAATCTAAATCATGGGGTATAATTGTATACAAAGATGTTACATCTGCAGTTACTAACCAGTAACCTTCCTTTAATTCAAGATTACTTGATGACAAGATTGATGGTATGTCTAGTATCCTTTATGTAAAAAGGTGTATTTTTACCAATGGTTGAAGATAGTAATCTATATATTTTCCTTACCTAGGATGTAACAGAATCAATGCCACTGATGATGGGATATCTTGAAGGCAAACAGGTTTTTTTATGTACTTTCTGTAAATTGTACATGGGGTACAGGGAGCCTGCGGAACCAGAAAAACCTTCTCTTTTTTATTCAAAATTCCGTGCTTATAATATAATTTTATTTTTCATTTTTTAAACTTGATTTCTTGCTATTTCGTCATCATGCCATCTTGTAGCAGTCATAGACATCGTGGTCAGTTTTACAATGAGGTTTGGGTAATGTGAAACTCTTCTGCGTAGCAGTTCAAAACAAGGCCTGGCAACAATGAGTTGGGTATATACAGCGATGATGCAAAATTGTGCCATGTCCTGTAAGAAAAAGCATAGGGTGAAGTGGTGTACTGATGTCATTGCGTAAGTCATGGTAAGAATGCCATATATGCCGCTTCTTGTATTGCGCAAATTGATTTTTTAGATTGTGAGTGCATTTTTAAGTCTTAAAGCGGAGTTCCGGGCAAAAAAAAAATTTATAAACTAAAAATACCTCAGGGACATTTAAGCAACGATAGCCTCTGAACTGTCCCCTGTTTCACTTACCTGTAAGAAGAAATACTTACCTTGAAAATGTCTTGTCCAGCGCTGCCATCTCAGGTGTGGGCAGCTGAAGCCGGAGCGTCCCTCTTCGTGTCCTCTTCAGTGACGTCGGAGTCCTAGAATGCCCAGCTCGTCACTTCCGGGGCAGGCGCGTCATCCCTGAACAGCTTCTGCGCATGCCCAGAAGCTGTTCAGCAGGGAATAACGCGCTTGCACCGGAAGTGACGAGTGATACCGATGCAGGCACCTTGACTCCTGCGATTGATGACGCTCATCTGCTAGGAGTCAATGCAAGGAGGAAGTGACATCGTGGGCCGTGTCTGCAGAGGTAGGAAGAGGAAGGAAGGTAAGTATATTTTAATTAAAATCAAGGTAAGTGAAACAAAAAAAAAATGAAATTATCCAATTCTTTTTCAGGTTTTTTTAAAGCAAGATAATTTTTAGGGTGGAACTCCGCTTTAATAAATGTTTTTTTAAAAGGTTTTATGCAATGTGGTACATTTGTTTCTCTTATGTCCATCTGAGTGTTGGTTGGAAAGCGAGATGAGGAGGGTATACATGATATTGATATCGACGGGTATACATAATATTGACATTTCCAAACATCGCCAGTAGAAGTGACATGTTCCAGATGACGGTTTTGCCATGAACCTTCATTGACTTCTCTTTAGTTACAGGGTCATTACCTTTTGGTAAGCTTACATCTGTACTGTCAAAGTTCTCCCTAGGAAGTAGTGGTGGTGGACCTTGATCACTTACCTGTATAGAAGATTGACTTGGCTATTTTCACTTAATGGATTGTTTTTCACGTGGATTATTTATAATTGGACACTTTTATATGATTTCACATTCATTTTAAATGATTTCATATTCATATGTGTTTTAATTTTTTTTTTGTATTTATATGTTTTTTATTTGTGTAGTGCAACACTTTGTTTGCACACGTTATTATGCTATGATAAATATCTCAGTGTGTTTGCAGCTCTGATAAATTATACCTTTTTCCTTCTAATTTCCTCTTCATGCCTGTTCTTTTAAATTCTTTTCTCAGTCCAGCAGGTCTAGATGCTACATAGTGTGTGGAAGCTAAACAAATTTTGCCTTTTCCATGCTCATATGGCATCCCTAATATTATTTTCACAGTTGTTTAGTCTTCCTTTTATCTGTTCACAGGACACTTTCTCCAGCCCATGGTATTTATTGGTATAGCATATAGTAGTTTTACTGCAGGTCTTAATTGCCTCTTAAGTTCTTTACAGCAGCATTAAAACTCCACACCAGAGAGCCTTTGAAGGTAAAACAGCTGGTTATGCAGCTCTTGAGAAAGCTTGAGTACTCTTTTTATATTCATCCACATGTTTAAAGTACACCTTGATGTCTTGCAATTACCTTACTTCTACCAGTGTAAAAAGTGGTTTCCCGACACAGCTTAGCAAACCAAAGGAGCAAGCTTAAAGAGATTTCATTTGTTTAGTATAGATGATTATTACTCTTTGCTTTTGAGCAATTAAACTAGTACTGTTCTCATTTTAAAAAGAAAAAAATCAGAGCCCACAGACAGATAAATATTGATTTACATCAAAGATCAAAGTTATTTTAGCATAGGTAAACCAATTAAATTAATATATTTTTCAAGTGTCACATAATAGATTACTGTATCTTCAATACACATAGAAAGTTTGATGATGTTAAATTTCTCTTTTTGTTAGAAACAGCAAATTAGAAACGTAAAAAAAAGTATATTTACTGTACAGAAACCAGTTAGTATACAGTATGTTAATAATTGTCAATATTATAGAATGTTGGTATAAAAAAAAAAAAAAAAAAATAAGGATATTAAATACATAGTTTAGAAGGTTGAAAAATAGGCACAGGTCTATTGAGTTCAACATATGTGTGTTTGTATGTGTGTGTGATTTTTATTCTCTCATAACTTCCTGGGGAGGAAGGTTCCTATTTTACTGTTCTAACAATCAAGAACCCTTTCTTCAATCTAAGGTTAAACCCCCCTTTTTTTTCTCACCTTAAATCATGGCCATGTGTCCTCTTCGGGGATCTTTAAATGGTTGTAAACCTCAGACATGAAATATAAAAAAGCTTACCCCTCTATAGTGTTTACTTGTCTCTATAAAAGTACTAATAAGTATCATTTCGGTCTGCTGCTTCATTCCTCTGCTATCAGCATGAATCACTTCTGACAATTTTCCTGACACCAAGAGAAAAAAGGTTACAGGGGAGAGACTTCCACAGCCTGTAATGGACAGACTCAGCTCTGTTTCTGTGTGCTGTGTGAAGGGGGAGGGGGGGACTCTTATCTCCAATCAGCTCTCCTCACCAAGCTCTGCAGAGTGTAATTCTAGTTTTTTGCCCTCCATATTTTGAAGCCCAGACAAGCAAAATTAATTCTGGACTTTGAATGAATGTAAAAAAGAAATTACTGCAGATAAACAGGTACAACACATGCAGGAGGATTTGTTTTGTCTCTGTGTATCACCTGAGACTAGTCACTTCACTGGATATAAGTAAGGGTATACAACTACTTTAAGCCTATTATAGTTACTTAAGTCACATTTTATATATTTGTTCATATTAATTGTATCCCTTCTTAAGTGCCTCTTCTCCAGAGAAAATAACCGTAACCTATAGTATTTCACAAAAGTGAGTACACCCCTCACATTTTTGTAAATATTTTATTATATCTTTTTGTAGCACCCTTCTAGGTAGGTGCTAGGAAAGAGCATATTATGGCCCTGTCTGATTACCAGGGGGGCCTGATCATTCAGCTAGGCTGTCATGTGCTTCCAGGTGTGTCTGTTGAGCTTGGAGAGTCTCCCCACTGTATCCAATGAGGGCACTTGTTGGGCAGTGGAGGAAACCTGACCAATAGTACACCAGGGCTTATATTAATCTCAGTGGGCGGAACCTGCCACAGTGCACCCTGGGATGGGGTATAAGTCTGAGGGGAGCACATGACAGAGCGTCTTTGGCGGGAAGCAGAGTCCCAGGAGGAGGGTGACGGCTGTCTCTCCTCCTGTCATTGCTTGTGAGGGTGTCCTGGGCAGTCGGCCTAGAGGACGAAGGTTGAGCTGAGCTGCAGAGAGGGATCCAGTGTGCTGTGGACGGAGTGGAGCTGCTGGGCAGAGGTTTCCAGGAAAAACAGTATTGTGAGTACTCGAAACTGCCCAGGGGTCTGCCTAGGAAAGGGGACCACTCCAGAAGGTCAGAGGGATCCGGGAGCCAGCTAACCAGTAGAGGAAGGCTTAGAAAAGGGGGTCAGGAGTGTGTGAATAATGTGAATAATAAATAAAATAAAATACAAATATTTTTGTTTCGAGGCGATGCCTCTTCCTCAGAGCCTGAGGTGCGTTAGCCGATATCCTAGACTAAGACTGTGTATTCCAATATCATGGACGTTGTTAGTTGGATCTGATATGCTGGTTTACATTACCTGTTTGTGAGTAGACATCTTTTAATCTTTTATAAATAAAAAGCCTTACTGAGCATAATGCGCTAGGCTGGTGCACGCTTCTTTGTGTTTGTGTTGACAGGGAAATTAACATTACCCTGTATTTGGACCACTAACGTGTTTTGGGAGGCACATAGCAGCCTTTGTACACCAATATGGGACCAGCGTTTGAGACGGAGAGGGCATAGCAGCCTTTAAACAGTCCTTTGTGTCATCCATATTGAAACTACATGTGGACATACAGGCTTTGATATCACACTGTTCTGGTGAGTAGGGAAACAAAGGGGGAGCACAAGCACATCTTTGTGATTGGAGCACAGAAGCACCTTTTGGCACTGTTTGCACTTACGAATATTGATTTTTGGAGGACATTTATATTATATATTTTGGAGGACATTATTGCACTATATTTTGCACTGATTTCACTGAGCACTTTATAATATTTGTATTTGAACATATGTATTTAATCTATACTTGATTGTTATTTGCTTTTTGTATTGAGTGTTTGTATTTAGCAGCGCTGACACCCACACACTTAGAAAAGGGGGTGCCAGAGTCTAAGCCCTGAAGATAAGTGAGTGAAAGGGGGCGCCGGTGTGGGCCCTGAAGTGTTCAGCAGCGCAGCAGTAGTACAAGTAGCTACCTCAGCAAGGAGTGCTTAAGGGAGCTCAAAGAGGACTTATTTTTGCAAGAAAGCAGTCCAAAGTCAGTTTGGAGTTAACAGGCAGCAAGCCAGCGTTAACCAGCGTCAACCGGCATTGACCGACATCTAGCCAGCGTCAAGTCAGCGCCACTCAGCATTTTTCAGTTGTCCCTAGCAATTTGTGCATAGTTGAGCAAAAGGAGTATCCCACTCATTCCCTTCTCCCATCCAAGTTCTCAATAAATACAAAAACCCAAAGATACTGGACTGGTCATTGTCTCAGTGCTCACACTTGGAGAACATGCTTAAATGTGCTGTTGTTGCTAGCGGTAACCCAGGTGGACCCATATCCAGCAAAACGGCTGGGAATCCTGCTACATTTTCATGTGACAACACTGGCGAAATGACACTATGCTACAATGTAGTGTTACTTTGATACAAGTAGTGAGTGTACAGCTTTTATAACAGTGTAAATTTGCTGTCCCCTCAAAATATCTCAACACACAACCATTAATGTCTAAACTGCTGGAAATGAAGGTGAGTACACCCCTATGTGAAACTGTCCAAATTGGGCCAAAGTGTCAATATTTTGGGTGGCCACCATTATTTTTCCAGCACTGCCTTAACCTTTTTGGGCATGGAGTTAACTAGAGCTTCACAGGTTGCCACGGAGTCCTCTTCCACTCCTCCATGATGACATCACGGAGCTGGTGGATGTTAGAGACCATGCGCTCCTCCACCTTCCGTTTGAGCATGCCCCACAGATGCTCAATAGGGTTTAGGTCTGGAGACATGCTTGGCCAGTCCATCACTTTTACCCTTAGCTTCTTTAGCAAGGCAGTGGTCATCTTGGAGGTGTGTTTGAAGTCCTTATCATGTTAGAATACTGCCCTGCGGCCCAGTCTCAGAAGAGAGGGGATCATGCTCTGCTTCAGAATGTCACAGTACATGTTGGCATTTATGATTCCCTCAATGAATTGTAGCTCCCCAGTCCCGGCAGCACTCATGCAGCCCCAGACCATGAAACTTCCACCACCATGCTTGACTGTAGGCAAGGCACACTTGTCTTTGTACTCTTAACCTGGTTGCTGCCACACACGCTTGACACCATCTAAACCATATACGCTTATCTTGGTCTCATCAGACCACAGGACATGGTTCCAGTAATCCATTTCCTTAGTCTGCTAGTTTTCAGCGAACTGTTTGCGGGCTTTCTTGTGCATCAACTTTAGAAGAAGCTTCCTTCTAGGATGACAGCCATGCAGATCAATTTGATGCAGTGTGCAGAGTATGGTCTGATCACTGACAGGCTGACCCCCCACCCCTTCAACCTCTGCAGCAATGCTGGCAGCACTTATACATCTATTTCTCAAAGACAATCTCTGGATATGACGCTGAGCCCGTGCACTCAGCTTCTGTGGTCGACCAGTGGAACTTGTCCTGTTAAACCGTTGTATGGTCTTGGCCACCGTGCTGCAGTTCAGTTTCAGGGTCTTGGCAATCTTCTTATAGCCTAGGCCATCTTTATGTAGAGCAACAATTCTTTTTGCAGATCCTCAGAGAGTTCTTTGCCATGAGAGTAAGAGCGATAACACCAAATTTAACACACCTGCTCCCCATTCACACCTGAGACCTTGTAACACTAATGAGTCACATGACACCGGGGAGGAAAAATAGCTAATTGGGCCCAATTTGGACATTTTCACTGAGGGGTGTGCTCAGTTTTGTTTCCAGTGGTTTAGACAATAATGACTGTGTGTTGAGTTATTCTGAGGGAACAGCAAATGTACACTGTTATACAGGCTGTACACTCACTACTTTACATTGTAGCAATATTGTCACATAAAAATATATAATAAAATATTTACAAAAATGCGAGGGGTGTACTCACTTATGTGAGATACTGTATGTAATCGATCCTCACAGCTGAGGTCCTCTATCCCCTTTAATAATTTTGTTCCCCTTTGCTGAATTCATTCTAATTCAACAACATCCATCCTGAGGATTGGTGACCAAAATTGAACTGCATATTCAAGATGAAGCTGAACCATTGTGTTGTAAAAGTCCAGAATTATTGATTTCTGTCTTGAATGTATGCCCTTTTTATTGCATTAGAGTATTTTGCTAGCTTTTCTAGCTGCAGATTGGCATTGCATCCTATTGGTAAGTACGTGATCCACAAGCATCCCCAGATCGTTTTCCATCACTGATTCTCCCAGAGGAGATCCTCCTAATGTGTATTTTGCATGTGTATTTTGCATGTGTATTTTTTTCACCCAAGTGTATAACCTAACATTTCTCAAAACTGAACCTCATCTGCCATGTAGCTTCTTGTAATAATGTTACATGCTGCGTCAAATTCATTTCCCAGCATAATTTGGTATCATCAGTAAACGCTGAAATTAAACTCCTAATTGCAAACTATGTCATTAAAGCGGAGTTCCACCCATTTTTAATAGGTTGGAATACATAGATCTATGTAATCCCCTTTAAAACGGCTTTTACCAATGGAAACTTTTTTTTTTTTGCTAGTAAATACCTTAATTTTGGGTTTATTCCTCCTCTCCTCACTTCCGGGTCCGATCGGCGATGACGTCATTCGGCGATTCGCAGTGTCTGCTGGGATGTATTCTATTCCAGAAATCTCGCAGTAGCTGTATCTGTACTGAGCCGTGCCTGCCCGCCTCCGCTCCGCCTCCTCTCATTGAGTTGCATTGTATGAATGTATTAAGGCCGTTCTCTGCCCCGCCTCCGCCCCGCCTCCTCTCATTGAGTTGAGGAGGCGGGGCGGAGGCGGGGCAGAGAACAGCCTTAATAAATTCATACAATGCAACTCAATGAGAGGAGGCGGGGCGGAGGCGGGGCAGGCATGGCTCAGTACAGATACAGCTACTGCGAGATTTCTGGAATAGAATACATCCCAGCAGACACTGCGAATCGCCGAATGACGTCATCGCTGATCGGACCCGGAAGTGAGGAGAGGAGGAATAAAGCCGAAATTAAGGTATTTACTAGCAAAAAAAAAAGTTTCCATTGGTAAAAGCTATTTTAAAGGGGATTACATAGATCTAAAGTTGCAAAAATGGGTGGAACTCCACTTTAATTAACAAATTGAATAGCATTGGCCCCAAAAGCGAACCCTTGGGCCCATATCTCACAACTCTAGACCATTCAAAGAATGAGTAATTTATAATTACACTATGGACCTGTTCAGGAGACCAGTTTCCTATACCCCTATAATCAGTGTTGGGGGTAACGAGTTACAAAGTAATGGATTACAGTAACTACATTACTTTTTTTGGTAACGAAGTAACGTAACTAGTTACAATACTAATATTGGTAACGACACTACTTTACTAGGCTATAGGAGGTAACTACACTACTTTACTAGGCTATAGGAACGCGCTTTCCTGCGTTACCCAAGCCGTGCGATACAATTGTTATTTCGAAGAATAGAGAGGGATGAAGTTTATGACTTTTTGTTGCACTTTATGTTTTATTCTGTTTTTTTCAGGTTTTGTTCTCATGTTTCCCAAAGCCTGTGTTTATACAATAAACTCTATGCAGAAAGAGTGTCATGTATCTTCTTCTACACAGTCAATTAAGAAAGAGGAAAGTAAAGTAATAAGTACTGAAGTTACTTTTCAAATGCAGTAACTGGTAAAGTCATCTCATTACAATTTACAGAAGTAACTAGCAACTAGTAACTAGTTACATTTTTTGAGTAACTACCCCAACACTGCCTATAATTTCATCAACTCCAATGGACCTTATTTTATAGATTAAAAATGTAAAAGGTACTTTACAATAAAGCAACATTCTGCTTAGAAAAAAAGTATAAGGTACAGTATCAAATGCCTTTGCAAAATCTAGATAAACTAAATTCACTGGACTTCTTCACCTTGGACATGTTTATCCCTATGAATGTCCTTGCCCTGTACTGACCAGCTGCACAATAATTTTTTTTTACTTACATTTTTTTCATTCGTTTATTAGTTACACTTTATTACAGCCATCTCTTACTTTCTCCTTAAGAAAAAAACACACCTATAAGAATACATACTTATATATCCATAGAGAAACTAATATAATTATCAAAAGTCTCCAACCCCCCCAGAAACTTCTTCTAGTTTACCTTAATTTTCTCTCTTCTTCTTTTCCTCCTTAATCTCTCCCTCCCTCCACCAATCTACTCTCTTTCATTCTCCTTTAATCTCTTTATATTTCCTTGATTCCCTAAATTCTATCCATCTGCCCCATATTTTTAAAAATCTTTCTTTTTTATTTTCCCCATAATAATATAATTATTCTATTATTCCTTCCCATCCATTCCTTCACAGAAGGGCTTTCTGTTTTTTGCCAGTATTTAGGGATCAGAGCTTTCGCTGCATTTATCCAATGAGGAATAACCATCATCTTACTTTGCTTAACTGTAAAATTCATATTGTGGAAAGGAATGATACCTGTGCTTCTGGGGAATTCTACCCCCCCCCTCCCCAATTTCTCTAATCAGCCGGATGACCTCATCCCATAAAACTCTGTATCCTTGGACACTCCCTCCCAGCAGATATGAATCATTGTTCCTCTATTACCATATTCTCTCCAACAAAGTGGGGATCTTCCAACCTGATAATTGTGCATTTTATCTGGTGTCAAGCACCATCTGGTCAGCCACTTATAATTCATTTCAGCAGGACTTGTATCTATTGCTGTCCCATCTGCTAATTTTAGTATCTTTTCCTTCTCCTGCTCACTCCACCTTATCCCCATCTCTGCCTCCCACTAACCTAGTAAGTATTTTATATATCTGAGATTGACAATATCTAGGTACTTACTGTAAACTAAGGTTATATTTGCCAGGGGAGAAATCAGGTAGCTGTGTTGTGGCATGGGTATGGCCCGCTCCATCATCCATAGTAGTGCATGGAGTATGATCCAGCATAAGGTCCAGAAGAGACTCCGTTGAGGCTGGGGATATGGGGTCCCCGCATGGGATGTTTGCTGAGAAGTGTGGAGCTGAGCTAAGCAGAGAAGGAGTTTTGAGCTGCTGCTGCATTAAGGCCCGTATAGGAGCCTGTGGGAGACCCTGCATGCCGTCTGCCATCTTAGAGGATTCTGGCCTACCTGCACTTGCTGAGAACAAGTCAGTAAGGTCACTGCGGACTGACCCAGATTTCATGGGGAGCTTCCCTTGGGTCTCCACTATCTTATTCAATAAAGTAAGGTATGTAGCGCCAAAGGATAATAAATTAAAACAAAGTGAATATCAAATATCAAAAAATCAATGATATAAAATCCATAAATAAATATATAAATGAATGTATGAATATATATCACAATCAAAAAGTGCATGTGCTCTTAAATAATGTGATTAAAATAATCCAGGTGATAAAATTAATATCCGTGATAAATAAAATATAACTTAATGGATGATTATTATCATAGTAAAGTGCTTGTGTTAATAATATCTGTTGATAAAACATTAGCATACACAAGTCCATAAACAATACATCAATCATTTTTTCCATGCTGTGCTGATATCCAGTGATCAGGTGCTTGTGCTTAAATATTATAAAGTGACTTGGTGCATCAATAGTAATGATGGCCGCTCACCTCCTGGTTTGGCTCAAAAATTAATCAGAGAAAAAAAAAAAATCAGAAGGACTGTGGAGGAAAGTTAGCCTGGAGGGATAATGAAAGGGGCAACTGTAGCCAAGTGGGTTGGCAGTGCCTGAAGAGTTGGTGCTGGGAGCAGTAGCCACAGAAGGGAGATTGTATGCTGATCACTGGTTTCTGTTACACAACAAGGGGCTTCGAGTTCCTACCTGTAAAGGGCTATTGCTAAATCTGACTGTGCCTGTCAGATCCATCTCAGTGATCCAGCTGGAGTTAAGTGCAGGAGGAGTGTCAAGGAGACTGTATATAGACTGTGTATAGGAAGATGTCCGTGAAGATGCTGCCAGAGTTTTGTTGTTGAAGTCAAGTGGGCATCCTATAACCACCCATCCAAGTTATTAGCCCACAATAAACCACAAAAACAAAGTCCCGGACTGTTCTCTGGAGTGCCTGTGAAAATTGAGTGTGCCTGGCTGTACAGGATGGGGTATCCAAATTTATCTGTGGCCCCTAAGGGGGTGCACTACATTTGTTATTTTGAAATTCCATTCTTCTATTTTAAAGAGGTTGTAAACCTCAAAAAAATATTTTTTTTCTTTTTGCAACCTGCAAGAGAAACACATAATGAGCTAGTATGCATCGCATACTAGCTCATTATGAAATACTTACCTTAGAACGAGCCCCCGTGGGGCCCATTTCCAGTCGCCCGTCTTCCGGGATCGCGGCATCCGGCCATCTGATTGGCCGGAGCCGTGGTGAAGTCACTCCCGCGCACGCGCGCGGGAGCCGACGGTCACGGCACGGAGCTCTGAAGGAACGGCACCAACGGTACATGTTTAGGAGATATTTACAGTACCTATAGGTAAGCCTTATCATAGGCATACCTGTAGGTACAAGTTACAGAGGAGGGTTTACTTCCTCTTTAAGCCCTCAACTTCGTACAAATTGGCCAATGGAAAAACAGTTTGGCAGAATCATTTCAGTGCTTCTTTTTTCATAGTAACATACTGCATTGTCTTAAATATTTAATGTCATAACAGAATGTTCCAAAATGCTCCAAATTAAAAACCCACTTTCACTAAACCCCCACCTATCTCTGTCTCCCCAATTATTCTCAAAATATAAAAAATTTAGTAGAGAGTGTTTAGTAGAGACTGGCTAAGAATTTGAATAGGCAGCAATTTAAAAGAGCTCTACAACACAGGTCTCTGCTGCCAACAGGCCATTTGTCCTGCTATTTGTGTAGCACATGCATGAGAAAACACATGACTATGCACCAAAGAGCTAGATGAGAGCAACATCCAAGGTGAAAAGGCCAAAGCGAGCCCCCATCACTCATCTCCGTTGTGAGCTGTAAACTAGGTTTCCTTTTTGTTCTCCTCATTCTCCTCATCCTGTTGAAGAGTCCAAGGCACGCACCTGTTCTGCATAACCGTCCGGCGCTGCCAGCACTCCTTTCATTCTTCACTTTACAGCCCCCACCAGTAATTTAAAAATGTAAAAATTAACATTAGACTGTCATTACTTTGCTAGAAAAAAAAACCCAAATCTACTATCAATTTGAAATCTTGAAATGGCCGACAAACGCCTCTCCACCTTCCCCGTATGGGGATAAACCATCATGGCGGTTTATCCCCATCCGGGGAAGGTGGAGAGGCGTTTGTTGGCAATTTTTTGGGGTCACTTCCACAGGCAGCAAGCTCTGCTTTGGTTATCTACTGATTTTTCTACTGGGTAGCCCTGCCCCATTTGAGTTCTCAAGGAACAATTGTATTGTTCGGACTTATCCTGACCCTGATAAACAACTACAGGTGGCTAGAATTAAGGACACGATTTATACCTCTATCAATTGTCTTCAAGTTGTTCCTGGCCACTGACTCCACCTTCCCTGTTAAAATACTGAGGCTCTGCTCCCTATACCATGTTGACATTTTTGACTATATACAGAGTACTGAATTATTAGCTCCAGAAGAAGCTTTCCAAGCGAAACATGTAGAGCAACCTGGCTTTATGAATATTCTGTATATTTATCATTACATCAACCGATCTCGATGGACGGCAGTACACACACCTGTCATCTTGTGTGAGATCCTGTGGATGTGAAGAATCTCAAAATACCGCAATTAGTATTGTTTGTGTGTGTGTTTATACTTTATCACTGTATTATGGAGGCTACATATTCTGACGCCTTTCTTGAGACGAGTCATTTATGTTTGTGATGTATTTTTAGTCATGTATCAATAAAATGTTTATATTTTAATATACTCAGTGCCTTTAAAGTCTATGTTTCTCCAACAACCTATTTCTAGTCTATGTAGGATGTGGCACTTATTTACACTCATGTGCACTCAGTATACTGCTATCTGGTAGCGCATACTAATTTAAGTATTTGGCCTGAATGGCAACCATCATGTCTGGAGGAAACCAGGCACCGCTCATCATCTGGCCAATACCACTCTTTCAGTGAAGCATAGTGGTGGCAGCATCATGTTGTGGAGATGTTTTTTAGCGGCAGGAACTGGGACACTAGTAAGGATCGAGGGAAGGATGAACGCAGCAATGTAAAGAGACATCCTTCATAAAAACCTGCTCCAGAGCGCTCTGGACCTCAGACTGGGGAGAAGGTTCATCTTCCAACAGGACAATGACCCTAAGCACACAGTCAAGATAACAAAGGAGTGGCTATGGGACAACTCTGTGAATGTCCTTGAGTGGCCCAGCCTGAGCCCAGATTTGCACCTGATTGAACATCTCTGGAGTGATCAGAAAATGGCTGTGCTCCCCATCAAACCTGATGGAGCTTGAGAGGTCCTGCAGGGAAGAATGGGAGAAACTACCCAAAAATAGTTGTGCCAAGCTTGAAGAAAATAATGAATTTAATTAATTTTGTAATAAGGCTGTAACATAACAAAATGTGAAATGCTGGAAAAAGTGAAGCTCTGTAAATACTTTCCGGATGCACTGTACCTTGTTTTTTCAGGACAGATTAACTTGTTTTAGGTTGGAAATTGTTAATGGATGTCTTCCAATTTTGTTTTATTACCAAAGTAAACTGGTCGAAAATAGTAAAAAAATAGTTTTTTTAAATTTAGCTATATATTTTTACACCATTCCCATGACCCCCCCCCCCCCCCACCAAAAAACCTGCAAAATAAATTTCCTTATTCTTTACAATTACAGCAATACCATATATGTATTCATTATTTGTTCTTTGTACCTGGCGTAGAGCCAACTGTTGTTGTTTCTTTGTCCTACGTAAACACACTGACCGTAACACTGCCACTAATTGACATTATATTGCCACTAACTGCCACTTACACTGCCACTAATTGACACTAACACTGACACTCACTAAGCTCTGACCTAATTAATCCTTCTTTTGTTCCAACTGTTTTTTTTTTATTATAATTTTTTTTATTTATTTTTTACAGACTTCTCCTTGAGCGATGAGGAAAATACGTTTCTTCTTCACACAGGAGAAACAGCACCGGGGTGGGTCTTTACAGTAGTGATCACTGTGATTGGCTAATCACAGTGATCACATGATCGGGAGCCACTTCTTAGAATGAGATCTAAAACCTAGTAACAGCTCAGTCTTGTTCCTGGGAGCGCACAATTAAGTGTGCTACAATCGCAGGTGCACATATATGGAGGAATAAAGCCCACTTCCTGGACACCGCATGTGTTAAGTAGTCGTAAATGGGTGATTTTAAAATGTAAAATATTACAATGTAATTCATTCACGGAAGAAAAAAAAAAACAAAGTGCCCACATGCACAGTATTTAATCATTTGTACTAGATTGAGGACTGGAACCCCAGCAACCATTTTAAAACTAAGAAACAAAGTGAATTTACAGACATATTGTGATGCCTATGTGCAAAATAATAAATCACTATATAATAGTAGAGTATAATTTTTTTGCAGGATAAGCTCCCATAAGATTGCAGTGCCTATGTGCACAGCATTTAAATCAATAGCCCGCGTTTTGAATAGGACTTAAAATCAAGAATCAACCTTAGAGTGTAATTTATCTGCAGAAAGACAATTGTTTGTACTAGGATACTTTTGAACAGAACCTCTAACAGTCATTTTGATGCCTAGAAACAATAACGTATATTCTTTTTTTTTTTAAACTAGGTTAAATAAAAAAAGCAGGAGGGATGGGGGTTTAGTGCTCAGTAAAAAAGTTTAAAAACTGAATGTACTCACTGAAATTTTTTTTTACATATTCACAGTTTAAACTCTTGTAATAAGCACTAAACCCCCATCCATCCTCCTTTTTTTATTTACCCTAACTGAAAGGAAAAAAATATAAAAACATAAAAAAAAAAACTAATAAAACTATGCAGAGTACAGCAGGCAAATAGCAATTGGAGTTGTTACTGACACACACAAAAAGGTATATCTCTCTGGAAACACCCCAAAATCTCCAAAATCTCCTCAGTCTCAATGTAATTATAGATATTTTCAGCAATGACAAATATCATTTCATTGTCCCTGTAAACATTCTCAAATCACTCCCTAATCTACTGTACCACTGTACAACACGCTGTTAGTGTGTCTTTGACTCATTGCATAGGTGTGCACAGCCTGTAGCATTAGGGTGTACATCCCAAAGCTCAAACATATTTGCACGTATGTGCATGTGTATGTACAGTATACTGATGTCGTCAGCAGAGCAATGGACAGTGAGCACACCTAAATGATAACCACAGAAAAAGTCCCATACATTCAATAAAGTTGTTTCTAAAATGCAAAGTAAAAAATGTCAGAAAAACATAATCTAGCATAGTTTTATTTATTTAATTCGAATATACATACAAGCAGGGCTTTTTTTTCAGCTGGAATTTGGTGGAACTTAGTTCCACCACCTCTGGCTCAGTCCCTCTGCTCCCTGCTCACCACTATCACTTGTAAACACAGAAGTCCAGCTTCTGTGTTTACAAGTGACAGCTTGGTTTCCACAGATCTGATCTTAGCATGGGAACAAAGGAGATGCAGCTGGGGTGCCCAGGGTGCAGTGCAGTGCAGATGCCGACATCCCCACTGGATGATCTCCCAGCAAGTGAGAGAGACTAAGCCACCTACAGTGTATGGGGAAGTACTAAAGCCGACTGGGTGCTTTAGATTAATACAGCAACAAAAGTAAGACATGTAGAAGATGGTGGAGCTTTGGGAGGTGGGGAGAAAATGGAGGCAAATGGGGGGGGGGGGGTTACATGCAGAGGTCAGAGCTGAAGAGGGGGAAAAGTGAGCTGTGGATGGGGATGTAGAGGTAAGTAGCTGTGGAAGAGGGCTGAACTCTGTGTGTAGCGCATCCCTGAACTCTGCACTCTGTATGCTGTGCACCCCCGAACCCTGTACTCTGTACTTAATGCAATCCTGGTATTTAAAGCTCCTTTAAGACCCTACCACGATTACTGAGATTTGATCACGCTCACTATTTGATGTGGTTTGGAGGATGTGTGTGTGGGGGAGGGTTTTTTTGGGGGGTCCTGATCGAGTTCCTGTACCTATTTTCTGAGAAAAAAAAGCCCTGCATACAATATATTGTAGATTTGTACCTCTCCAGCCCATAGTTATTTAGCCTATTTGTACTATACAGTATGTTGCATATTAAAATAGTTGGGAAAAAAAAAACACTTAACAGCATTAAAACAGAAATAGTATTGTTTTGTTTGGCGTTTATAGCATTATATTTGTAATTAAGACTTAAATGATTTATTACAACCATATGGAAATTGTGCGAGACTTGGTTTATAAGTTCTATTTCTTGTACTCATAATCATATTCCTATGTGTTAAGCATCATTATTGCATAGAATTTCCATAAAAGGTTGTAATTTTCTCATCACACTTCTGCTATAAAGCTAACCACAGAGATTGCACGTAAGTGACTGTCCTGCTTTCCATCTGCAGTTATGATATTATTATCCTATGAACTACCACAGAGTTTGAAATTTGGCAAACTTTTCTTGGGACCTTAATTAGCAACATAACATTTAGGGCTAACAGAGACAACAGGATACTTCATATGCTATAATGATACAAATTCAGCATACAACAAAGAGAATAAAGTACTCAATGTCTAGTATCTACCCAATGTAATCTCACAGGGACTGTAGTCCCTATAAGATACGATGAGAATGATTTACTAAAAGAGCAGAAGATGCTCATCTAGCAAAGTGAATGTTCACTTTAGGAAGTGTATGTTCTCTTTGCAAAATTAATGAATAAAAAAAAAAAAGGGAAAGCTGTATTCACTTTCGAAATGGACAACCTCTATTCTTTAAATGAATCAACCCTACTTCATTGGACTTTTTCCTGGTAAAAAGAACCCTGGGAACATCTGCAGACTAGTAATGAAATAAAGATATATTAAAAGATACAGCACTACTTTGTGACTAGCAACAATATCACTGTGCAAATAAGCCAAATTGTAAAGTGCATGCAATAGTCAAAGTGCAAATAGTGCAAAATAATCAAAAAGTGCAAGGCATAAATAAATTTCTCATAAAGTGCAAATAAGTGTCCATATAAAATGACTCAATCCATTTGTATTGCTTCCTCCGCCCTGTGCAAAAATTGGCTGAACAGGGTGCTTGAAAGTGCTAGTGCTTCCTCCACCACCTAAAGATGGCATCTCACCTCAAAGTTAGACCCGTGTTTTACCACCAGGTCTAAATCACCAGTTCCCCTGAGGGGAGAAAGATCACTCCACTATAAAGGCAACACTCCTTGGAACCTGTTGATGGACTGGGCTAATTTCCAACTTGGATCACTCACATCATCACCAGGTGTACTTACATAAAGAAGTCTCCGCCCCCTATACGCGTTGCGTCACACATCCTAGATGCTTGACTTCCTCAGAAGGGGTGCTTTTCTCTTACCACAATTTAGTAATGAAATAAGGAGGAGGTTCCCAATTTAAATATTATATCAGTTACAGAGAAACTATAAGTTTTTTTATAATTTGTTATCATTTTAGTTACTGTATATCTGAATTTAATCGCCTTAACCTTGTAGGGCAAGGTGACAGTGTCTCTAGATAGAGCATCCCCAACCCCCATATATTTAAAGTATAAATAATGGCTAAACTTTTTTTTTTTTAGTTTTGGATAAAGTAGAGAGGGATTAAAACCCCTATCAGTTTTTATTGCTGTCTGTGTCCTTGTTAAGGAGATTCACCTTCTCTATTTGCCCTGTTTACTGTTATAATTAAAAGTGAAAGTAAAAGAAAATCCCAGATTTTGGTTTTCCCCAGGAAAGTAATACAGAGGAAATCTTCCAATGGGGACAATTGTTCTGATGACCTGGGGGTCCCTAAGGAATTCCCTTAATTTGCAGTGATTTCCTCTCCCTTCCTGTATGGTTATGGCACAGGATGTGATGGGAAATCTCCGCAATGGGACACAGATGGTGCACAAAAAAAAAAAAAAAAAAATCTGACAGGGAATGTAATCCTTCCTTACTCTATCTAAAATGAAAAAAAAAAAAAAAATATATGTTTTGCTTTTAGTTCTACTTTAACAACATCAGCCCTGGAAGGTTTACCCCCCATCATGACCAGGCCATTTTTTGCAATACGGTACTGCGTTCATTTAACTGACAGTTGCGCTGTCATGCGATGACGTACCCAAATAAAATGAATGATCTTTTTTCTCCACAAATAGAGCTTTCTTTTGGTGGTATTTGATCACCTCTGAAATTTTTATTATTTGCACTATAAACAAAAAAGTCCAACAATTTTGAAAAAAAAAACAATATTTTTTTAATTCATGATAGTAAATATACCCCCAAAAATGTAAACATTTTATTTCTTCATCAATTTAGGCCAATATGTATTCTGCTACATATTTTTGGTAAAAAATTCCAATAAGATTGATTGGTTTGCGCAAAGGTTATAGCGTCTATAAACTATGGGATATTTTTATGCAATTTTTATTTATTTACTTATTTTTACTAGTATTGGCAGCGATCCGTGATTTTTAGCGGGACTGACATTGCGGCGGACAAATCGGATTTTAACTTACACTTTTGACACTTTTTTGGGGACCAGTGACACATACACAGTGCTCAGTGCTAAAAACATACGCTGTCAGTATACTAATGACACTGGCAGGGAATGGGGTTAACATCAGGGGCGCTCAAAGTATTAAATGTGTTCCCTTGGAGTGCTTTCTAACTGTGGGGAATGTTCTTTGACTGGGGGAAGGCAGAGATCCTGCTTAGCAGAAACACAAGATATCCATCTTCTCCCCTCTCACAGAATGGCGGACTGCCTTGTTCACATAGGCAGACTACAGTTCTGCCTCACTCCCGAACGATCACGAGATGCCAGCGAACACTGGGTCTGCTGGACCCATTGATTGGCTCCCTGTCCAATTATAGCGGGAGCAGTTCGCCGGTGAAGCATTGCACGGAAATCATGTACAGGAGGGCCGCAGTATATCTGTATGGGGTGGTCCAGATAACTTACCCATGCTCTCTCCCAGCTACAGTACCACTAAGTTTGGCTGTGTCAGCGACCCAGGGGACTGGTGATGTCCCTCGCCTGGTCATGTAATAGGGATCAGGCCTAGACATTGAAGCCTGGGCACTGGCGCACTGGATAAGGTCACAACGCTCCTCCATGCACAAAGTGCCAGGTGATGTTGCTGGCTGTGAAGAAGCATAGAGCTGTGAAGAAACAATGATGAGGTAAGTATATGCGGGTCGGGGGAAAACTTCTCAGAAACAATGTCACTTTGTCCTGCATGGACAAGGTGACAGTGTCTATTTAACCACTTCAGTACCAGCCTGTAATACCCCCTTCATTACCAGTCCAATCCTAAGTTTTCAGTGCTGGTAAATGTTCACTGACAATTACTCCATCATGAAGGACTGTGCACAGTGAATTATTTTTTATCTTTTTTGACACAGATAGATCTTTCTTTTGGTGGTATTTATTAATTATCGTTTTTTATTATAGAAAAGAAAAAAGAGCAAACGTTTGAAAAAAAAAAACCAAAAACTAAAAACATGCTTCTTTTACTTTCTGTTATAAAACATGAAAAAAAAAATGCCAGGGCAGTGGAAGAACACCAAAATTACCCTTTTTGGGAAGTAGACAAGCTAAAATGATTTGATATTTTGGCCCCATTGTTTTGGAAATTACAGAAAATGCTATTATTAAATAGGTTAAAGCAAGGAGCTTGGTAATGGTCCACTGGATACATTACCCACATGCCGACCAGCCATTGTAGTTTTACGGAGGCAGGTCGGCTCTGTCCCGCGAAACAATGTACCTATATGTCGCTTCGCGGGATCGCTAGCAGGGGTGCGCACGCACGCCCATTCACCACAGGGGAAGCTGATCAGCTGGTTAGCTGGATCGGCTGACCACTGTTCTGTCAGTAATGAACTCAGGGATCCTGTGTTCCTCTTATTTAGGAACACAGGTCTCTGTGTTCATGCAGCAAGCCCAACCCCCTACAGTTATAAAGCACAAAGATGTCCATAATAAGGGAGGCGAGGGGAAAACATACAGGTCACCCAGAGATTAGATGCAAATCAGATATTTGGGGGAGGGGGAGGGTGAAAGAGTGAAAGAGTTAAAAAAAATCCCACAATTAATTACCCTATTACCCTTATTCGGCTGGAGCTGCTGATCTGGAACTAATAAACGATTTGTTCATTTATTCTGAAGTTCCTTCTTCCTCCCCTTCTCCTATTGTAAGAGGCAGTTCTGTATCTTGGCCTAGGCCAACAAGGCCCAGGCCTAGGGCAGCACTTTGCAGGGGGGCAGCAAAAAAGCGGCACCCCGCATGAAAAACAAAAACAGCCTCCTCCCGCCTCCCATACGAAAAAAGGGTCCTTGCCGGCTTGCGCTACACTTTTAGCATAGTGCCAGTCCTATTTGGCGAATTGTGCCGGAGGGCAGAGTCCAGGAGGCAAATCAGTCTGGCACCCCCATAAAGTGGTCACACCTGACAATACCGGCCGGTGAGGACATTCAGACAGACCGCAGGCCGCCGACGACACTTAATACAACTGGCCTCGATGGCCGCCAATGCTAATAAGTGTGGCACTGCAGCCTAATGCTCCGCCTACCCTTCTCCGCCCCCCGGGTATGGTAGGTATCATGTCAATAATATAAGTTAATTTCTTTAAACATCCTTGTCCTTGAGAGAGCATATTGAATTGCATCATATACAATTAAGACGTTTAAGTGTATATGATTGCAATAATATTTTGGACCTGCTCACCTCATATGTGCTATCACAAAATATGTCACTGGGTTAGTAAGATTACTCCTATCTTATAAGATATTTGGGCTTGTGTTTGCTGCCACTGATTATTTCACTTATTTGTATAATGACTATGGACTTCCTAGTCATTATACAAATAAGTGAAATAATCCTATGATTACAATCAGTGGCAGCAAACACAAATCCAAATATATTAAAAGAACTGAGGGGGCTGCACTAATAAGGCAGCACTGATATTCTGCACTTGTGGGTACTGATATGCTCTGATATGCTGCACTGATGGGCACTAATAGGCTGCTCTGATGGCCACTAATGAGGTGCCAATGGTGGGTACTGATAAACTGCACTGATGGGCACTAAAGAGGCTGCACTAATAAGACAGCACTGATATGCTGCACTGATGGGCACTGATGAGGCTGCACTGATGGGCATGAGGCAGCATTGATAAGCTTCACTGATGGGGCTGCACTGATATGCTGCACTAAGGGGCACTGATGAGGATGCACTGATGGGCACTAAAAGGCTCCACTGATGGCCACTGATGAGGCTGCGCTGATGGCCAATGATGAGGCGGCACTGATAAGCTGCACTGATGGGGCACTGATATGATGCACTGATAAACTGCATTAATGGGCACTGATAGGCTGCACTGGTGGCCACTGATGGGGCTGTACTGATATGCTGCACTGATAAGGCTGCACTGATGGGCAGTAACGAGGCTGCACTGATGGGAACTGATAAGGCAGCACTCATGAGGCTGAAGTTATGGGAACTTATGAGGCTACACTGATGGGTACTGATAGACTGTGGTTGTGGTCTGTGGTTTACAGATGCCAGGGCGGGACATAAACAGGAAGGGGCGGGCTCCATGATATAAACCCAACACTGTTTAAATGTGACCATATGGCTCCCGCTGCTCTCAGAGCCATATCTGAGAAAGACCAGTGGTGCTGCCAGCCGGACAGAACTGGTGAGAGGTGCCAGGTAAGTGTTTAAAGGTGTTGGGGTAGGACAATTAGGAAGGTGTTTTTTTTTTACCTTAATGCAATTAAAAAACTTTAATTCAGTGTTGTCCCATGCTGGTTCACCTCCTCTCAACATGCACTGCCCAGTGTAAGACCAATGGAAGCCAGAGGACTTTCCCCTAATACAAAATCTTTGTAATTCAGCTTTTAAAATTTTAAGGGAACATTCCTGGCAATAAAAAAAAAAAACACCTGAAAAACGTACTTCTTCAATGTATAAAGCTTTATTATCATATGTGGTAAAAATGCTAAACAAGTCACTTTCCTTATGCGTTTATCGCTTTATCATTTACTTTGTAAACTTGATAAATCAGGCCCACAGAAGTGTATCATCCCAGTCTTCTCTTATTTCAATACTTTTTCTTTGAGAAATAGCAAAAATATGGAAAAAATATATAGTGCACCAAGTGCCATTGGGAAAATAAAAATTCTTTTGACATTAGAACAAGACATGGGATGGATGTGTCAGCTACAGGCTGAATTGTGTGATGAATCAAAACACATCTCTGTGGTTGGTATAATGAAAGGCTGGGATTTGTAACCAAATATTGGAAGAATTAAAAAGCTTCCTTTCACAGCTTTTAGGTTGCTTTCACATCCCAAACCCATGTTAAAGCCCTAGGCAAACAACCTCTGCTGACAGCCTGACAGCTAAGGAACAGCTTCTTTTGCTGCTCATTTTTTGTTCCCTAAGGCACATATACATCAAGAGACTTAAACGGGAGCCCTGCTGAAAAACTGTCTCAGATACACTTTGTTTCAGTTTGTGTGCATTCTTTGCATCTAGAGCCCTGGACACACAAGCCATTATCTCTTCAGGTTAGCCAGTTCAAAGTGTTAACCATTGAAGTGCTAATATTTGCTTTTATTGGGGGGGGGGGGGGGGGGTTTACTTAAAGGGAATGCATGTTCTTTTTTTTTTTACATATGCATGTAAAGAGATTAGCCTGATATATCTATGTCTGCTTATTTAAGTATATCTTTTTTTAATTATATATTTTTATAAGAGGAACAATATTTGCTCTTTGTTATGCAGGATTTACTTTTTTTGAGAATGCTTGCACACCTTTTCACTAGGCATATGAGTCAATGTGTGGTTTATTTCCTACCTTAAAAACTTGTCAACCTTTTAGAAAAAAATAATAACACATATTTGCAGGAAAAAAAAGGACTATTTATTTTTTTTTTTTTTTTTTTTTAAAGGAACCAGTGGGTCACATGTGCAATTCTAGGCACTTGCAGACTCCAGCACTATGCCCATACCAATGTACAAACTTTCAGTGGGAAAGCTAGAGGAAGCGTCAGTGGACTGCAAGAGTGGTGGTGGTTACCACACTAGTTTTCCACTGAGAACTACAGGTCTGTCTGCTGCAGTGGAGGAGGGGACTTGTAGTTCGTTAATTTACAGATCTCTATTAGCTTTTAACAGTTGTAATGCACGAATCAGAGCGATGCAGCTAGTCCACTTTGCTTCTAGTAGCTAATCTACAACTTGATGTACACAAAATTAAAAGCATGGAAGAGAAAGTATGTAAAAATGTGAGTCCTGTCAATTTTTACCTTAAAGTGCATCTAAAGCAAAACTTTATTTTAAAGATTTGTATAGAATAGGGAAGGATTTCTGTTTTCCATCAGGGATTTTTCTGTCGATTTCCTGTAGATGGTTTTCACTGCAATAAGTGTCCTCATAGGAAGATTTTGCTTTTATTTCTGTTTCAGTGACAACTCACAATTTAGGATTTGTCCTTACTTTCAGACTGAGCTACAATGATTAAAAAGACTGATAAAGAGGTTGAATGTATCTAGCCAGGACAAAGACAGCAACAGAAATATATCAAGGGTTGTTAACCCTTCCCCATTCCATTAAAAATAAAAACATTGGCTTTAGCTGATGTAAATTCTCAAATGATTTAAAATATTTGCCTACAATATATCAAAAATGTATGATATACTTACCTTTCAAGCTGCCCTATATGGACAAATGGAAGCAGAACATTGGGGAGACACTTGATTTACCAGATTGGCACAAGCTAGTGCAACATGCCTCTAAAAATATAGTCAACACCTCCTTAATAGAGGCCAACTATGAAGTGTTTCTACAAAGGTACATGGTTCCCACTAGAATAGCCTTGTGGGTCCCGGGGGCTTCCTCTTTCTGCTTCAGGGGTTGAGGGCAGGAGGGTTCTGCTTACCATGTGTGCTGGACATGCCCAAAAGTCGAAATATTTTGGATCCACACTTACAATCTCATTTACTCTCTTACCGGCAATAACGTCATCAAGTCCCCACAACAGGCATTACTGGGCCATCCAGTAGAGGGAGCCTCAAAACCCACAAAAAGATTGATAACATTTATATTCATAGCATCACAAATTACTATTGCTAGATCATGGAAGTCTCCAATAGTCCAGTTTGAAATATTAAAGACAAAGATGTTTTGGGTGCTGTTAACTGACAGACTGCCATTGTTCGAAAAAACATGGGATCCTTGGATCCAATATCTGACAGGTGATACCGACTAAACGAGACATATCACTTCCGGGTTTGGAGTGGATGCACGATCCTTCCACTACTTTTCTTCCTTACTTTTTCTACTATAGTATCTTTGATCCCCATTTATTTGGGGGACCACCTTACCTACATATGGTTGTTTGAGACTATGCATCCTCTATGGTCAACTTTCCAAAGTCCCACTGAGTATTATACTGAATAATGTTGGAGATAATGGACCCCTTGGGGTCAGTTAGTTTACTTGGGAGGGACCTTGACATTGGATTTCTATTCAGTACTCAGGGACTATTATTGGTCATGTATTTTGTTCTGTTACAATATACTTTTGACCTGTGAAACTGTGACCAATTAATGGCCTATTGTGATTTTTTTAAATGTGCTTCATTTGTTTATTGAAAACATAATAGAAAAACATTGCAAACGAAAAAGATTTGCTTACTGACAACATTATACTTCCCTGTTTCTCTGAAATATCAGAGATTTGGCAAAACCAATATTTCCTAAGTATTATAATTTCTTGGCATGCAAATTAATATATATATATATATATATATATATATTTTTTTTTTTTTTTACAAAGAAAGCAAATCATTGCCAGTATGCTAGCACATTAATTCTTTCTCTAGTGTATACCTCCATAAAATATTAGGTTTAGCATTTTGTATCAGATACAATAGTCAGTTGTATTTGTTAGTATATCTTTGACTATGCTATATTTATGCAAAATGGGAATAAACAAAGAAAAAAAAGAAAAAAATTAGGCAGATAAAAAAAAAAATATAAATAAAATGTGTTTCTATCTGATACATAGACTGGCATTTTCCTTTTTAAACCAGTGTAGCACCCCCTAGCATTGCTAGAGTGCTAGAGTAGGATGTTTTGTGTTAGTGTAAATAGATTGTCAGGCTTGGCTGTGTGTGTGTTTTCTGGGTCAGGGTCTGAGTGACTCAGGTAGGCTGGATGACTCAGCAGTAGCTTCTCTAGTGACTCCCCCTGCTAGCTGGAAACTTGGAGAAGATTCCAGAAGCATTCTGGGAGGGGTCTAGGAGGAGCTAGCTGGAGTGTTCTGAGGGCTGTGACCAATCCCCGATAGATGGGTTGGCAGGGGGCAGCCTCCTCGAATACTCAGGGTCAGCCCAGCTGGGGCAGAGTGAGTTTGAGTGGAAGATGGAGATGAAGTGTTAGGCTGTGGGAGCCCATTGAGGGTAGCCCCCTAGTATCGGGGGGGGGGGAAGTTAGGCCTGGTTTTTGGTGCAGAAGAGACCCCTTCTCATGACACACAGATGGATCCAGAGTCAGTCTGGGAGGACTATAGAGAAGTAGCCAGGAGAACTAGTGAAGGGGGATAGCCAGACGGGCTGGCAGTGCCTAAAGAGGTAGAACTGGGAGCAGTAGCCACAGAAAAAGACAGCTAGCACCAAAGACCACTATTTTTGCTGCACTACTAAAGGGGCCCGTGATCAGAGCCTGGAAAGAGCATTCACAAGGATCCAACTGAGATTGGGTTGGATCAAACAATCAGTGCTAGTTGGTCCTGGGAGTTGTAGTTCTACAAGCAATTCTGTACTGGAGGTAGAAGAGGAGAAGTGTATATATACCGGATGTGAATAGTTTGTGCTCCTGAAGAATTTCTAATGATCAAGTGGGCATTCCATAAGAATCCTTACCCCATCAAAGTTTAAAGGACTGTTTCTTGTCTACTGAGTGAATGGAAAATTCATGTACCTGGCTGTGCAGGGTGGGAGTTACCCATATTCACCAGCGGCACCTATGGGGGTAGAACTACACCAATTTTTAATGTTCAGTGTACAAAGCCTAAGATAGCTCAACCTACACAGGCAGACTACACCTTATAAATGACGTTATAGATATTATAGAACCTGTTAGATAGTACAGTCAAGTCCTTGACCATACTGCAGCAACAACAAAGGCAGAAGAAGAACACCCCGAGCCTGCTGAATAACTAGTGAGGGCACCGCTACTTACAGTGAAGGACATCACTCTTCTTACTCTTTCCTCCTATCCTGTGCACTTTTATCACATGTGTACAACAGCAGAGCCTGATTGGTTCATAGAGCTGGCTTCCCCTCCCCATGTCTGAATGCTCTTGTACAGGGGATAATAGGAAGATGACATCAAAACATTTATATATATATATATATATATATATATATATATATATATATATATATATAAACAATCCTAATTTTAATACATAACTGATTTTTTTCACATTTGTCTGAAGCCCACAAAAGGTTAATTTTCGCTACTAAATTTTGTGTGTAACTAAGCCTTGGCGCCTTCTTTTTTTACATACTTATGGGTTTGACCTATTTTTATGAAAGCATAGACAAATCTAAACTGATCCAAGTGACCACTGTAAAATAAATGAGCGCTCCCACAGAACCACATTGACAATGTGATATGTTTGTTTATATCTTTGTTTAGAACATTCAGCAGCTACTTCCATCAGAGACATCCGATCAATAAAGCCATATCCGTGGGAGGAAATGAGTGAGTAATAATAAATCTAAACAACATCAATATGTCAGTGAGATACTATGATATGTTTATTGATTTAATTGCTCTGAAAGTAGACCTATATACTCTACATTGGTCCTTCTTTTTTCTTCTAATGTTGCTGATTCACTGTCAAACTTTAATGGAAACATTTTTCTAAAGGGACTTTATTATACCTTTACATTTATCCAGTCATTTGTTCAGGTCATCATAATAACAAAATAAGGATGCCAGGTTTTTAAGGTTTCGTGAATTTGTGTTGTTTAATTTAACTGGGAAGATGAATTCATATCAAGGCTGCCGATATAAATAAGAAATGTGGGTCCTAAATTTGCACCAAAACAGATTGCACCCTATGTCATATTATAGCTTATTTCACATGACAACATACAGTATCTCACACGAGTGAGTACACACCTCACATTTTTGTAATTATTTTATTATATCTTTTCATGTGACAACACTGAAGAAATGACACTTTGCTACAATGTAAAGTAATGAGTGTACAGCTTGTATAACTTTAATTTTTGTATAACTTTTATAATTTTCAATCTAAATGTAAGATCAAGAACACAGAGACATAAACTTAAACTAGCAGGGGGAAAGTTCAAAATAATCTTAGAAATTATTGTTTTACGCAAAGGGTTGAGCCAGTCAACAATAGGTGGATCGAAACTTAGATCTATATCCAGACAAAAATGTAAAAAAAAAAAAAATATTAAAAACATATACCGTATAAATATTTATAGATTAAGTACAATGAGTGTTGGCACTCTAGAACAAAAGTGTGTTACTGGCGGAATCACCGGGTGAAAATAAATGGAAAAAAAGAAAAAAAAAAAGAAAAGAAGCACAGGTAAACTGCAAATCTATGCATAGTTAAGCTGCAATATGTTATGTTTAAGATACATCTGGTCTAATTGTACAGGACCCCATATCATAGTGTAGCACCCTCCTAGGTAGGTGCTAGAGAGCGAGTAGTTTTTGGCTTTGACTGCCTATCAGAGGAGCAGCACGTAAATTTTATATTGCACTCTGCTTAACAGGGAACAGGATCTATGAGTTAGGTCTGCTCAATGTGCCCAGTGTGTGATTCATATGGTCCTAGGGAGTGTCCCCACTGTGCCCAATGGGGAGGCGCATTGGACAGTAGAGGAAACCGGGCCAATGAGGACACAGGCTTTAATACATCCCTAGAGATTGTCACAGACTGCTTTCTCTGTGCATTGTGGTGTGTAGTATATAAAGTCAGGGGCACAGGTGCACAAGGTCTTTGGAGCAGAGTCCTAGAAAGATGGTGGCCTGGTAATATATATGCATTTGTCTGTAAAGATGTTAGATTAAATGTTTAAAAAAATCTTTTTTTTTTATATTATTATTTTCAAAAAATCAGGTGATTCCTATAACCTTCAGAAAGAAATTGATGCTATCTTGCACCTATAATTACTTTGGCCCAGATGCTACTTCTGTCCCTAATCTTTGACAGGACTATCAGTCCCTATAGATTAAGGGGCAGATTTAGCAATTCTGAGTGAATTTAGGCATGTCTAATCCACCTGAGCTTGCCAAAATCTGTTGTAATGGGATATGCATTTTTCCTCTTTTTTCAGCTTGTATTCTCAAGACATTTTTTAGGTCTGTTTGCTGAAGAGTGTTGGATTGTTTGATTATGTTTCTGCCATAAGCAACAGCAATAACCTAACTCATGGTTTAATATTATACTTTATTTACCAGTAAATCAATAAATAATAATTACTAATAATAAACATTTATTATTAGTATCCATTCAGTATTACATCCATTTTTATAAATAAACTTCAAATGTTATATGATGTACTCTACACAACGTACATACTTCAGGTCTCTGCACTGTGTATGCTTTGCAGAGTGCAGAGATCCGAAGTATGTACATTGTGTAGAGTACATGATATAACGTACATACTTAGACCATTGCACTCTGTACAAAATGCTGTAAACTACATACTTTGTACCAATAAATTCTGTATGCCATGCTGTTTATTAGATACTCCTGACAGATGTACTGTGTATAACTTGTTGTACCTAACAAATTACAGTCTGTTTTGCCGCATTTTACATATTATAATGTACACTACATACTCCAGACCACTGTATTATGTAAACTATACATATCGCAGATCACAACACACTCTACAATGTTTTGTATGCTACATACAGGAGACCACTGCACTGTGTACATTCTAATCTATATTTCATAAACTGGACTACTGTGCTCTATACAGTATCTCACAAAAGTGAGTATACCCCTCACATTTTTGTAAGTTTTTTATTATATCTTTTCATATGACAACACTATAGAAATTACACTTTGCTACAATGTAAAGTAGTGAGTGTACAGCTTGTATAACAGTGTAAATGTGCTGTCCCCTCAAAAAACACACAGCCATTAATGTCTAAACAGCTGGCAACAAACGTGAGTACACCCCTAAGTGAAAATGTCCAAATTGGGCCCAATTAGCCATTTTCCCTCCCCGGTGTCATTTGACTACTGTTACAAGGTCTCAGGTGTGGGTGGGGAGCAGTTGTGTTAAATTTGGTGTTATCACTCTCACTCTCATACTGGTCACTGGAAGTTCAATATGGCACCTCATGGCAAAGAACTCTCCAAGGATCTGAAAAAAAAAAAAAAATGTTGCTCTACATAAAGATGGCCTAGGCTATAAGGTTGCCAAGACCCTGAAATTGAGCTGCAGCACAGTGGCCAAGACAATACAGCGGTTTAACAGGACAGGTTCCACTCAGAACAGGCCTCGCCATGGTTGACCAAAGAAGTTTAGTGCACATGCCCGGCTCCATATCCAGAGGTTGTCTTTGGGAAATAGACATGTGAGTGCTGCCAGAATTGCTGCAGAGGTTGAAGGGGCGAGGGGTCAGCCTGTCAATGCTCAGACCATACGCCGCACACTGCATCAAATTGGTCTGCATGGCTGTCATCCCAGAAGAAAGCCTCTTCTAAAGATGATGCACAAGAAAGCCCGAAAACAGTTTGCTGAAAACAAGCAGACTAAGGACATGGATTACTGGACCCATGTCCTGCGGTCTGATGAGACCAAGATAAGCTTATTTGGTTCAGATGGTGTCAAGCGTGTGTGGTGGCAACCAGGTGAGGAGTACAAAGACAAGTGTGTCTTGTCTACAGTCAAGCATGGTGGTGGAAGTGTCATGGTCTGGAGCTGCATGAGTGCTACTGGCACTGGGGCGCGACAGTTCATTGAGGGAACCATAAATGCCAACATGTACTGTGACATACTGAAACAGAGACTGATCCCCTCCCTTCAGAGATAGGGCCGCAGAGCAGTATTCCAATATGATAACAACCCCAAACACACCTCCAAGACGACCACTGCCTTGCAAAAGAAGCTGAGGGTAAAAGTGATGGACTGGCCAAGAATGTCTCCAGACCTAAACACTATTGAGCATCTGTGGGGCATTCTCAAACGGAAGGTGGAGGAGCGCAAGGTCTCTAACATCCACCAGCTCCGTGATGTCATGGAGGAGTTCAAGAGGACTCCAGTGGGAACCTGTGGAGCTCTGGTGAACTCCTTACCCAAGAGGGTTAAGGCAGTGCTTGCAAATAATGGTGACCACACAAAATATTGACACTTTGGGCCCAATTTGGACATTTCCACTTAGGGGTGACATTAATGGCTGTGTGTTGAGTTATTTTGAGGGGACGGCAAATTTACACTGTTATATAAGCTGTACTCTCACTAATTTACATTGCAGCAAAGTATCATTTCTTCAGTGTTGTCACATGAAAAGAGATAATAAAATATTTACAAAAATTTAAGCGTGTACTCACTTTAATGTTATGCTAAATATTGCATACTTTGAAACACTGCAGTCTGTAGAGTTTGCTTTACACTACTTAGCCCAAATGTCTTATTCTCGAGACCACTGAATCCTGTACACCAGTGGTCCTCAACTCCAGTCCTCAGGGCCCACTAACAGGCCAGATTTTAAGTATTACCTTGGGGAGATGCAGACTAGAGTACTGCAATCACTGAGCAGCAAATGATATCACCTGGGATGTATTTCAGTTATCTTGCAAACCTGGCCTGTTAGTGGGCCCTGTAGGGCAGGGTTGAGGACCACTGCTGTACACTGTGATATATATTGATTGCTCTTTTTCTGTGAATTCTATTTTATTGTGTGTCAAAATTATTTTTTTTAAATTATATCATTAAGGGCTGAGAAAAGTATGATACTGTACTGTAACATGTTTTGCATAATAAAAGGTAAACTCACCCCACATTTTCATATTTTTTCCTATCCCCTCTTTTATCCCCGCTCCTATCATCTTTTTCAATGGGTTATCCTCAATAAATATACAAATGCACCCAGCAAATCCAGTGTTCTTTTGATATCTGCTGCACATCCAGTCCCACACTGCCATCTTCCTTTTTTTTACATCTGGAGCTGGGTTTCTCCTCCCAGTTCTTGCTGCTTGCCCCGTGATAACACAACACCAAGTCCTTTCTCCAGTGCTGTGTGGAAGCTGATGCCTCCTGGAATATGTTATGTAGCTATACCATGAGGCTGCAGAAGCAGGGTTCAGGTTAAGCTGGCCATAGATGGATCGAAATTTGTTGAGTTCATCAGGGACCGGCTGAGATTAGATCCATACAGTATATAGGCAGGCTGATTGTACCCAAGCCGATCCATCGATCAATGGACTTGGATTTTTACATTTGATTACTGTCAGCGGCAACAGCTGCTAGCCATAATCAATGTGTCCTGCAGCCTGGAAAGGCTCCCTGCCTTCAACTCCCCCGCACCCACAATAGTGCTTCCGTGGTGGAAGATAAGAAAATTTTGTCATCTATGGGCTATTTTATTTGCACCTAGGTGAGAATGAAAGCAAGGGATGGGGTTAGATGAAAATAAAGGGAAAAAATGTATTATTGTTTTTTGTTGGATTGTTGGATAGGGGATAGTTACAGTGATGTAAAGTGGTATTTTTGTGTGAAGGTCCACCTTAATGATTTGAATGGGCCTTGAATGGCAAGACCATCAACTAAGATGGCTGAGACTGATAATCTCAGCAATTAATCGGCTTCCACTCAGATTGTCATTAGTTTGGGAATTGATTCGGTAGGGGTATTAAATTGTAGGATCCTTGTGAGGCAGGGACTGTTCTAAAAAGCTAGGCTCCATGTAAAGCACTTTCAGATTCGTCAGTACTAGATACATGAATACATTTCAGAGTACATGTGCAATGTTTCTTGGATGGTGTAAGTAATTGACTGATTAACTTGACTTGCTTTCCTGGAATTGCTATATGTACTGGTAAACCCAAGCTGTTTGATTTATTCATTTAATGCTATACAGCAATGCTTAACAATAACATATCCAATATTCCTGAAATTAGGTGACACCAGATATGTAGACAAACTAATCTCTTAAGTGAGGTTTTGAAGTAAAATGGTGAATGATCAAGAGGAATGTTTAATTAGTGAATGCACGCAAAAGAAAACCACTTTGTAAATCTGTTAAAGTGACCTCTTGGCTCTTCACTTAGCACAGGGCACTAACTCTTTACACAGAGAACATACTTACCATTCAGACAAAAGAACACCTCAATTTCCATGTTTTTTTTTCTTTTAAAAAAAGATTAAAAGCGATAAGATCTTCATCCCAGTAAGTGAGATAAATGCCTGACTGGGCTCTTAAGGGACTGACAAGACAATAGAGACTGGTCAGCAACTGATAACAGACAGAATAAAAAAAATATGCTTACACGTAATACAGCATTAGATTTTTCATGATGTGGATTTAGTGACACTTTAAATAATATGATGCAAGGAGCATAGCACTTAGAAATAAGTCTACCTACTTCAAAATAGCTTCTTCTTTTCTGGATCACAGGAGTGTGGTTACTTGTGCTCTCCAGTGACCCAAAATCAGCTGACGGCGGGCTAGAGCCCACTGTTGGCTGATGTCACAGAGCCAGTCCAGGCTCTGGAAGCATCTCGATATTGTCCCAATATGGTAGCTGGCTTAGCCTCTCAGTGTGCCACTACCTGAGCCAGCTGTTCTGTCCTCCTCCCCAGTCCGGTGCTCCAGTGAGCTTTGGAGGGGCAGAGCACAGAGCAGGTGACTGACAGTCACCACTCTCTGCTCAGTGGAGACTGAGAACCAGAGATGTATAGTAACTAAGTAGAACTACTTCACTACTGTACTTAAGTCCTGAAAGGCGGTATCTGTACTTTCCTAGAGTAGAATTTTTTTCTCCTACTTCCACTTTTACTTCACTACATTTTTTCGATGATTTCAATACTTCTACTCCGATATTTTATTTTGTGCTGCATAGTTACTCGTTACAATTATAAAAAATACCACTGCCAGAACAGTAGATGGCAGGTTTCATGAAGCTCAAAAAAATGTGTATAATGTCATGTGTACTTTTGACTTTTGACTTCTTTCTTTAATAACTACATAACACAGTACTTGTACTTTTACTTTCAGTACTTGAGTAGCAATTTTTTTTAAAAAACTACTTGCAATACTTAAGTACAAAAAATGTTGAATACTTTAGTACTTCTACTCAAGTCACTTTGTGATCAAGCACTTCCACTTCTACTCAAGTCACTTTTTGAACGAGCACTTGTACTTTTACTCAAGTATGGGTTTCGAGTACTTTATACAACTCTGCTGAGAACTTAGTGATTAGCGGTCTTGTGATTGCTCAGTTCTCGAGCTTAGAACCAGGGGAGGACATTTGCAATATTGGACCAATGCTGCAGCAGGGAAGTGAGTATGAATTGTTTGTTTTTTTACTGACAAAGGTTCTAACCTTTCCCTACTGTATGCAAAATAGGGTTTGTGTGCAGTAAGCAAGTCTTACTGCACACAAGTCCTATTTTTTATACAGTGTGGAGAGGTTAGAACCTTTGTCAGATTTTCATTTCATCAACTTTGAACCTGGTGAGAGATACTGTACAAACCTAACTCATAGTCATGTGACATAAAAATCAAATACTTTCTAGACAATACTTTGTTTTAATGTATGTGAATTGCAGAGCTCAGGCTTAATGTTTAGTCTGCCTATATTATGCCTTGTCTGGTTCCCTCTTCCCCTTCACTACAGAGTCTCTGTGCTTGTCTATGCAATGCAGACAGATTTTAGCTGGGAAGGGCCAGCAAGGTGGTGTTCTTAACTTATTTAAAACATCACATCTCCCTCATTACCATAGTACTTCCTTTAAGAGCCCTCAGCCCTGATAAAAGCATTTGGCTGGCTCTTGGGAGATGTTATGCAAATATCAAAATACCTTTTTTTCTTTTTTTATGGATGTCAGTCTGGAGGAGTGGGCGTTTCTCGGCAGACTGCATTTGCAAGCAGAACGCCCTAGGTAATACCCTGAAATTATGCTGTCTTGTAAGAAAATGATTACAGTGAATGAAAGCGGTGGGCCAGGAGCAGTAGAGCTGTTGATGAAATGGCCATGTGCTGAGGTGGGCTCCACATGTCTTGCTGCTGTTTCTAATGGACACCGTGGAAAGCCCAAAGAATCTGGGTTGTATCTTGTGCTTGAAAAGCAGTAGATCCTGTTTCTTTGCACTAAATGTCAGCTTTGATGAAGGAGTTTTTAACCTCAAATATGCATTTACATCTTCTAAGATAAATGCTTTCTGGTTTATTTGAAAATGTTCTCAGCTACTGTATTTCTGCTCTCTTTTTCTTGGTATTTTACATTACGATTCCAGGTTTTTGTCCCTGTCCGTAAACCCACTGGGGCAAATGCCCTTACTTTCTGCTTGTGCACATCGCTGGATCACGATGGGGCTCAGGTAAGTATTGGGGGGCACCAGGTTTTGATAAGTATTTTTTATTCTTCATTCCTTTTGTTTTTCTGTTGCATTGTCCTCTCTTTGTTCCTTTTGTAATATCCTTTTCCTGTATATTTTTTATTTGCAACATTTTTACCTTTCATTATTAAACAATATTTTGAAAAGCATTAAAATTGTCTCCATTGCACTAACACAGAACTTATAGAATTCCTGTCTCTCTGAGGAGAGCTACTACATGGTAAATCCCTAGATATATCTGTCTGTGATGACAGTGTTTGTACATATGTTTATTCTATAGTCATAAATTGCTATTGCTAATATATTGCTAATATAGTAACAGGTGATAGGCTGTGTCTCTTCCTGGTATCGATATCTACCATACAAGCATGCACTGCAGAGTGCTCCTCAATGTGAGTACAGCTACCATACGCTAATACATTTGTTGAAATCTAAAGCAGAGAGCACTAGATTTGTTCTTTATTTGTCCCCTTGCATATGCCCTACTAATAATCCGGAGGTGAGAGGCTGGATAGAGCCCCCTTGGTTCAGATCCCATACTTGTGGATTAGAGCTGGTGTTGACCCATCTGGGTCTTTGGCTGAGGTGAGAGACCATTTCACTCGGTGAAGGGATTCACACACAGAGGTGTTTTGTGGACGTTTGTGTACATTGGTTTCTCTGAATACTCCGGGCACTGTGCACTATTTATTATATGGACACTTTACCGATATTTATTTTTCACTGATTGGGCACTATTACTGCTTTTTATTCATGTTATCATTGTATATTTTATCTGGCACATCACTATGTTTGATAGGCCAAACCCCCTGTCTGGCGGCAGTTAAAAGGGTTCAATACTTTGTTGACTAAACCTAATGACAATTGCTCTAAGTCTGTTGGCACTTAGATTGTAGTCCGGCAAACTGGAAAATCTTTGTGCAGGGAGAGGCTGAGAGTGTAATTGTTGCATATCAGTGACAGCATGACAGTGTGAGTTTGACCAGCCCAGTTAGTGAAGATGGCAGTGGGCTGGCACTGCGTTTGCCACACACCTGTGAGGTTTTTAGAGCTATCTGGTGCTCACTTAGAGATATTTACCCTCACTACCTATCCTGCTACTGTTTTACCAGACAAGAAATGAGAGGAACTCTCCAACGGAAACACAGACAGAAGTAAAAATGCTTTTATTTAATAGAGTAGAGTGATGACTACAACTCCTATCAGATTTTAATTAATGTATGTGTCCATGTTTTCAGATTTTCCTGCACTTCCTGTTTGGTGAAACCATTGTCAGCAGGACAGAAAGTGAGCGTGAATCTTTTGAGATAGTAGTTAACATCGGACAGGAATTCGAATCCTTCACAACTCTATCCAAAACCATAAAAAGAGTTTTAGGATTGACATACACTTCAAGATATCTCAAGGTTTTGTCATATAAGACAAATCACTATGCTCATTTAACACAGAAGAGAGGTTTTGACCTGCACAGGCTAATTTAGTAAAATTATGCAGGAAACAATTATACACAGAATAAAAACCAATCAGTTCTCACCTTTTATCACTTTACGGACCTGCCAACAAAGATGATTGTAGGCTGGATGCCGTAGGCTGTTTATGGAACCATTAAATATAATGGTAATGTTGGTAATGGTAATGTTTTATCAAGTCCCTTCTGAATTTTCATCCTCTTTCAAACTGTCAGGGCACATTTTTATAGCTTTCATTTAGGATAACAATTTTCTTTTGGAATAAAGAGTATATCAATTAACAATCATGTATACACTATACACTCCGTTTTTCATTTTAACCTATGAAGTTAAAACCACCAAGTTAACAAGATTAATTTAACATAACAGAGAGTAGCAGTACATTAAAATACATAAGAGTGTTGAGTGATGCTGTAAATATCAGTATCTGGGAGAATGTTAGGACATGTTAAGGGAAAATTGCAATCAAACCTTTTAACATTTTATTAACCTATTATGCTTTCTGGCTGTCATGGACACACATTGTTTGACATATTCTATATGCCTCAATAATTTTGGTTTCACAGGAGCAACAACATCTTTCAAAATGTCCAGAATTTAAACATGGGCAGCTCTAAGACTGTCATTCATTAGTTTTTATTCTATATTCATGTCAAAAAGTAAGCAGAAAGGTAAGAGAAGGGCCCATACAGCGTCCAACCCTGGGTATAAAATTTAGTTGCTGAAAATTTCAAAATAGGATGATAACTAGAGTAATTATTTTAAGGAGTTGCAATGCCAGCTTCAGAAAAAATCTTCTATAGCCAAATATGCATAGAGTGCCATTGATTACCAATTGACATTGTTTTTGTACCCTATGTCCATAGCCTAGAGAGTGTTAGGCCAATCGAAAGCTGGTCAAACACAAACAATATGAATGTACAATGTATTTAGGATTAGGGATTAGCTGCCGGTTCTGACCAAATTTTGTTTGTTCAGAGGTTCAGTAAATGGCTGAACTAAATTGGTGTTTTGCCGAGTCAAACCTCCATCAGAAGTGAGAAGTGATAACATTTAGCAGTGGTATTACTACCACTGCTAAACTTCACAGCTTCCCTTCTGGGTGGTTGTTAGGAAGTTGGCAGCTAATAGCTTCCTGACAACTATGACACTTCCTTACCTAACCTAATCAGCTGTCAGCCAGGGTTCCTGGATGATAACTGGATATCAACAAAGGGGGCTGGGATTGTGTAAAGAAAAAAAAAATGATGGTGTGGGGCCCATATTCATACCAGACCCTACAAGTGTGGTATAGATTTTCAGAGGGATCCCATGCATATTCATACCAGACCCTTCATGATTTTAAGAGGCAACCCTATGTAAATAAGAAAAAACCCAAAATGCCATTTGTTTGACAGTACCTTGCCAATTAGCCTAGAGAATGGACATTACTGTTTAAAAAAAAAAATATATATATATACATATATATATATATATATATATATATATATATATATATATTACATTGTGTAAGTACAATACAAGTTCCAAAAACAGCACGCTGGAAATGAGGTCAAATTGCTACAATACAATTTCATTGCTAGACCTGACAATCTACACCAGTGTTTCTCAACCTTTTTTCAGACAAGGCACCCTTTAAAATTCCGCACCCCATTCTAAAGTTTAAAAATGAAACTAATAGTGTTACAAAATGCAGCGTAGGATGCCCAACTTTAAAGGAGATTATTCTTCCAAAGCATACACATCTTTGCACACTGCTATTGATTACTATTCCAATATTTCTCTTCTCCCTCAGTTTCTCGACCAGCTATTGTGATCCGAGAGCTAATGGAGAGGGGCAGAGGAGGGGCAAATAAAGATGCTGTGCAGGTGCCCAACATCCTCCTCATCAACCGATGATGTCATTGGTTGTTAGGACGCTGGCGGCTGAAAGGGTTGTAATGGTGCACAAAGAAAACTTGTGGCTTTATGTAACTAATAGCCAGGTTTGATCCGCCCAGTGGCTTGTACACAATTTGTGGGCAATTTGTAGGCATTTTGCCAAGGTAGTGTCCAAATAACTGAATAAGAACAGTCCCACGTAACTGGTGCAAAATAAAAGTGAATCAACATGCAGATTATTCCAAGGGGGGAATTCTCTCCCGTGACACCAAGGGTAAGTGTAAGGAAAGGACACCTCTGTGCTCAAGTGTAATAAGCAGCTTACCGAAATTCCGTGGCTGCTCAAATGAATAAGTCAGCCTCTCCCGGCTTGTAATTAAAACTAATATGATCAGGAATTAGACTCGAGTATTCCAGAGCTCCGTGGTTACTTTCCAAAAAAGGGGTGGATTGCCTCTTCCAGATGGGTGGTGGAACCGATATGATAGGGGGATGTCAGGCTTAATACTCCCTAGTGGACTCCATCAACCATAAATGCATATGTGAAGAAGAAGAACAAAGGCCCATAGCATGATCCCGTATAAACAAAGGCAATATTTATTTAAAGAAAATTACTCACAATTTACAGATGAAAATCAGGCATATCAAAAAGGCTGAACAAAGGGTAAAAGTGCGGCGTCCCGCCAATTTCCCAAGCAGCAAACGATTATACACAGAAAGGCCGGCTATTTCCAGGGGGCGTGTGGACGTTGCGTCTGGAGTCGCCAACGTTTCGTCATCAAAAGACGTCGTCTGGGCTCGCCTTTCCTTACACTTACCCTTGGTGTCACGGGAGAGAATTCCCCCCTTGGAATAATCTGCATGTGGATTCACTTTTATTTTGCACCAGTTACGTGGGACTGTTCTTATTCAGTTATTTGGACACTATTATATTCATCATATAATTTTTTTCACATATATTGAATTCTTAGCGCTGCACTTTTGGATTATATTGTTCATTTGAGTCACTGTTAGTTGATTTTGTGCATAGCTGCTGATATTTTGGTTTTTCCACTCACTATATTGTCACATTAGCGCGGAAATTTTCTTATATTAATTTTGCCAAGGTACCCTGAAGAAACTTGAACGCACCCCAGGGTGTCTAGGCACCCTAGTTGAAAAGGCTGCAAGGTTGACAAAGGTAGTTAACTTTAAGGCTAACTCAAAACAACCATCTGACCAAACATATTGTGCAGGCACACTAATGAACAACATTAATAACAACACAGGTCGTCTTGGTCGGGGTATTGCAGTTGTCGAATGGTGTTGTACCCCCACTCCGACAGTTCTGCTTCTGGAAGTTTAAATGAGAATAAGGGACATCACACAATGCATTGTTTTTTCCTCCTAAACTTTGCTGGCTTAACATGGAGAAGGGGAAGACCCCTTCTTTCCTCTCAATGAGGGGATTGAGAAAGGAGGGGGACTGCAAGGGGGAAAAAAATATTAGGTGGGGACAGGAAAAGCTAGGGGGCATTGGAGAATGGAAGGGGCAGTGGAATCTTTGCTCTGTCTGCTCCCATTCTCACTCCCTCGGGGGCAACTGAGTGCTAGAGCAGGCTGCCAAGTGGTGGGCCCTCTGTTTCAACTGGGGGCAGGCCAGAATCAGGAAAATATGTCAGTATACTGAGATGCGCAAGTAAAATCTCTAAATTGGTCCTCTCTACAGTGAAGGGTTGCTGTCAAGCTCTCCATCATTCAGGGTTTGTGGAGTCTGGTAAACCAGTGTTTTAAGGTTGGTGGAGTAGTGTGCTTACACAGATTGGTGGTGTATGCCCAGGCAGCATTCAACAGATGAACTGTCAGAGACTTTTTGTATTGGCATAGGGGCATTACTGCTTTTTAACATTCAGCCCCTATTTACTTCAATGGATATTAAAAGATTTGACACCAAAACTTTACTCATGTTCTGTGAACCTGCCTCAAACCAAATTCAGGTAAATTTCGGCTCATCCCTTTACCAACAGATTTACCAACAACTTTCTACCCTATTTGATACACGTTTAATGGAATTTTTTAAATAGGTCCACTCTTTACATAGCATAGTTATTGGAAAATGTAAAGAAGATTGAAAAGTGAATCAGATTGTAACCTGTATGGTCAGATAAATGACTTTCACCTTGTGTGCTTGCAACAGAATGGGTTCTTGTTTCATCAGAGTGTGGCAAAGATAGCAAAGTGTACTGTGCTGTCTTGCCACCCACCCTTTAAAACCTCAGCATTGTCCAATGGCTGATGGACTTGTGTGACAGGATTCAAAGGAAGAAGGGGGGGGGGGGGCAAAGTAGACTTGGGAACATCCTTTATTGAGTGATTTCAATATGTAGAACATTTCTTTTTTAAAAGAAATGCCATAATGGATCAGCAACTTATACAGTATATGAACATTCCTGATGTCCAGATCTCACCTAAAGTAACATCACCTTTGGGTAAGCATAAAATAATTATAATAATTGAAACCAAGATTAAAAGTACTTTTAATGCCTTATTTATGAGTTCCAGTTATATTATAACTACTCTGTAAATTTTCAGATACTAATTCATATATTGCCTTCAATGAGGCTTGCTCTATGAAATGGGCTATTGATATGTTCCAATAGATAATTTAAAGACTAACAATCCCATGAAATGTATATACATTTTTTGCAGGATTTTACATGACAATAGTACTATTATAAAACCTAAACCCTACTGAGTGCCTGGCTACACACCTGCAGGAGCACTTCTCCCATTTCCCCTGTCTTGCAGGCTTGACTGACAGCACAAGAAACCATTGGCTCCTGCTGATGTCATTCAGAAGCTGTGAGCGGGAGGTGGGGGAATAGACACAAACATTCCAGCTCGGGATCAAGCACGGGGGAATAGACATCCTAGCTCCAGGGGTTGGGGAAGGGACACAAACATCACAGCTCAGGTTTAAATACCCACAAGTGCAAGGAAGGAGGAGCCAGGAACACTAGCGGAAGATCCCAAGAGGAGGTATCAGGCTATTCTGTGCAAAATTTTGTACAGATCAGGTAAGTATCACATGTTTGTTTTTTTAAGAGAATTAAAAAGTAAGCTTTACAATCACTTTAATTATGTTCAATGTTATCACTTTATAAAAAACAGTAAATTATATGGTTTTGACTTTCATAGGGAACCAATCTTATGTATTATGGTAAGCTATCACCTCCTTGGGCCAAACATACATAGAGTCAGCATATAAGTCTGTCTATGTGAATGAGGATATTTATATATTTCTTCCACTATTATATACACTCCCAGCATGTTACCTCACTACTGCCGTAAGGTGGAACTTAAGGCCGACTAGTGGGGGTATAGGCTCTGCTCCTTGCCTGTGGGGTGGAAAAGTGAACCTGGTAACACTTCCCCACATGCCCTCACCCATATTATATCCCTGTTGCTCACCTCCAGTGGTCCGCTCCAGTTGCCAACTGGCAGGAGTGTACCCGTTACTATCATCTTGTTGACTGGTCACCCTGGACCTAGGGAAACCAATCTCCTCCTCCAGAGCCATGGAGCAGTGTCACAACCCATAGCAGTTGCGCTCAAAATAAAATAAATACAGGGGCATGGCCTAGAGTGGGATGGCATAGGGTGCACAGTCTAGGAGCTCCACTCATTTTTATCCTGCTTTTATATCCTTGTTATATCCGGCTGGGTGATCTTTACTGCTCAAGTACCGAGTGACTTTGTTCTTATCCACAGCGAGATGTCCCCACCTTGCAAAGCCTCAGAGACGAGTGCTAACCTGGCTAAATTGCACTAACAGAAGGACGTGCAGGTTGAAGATGGCGCCCAGTCCTTCTCTGAATCAGAGCAGCCTTCAGCAGGCACTGCTAAAGTCCTTGATGCAATCTCTGCCTGCCAGGCTTCCCTAGCCACCAAAATTCAGGGGGTGAAGGTGGTTATATCCCTCCTGTGATAAGATTTTCAGAAGCTCCGGAAGTGTGTAATTGAGGCCAAGACAAGAATCAACAGTGTGGAAGATGAACTTACCTCCACTGAAAGCATGCAGCGCCAGCTCTCCGCACTCACCCAGAAACAGGATGACATGGAGAACAGGTTGCGTAGATGTAATCTATGCTTCATCAGCTTACCAGAGGGGGCCGAGGGCTCTGATCCTGCTACATTCCTGGTGGAGCTTCTCATCACAAACTTTGGCAGAGAGGCCTTTTCCCGCCATGTTTGTAGTAGAATGCGCACACCGCATGCCGGTCTGCTGACCACCACCTGGGGCCCCACAATGCACTTTCATTGCTAACTTCCTAAACTACCTGGACAAGATCCTTTGTCTCACTTGGGACAAGGACAACATGCCATTTTACAATGCCTGGATTTGAAGTCTTTCCTGATCACTAGGTAGAATTCCAGCGCCACCTAGCCCACTTTACAGAAGGTAAACACCGCCTGCATGTTCAACATCTCATGTATGTCTTGTTATTCCCTGCTAGACTGCAAGTTGTGGCCGACAACAAAACCCACTTTTTTGAGGATCCTAACGCCGCTCTCTCCTGGTTGGAACACTGAGCTGCGAATTCTACAGCCCAAGATCCTTCATGAGATCGGGTTGTCCAGGTGAGTGTTGATCAAATGGCTGTGTTTGTTCTACAGACTTTCACAATGGTCTATCTGTCTGTCACTTTGTTTATAGATGGGATCCTGGGTGACTCTTCCTCTCCATTTTATTTTTTTACCGTACTCTTCTTTTACAAGTCTTCTTGCCCCTGAAACCACTGTTTCCTGCATTTGGGTTTTTATGGATCCCAGACTGTTCTACTGTTTTTTTTTCCAGAGGACCCTAGCTATGATTTCTTTGCAGGATACATAGTATCTTTGCAGGATACTATGCAGTCCCCCTCAACAGTTTTCCACTTTCTGTCCTGCTCAAGTGTTTAATATACAGGGAGTGCAGAATTATTAGGCAAATTAGTATTTTTGAGGATTAATTTTATTATTGAACAACAACCATGTTCTCAATGAACCCAAAAAACTCATTAATATCAAAGCTGACTATTTTTGGAAGTAGTTTTTAGTTTGTTTTTAGTTTTAGCTATTTTAGGGGGATATCTGTGTGTGCAGGTGACTATTACTGTGCATAATTATTAGGCAACTTAACAAAAATCAAAGATACAGTATACCCATTTCAATTATTTATTTTTACCAGTGAAACCAATATAACATCTCAACATTCACAAATATACATTTCTGACATTCAAAAACAAAACAAAAACAAATCAGTGACCAATATAGCCACCTTTCTTTGCAAGGACACTCAAAAGCCTGCCATCCATGGATTCTGTCAGTGTTTTGATCTGTTCACCATCAACATTGCGTGCGGCAGCAACCACAGCCTCCCAGACACTGTTCAGAGAGGTGTACTGTTTTCCCTCCTTGTAAATCTCACATTTGATGATGGACCACAGGTTCTCAATGGGGTTCAGATCAGGTGAACAAGGAGGCCATGTCATTAGCTTTTCTTCTTTTATACCCTTTCTTGCCAGCCACGCTGTGGAGTACTTGGACGCGTGTGATGGCGCATTGTCCTGCATGAAAATCATGTTTTTCTTGAAGGATGCAGACTTCTTCCTGTACCACTGCTTGAAGAAGGTGTCTTCCAGAAACTGTCAGTAGGACTGGGAGTTGAGCTTGACTCCATCCTCAACCCGAAAAGACCCCACAAGCTCATCTTTGATGATACCAGCCCAAACCAGTACTCCACCTCCACCTTGCTGGCGTCTGAGTCGGACTGGAGCTCTCTGCCCTTTACCAATCCAGCCACGGGCCCATCCATCTGGCCCATCAAGACTCACTCTCATTTCATCAGTCCATAAAAACTTTGAAAAGTCTTGAGATATTTCTTGGCCCAGTCTTGACGTTTCAGCTTGTGTGTCTTGTTCAGTGGTGGTCGTCTTTCAGCCTTTCTTACCTTGGCCATGTCTCTGAGTATTGCACACCTTGTGCTTTTGGGCACTCCAGTGATGTTGCAGCTCTGAAATATGGCCAAACTGGTGGCAAGTGGCATCTTGGCAGCTGCACGCTTGACTTTTCCCAGTTCATGGGCTGTTATTTTGCGCCTTGGTTTTTCCACATGCTTCTTGCGATCCTGTTGACTATTTTGAATGAAATGCTTGATTGTTCGATGATCACGCTTCAGAAGCTTTGCAATTTTAAGAGTGCTGCATCCCTCTGCAAGATATCTCACTATTTTTGACTTTTCTGAGCCTGTCAAGTCCTTCTTTTGACCCATTTTGCCCAAGGAAAGGAAGTTGCCTAATAATTATGCACACCTGATATAGGGTGTCGATGTCATTAGACCACACCCCTTCTCATTACAGAGATGCACATCACCTAATATGCTTAATTGGTAGTAGACTTTCGAGCCTATACAGCTTGGAGTAAGACAACATGCATAAAGAGGATGATGTGGTCAAAATACTAATTTGCCTAATAATTCTGCTCTCCCTGTATGTGGTATAGTGTTCCTTTGCTGTGGCAGGATTGCTGTCCTGTCTTGTGTACTTCTCCAAGTACACCTCACAGCGAACTTTCGCCCCATGAATAAACTTATGTTTTCTATAATTGTAATTGGTTAAGTCTCATGGCCCTAAATGGCCCTATGTTGTTGGTTTCCAACAGGCTGGCTGTACCAGTGTCTCTCCAGTGGGTATTAGTGAGTAGTCTTCTTTCCCGACCTGAAAGAGTATATTATTTAGTTGTTTTCATTATGTACTTCTTTCAAATTTGTTGCCTCATTTATGCCTCTGTTTTATCAAGACTGCCTGGTGGGTACCCAGTATATTCTTGATCCTACCGCGGATGCTGATGGTGGCTTATATGTTTACACCCATCCCTCTATGTGGGCTGAGGTACCTTATTGCTAAATGTTTTATAAGTACTGTATTGATTTAGACTTGTTTTAGTTCCTTTGGGCTCCACTGGTAATCCAAAACGTGGCGACAGCTTTACTTTTTATTCATTTGCTAGACTGCTCATCTTAAGTTTCTTACCTGGAACGTTCGCATCATCCGTGACAAATGCAAATCACACAGCTTGTCCCTCCTAAAAAAGCTTTGGGCGGATATCATGGTTTTGGTTGAAAACCATGTCACTGGTCAACTACAGCTCTCCCTTTAGAGATCTTGGATAGGCTGGGCCTATCAGGCTCCTTATACCTCTAACTCTCAAAGGAGTTGTTATAATTGTTGCCAAAACAGTTCATTTTGAATTGTTGTCACTTTGGTCTGATCCCCAGGGTCGCTTTATATTTATGCATGCTCAGATTTCTGGGGTCACTCTATTGATATTGGCATGTTACTTGCCTCACCCTATTTATGTACAGTTGTGAAAGAGGGGTTGGAATTTATGACTCAGTACCCTACACTCCCAACTATTTGGCTAGGGGATTTCAACAATGTCCATAACCCTGATTTGGACCAAGTAGATTCGGGTCAATCTGCTCTGCCTAAGTCCTCATCCAGTAGATTTGGTCGCTGCTCAGTGATTTTGCATTAGTGAACTCCTAGAGTTACAAATACCCTGCTACCAAAGCCTTTTTTATGATTTTCTGCATAGACTTTTTTTTGTTGTCCGGGAGCTTCCTGTCACAGTTCATTTATGCAGGTTTTGGAACCGGAGTCCTCTCAGATCACTCACCCTACTGGGATACACTCCCTCCTCTAGTTCTAGATGGTGGCTTAATTAATTTTGGCTGTCTACCCTCCTATATTGCCAGCTATAATGTCTCCTCCTGGGTTTTTCTCCAACAGACTAAAATTCAATTAACATACCTGGAGGAAAACTTTGGTCAGGACCACTCCCACTCCAATGTCTCCCTTTTAAAAACACATTCCAGATTAGTAGACCAGCTCTACATTGAAAAAAACAAACAACAAACAACTCTGTTCTTTTGTAAATAGAGACTGTTGAAACACGGTGAGTGTGTGGGTAAAATACTGGCATACCTGGCACACCTGGATTCCAGACCCCTGGTGGTGGTAACCTTACAGGGCCCCTCCGGAACCCTAAATACTGACCCTATTTGAGCGGCTGCTAAATTTCATAGATTCTTTTCTACATTGTACACTGCCTCTGCTACTCGTTCCCCAGCTCAAACCTGTTCCTTTTTAAACACTCTAACCTTTCCGCAACTTTCAGCCACTTAAGTGAATATATTTTCAAAGCCCCCATCAGCATGGAAGAAATTGATTAGGCCGTCTCCTCATTTGCTTTATTGAAGGTGCCAGACTCGGACGGTTTGCCGCTAGAATTTACACCCATTATAGCTGTTGGAACTATTCACCTCCATGAAGGAAGCTCTAATTATTCTAATACCTAAGCCGAGGGAATATCCACTTCTACCTGAATAATACCTGCCAATATCGTTACCACAAGTTGACATAAAACTTTTGGCTAAAATTGTGGCTTTGTGTCTCAATTAAGTGATTGTTTCTCTGATTCACCCAGTCCAGGTGGGCTTCATGCCCAAAAAAACACTGCTTATACCACCCAACGTTTTTTTTTTAATATCCAAGCCCATCATGACTATGTTGGTACCCGCGTACTGGTAGCTCCAGATGCCTTTGATTCTGTGGAATAGAATTATCTTTGGGAGTATCTTGGTTTTTACAGTTTTTTCTTAAGTGGCTCCAATTATTATATCAGGAAATAGTTGCATGAGTGGCAATCAATGACCACATTTTCTCTATTCTTTCATTATCTAGAGGCACATGTCAGGGGTGGCCCCCCTCACCACTACTTTAAGCGCTGGCTGTTGAACCCTTAGCCACTGCTCTATACATTCACCCAGAGATTTCCCTAGTTGAAGCTATTCGTTTATATGCTGATGATATGTTGCTATATCTGGAAGACCCAGGGCCTTTGTTGTGCAGTGCTTTCCAGGTCATAGATAACTTTGGTACATATTTAGGTCTAAGGATCAACTGGGAGAAATCTCAAATGCTGCCCATGGATCCCTTATGGCCCTTGCCCCTCAAAGCTTCTTTTCCCTTAGCTAGGGTGAGTGTCCTTAGATATTTAGTGGTGAAAATTACGTGTTCTCCTGCTGATTATATTCCCCTTAATTTTAAACCCCCTGTTCGCTTTGATTAAAACCAAGACCCAGGTATGGGGCCGCCTCCTCTTAGGGGTTATGGGAAGAGTCAATATAATAAAACCAAAGTACAGAGAAAGTATGGGTTTTAAGGCCAATTGGGAAAAGGAAAACCAAGAAATCAATTACTTAAAAATTAAACGTTTTATTGTATTCAACATATAAAATATTACAGTGTATAAATGAGGGACCACTGTAGGAGAAAAGGAATCCCCCATATATTCACCAATACATTAAAAACAACAGCACAGAAATATATCCCTGGTAGGGGAACTATACATGCTTCAAGCTGATGTTGATGCAAGAAGTCTTTGTTGATATTCGGTTTGAGGGTCCCAATGAGCCAACGCGTTTCGCATCGGGCTTCGGACATACGGAGAGCCACTACCCCGGAAGGTTCACCCCGATATGGTTGTGAACGGTATATAATTGAAACTATCTAATATCCTGTCTCCACACCCTCTTTTGGACTATACTGTAGTATACTCCTGCACCGTGTGGTTTGTCCTTGAAAACCCCCCCAATAAAGTGGACCCCAATATGGGCTGGAGGATTATGTCCTAGGGAAATACACTAAGGAGCCACATAACGGTGCTTCTCTGGCTTGTGAAGCCGCAAAGAGAGGGAACCCCTACAGAGGTATATACTCAAGGCATTGCTGCGACAATACGGGGGCTCTATACCAGCTGAGGAAATAATATGGAGATTGGTTCACACCACCAGCCGTTGTTACAAGATACTTGCCATCATAGGGACTCGATTACCCTGCCTACTATCAATACTCCCACACACAGCAAGAAATATCGGTATTGCTTGGTCTCTCTGGCCCTGACGAATCCCGATGCAAAACGCGTTGGCTCATTGGGACCCTCAAACTGAATATCAACAAAGACTTCTTGCATCAACATCAGCTTGAAGCATGTATTGTTCCCCTAACAGGGATATATTTCTGTGCTGTTGTTTTTAATGTTGGTGAATATATGGGGGATTCCTTGTCTCCTACAGTGGTCCCTCATTTATACACTGTAATTTTTTATATGTTGAATACAATAAAACGTTTCATTTTTAAGTAATTGATTTCTTGGTTTTCCTTTTCCCAATTGGCCTTAAAACCCATACTTTCTCTGTACTTTGGTTTTAGCATACAATTTGGGGCCTAGGCCAGCCTTCACGGTTGATTTTCTCAATATAATAAAAATGATTCTGCTGCCAAAAATACTGTACCTCTTGTGGCATGCCCCTGCATATATCCCTCTTAAAATTTTAAAACTCATGGACTCCCTTCTTAATTCTTTTGTCTGGGGATCCAGTCACCACAAACTACCCTGGCGATGGTGGGGACAGGTCCCCACCTGATTTAATTTTATATTATGTAGCCTCCCAGCTTTCTCACCTCTTTTACTTAGATAAGCAGGACAAACAGTGGTACCTAGCCTTGGTTTGTCACCTGACTACTCACTTTGCCACTCACACTTTACAGGTTTTATTACCTGGGACGTGGGGTACATAAAAACAATACAGCTGTTTTAATGTGGCCTATCACCACCTGAGAATGTGGGATCTCATATAATGTTTGTCTGGGGCTTCTAATTTCTATGCTCACATGCCTCTATGGTGTAACACTCAATTGCTAGAGCTATTAACAATACTGGACCACCCCCGTTTGACTTCCAAGGGCATCCTGTATTTACATGAGGTCTTCACTGAAGCTGGTCTAAAAACTTTTCAAGAGCTTAAGGATGAGTTTTCCCTTCCCAGCGTTATGCTTTTCCGATATTTACAATTACGGTGTGCCCAAGCACCCAATTTTCTGGCCTTCCTCCCCAGTTCCCGGTCCTTCCCATCCTGGATACAATACTAGTCATGGATCCTAAGAAGCAAATTTCATATTTTATAATGAGCTCCTCATTCCCTCGGCCACCAGGTTGGCATACAAGCTTAAATCCAGATGGGTGCAGGATATCAGGGACATGGTGGATTGGGATCGGGAAGAAATACTAAATGCTTTTAAACAGGTGTCTCCTAAGGCCTCAGATCGTCTTACACAGCTTTATATGTTACATAGAACATACCTGACCCCAGTACACATTGCCAGATATCGCCCCTTTCATTATCCTACATGTCCCAGATGTTCCAACCCTTGGGGGTCTTTTTCCGTATGCTATTGGATCGTCCAGATATAAATGACTGTTGGTCTCAGGTAATTCAATTCCTTTGTAATAAAATGGGCCCACCATTGACAGTTGTCCCAAAAATGTGTGTGTTAAAGTAGGTATTTTGATAGAGCAAAAAGGGGGGGGGAAAAATGGACTTTAGAGGCACCGTAATAAAGAACCAACGCTTTATTATTGATAAATAGTAAAACCACAAAGATATGTGTCCACCGACCAGTAGGGGCGGGGACCATTTATCAGGAATTACAGGTGGTGGGTGGATAGAAAAAGTCTAGCCACCTAGGACATACAATACAACATAACAAATACAAAATTGACATGAAGAATTAGGCAAAAAATTATTAGGACGCTATGCGTTGCAAACAACGGCACCAAGGTGCAGGCAACGCAGAGCGTCCTGTACAATACAATAACAACTTCCAAAAAGGAAACGGACTAATAGATCCAATTGCTCTACATGTTTCGCCTGGTGTTCAGACTTCATCCGGAGCTGTTTGGAATGTGGATTCTGTATAGCAGGATACAATGGAATTAATACAATGGCATAGCATCAAATAGGGTGACATTGACATCACAAGTTGAGTATGTCCAAATAGTTAACATGTGTCACCAAATCGAGCACTGACAGACAATTGCCAGAATGTTCGCATAAATTATAGTCTAGGTAGGTCCGGCTGGCATAGGGGAGGGGGAGGGGGATGATGGACTCCCCTCCAGTCATGGCAAGGCTGGATGGACCACAGACCAGCAGCCCAGGGGTCTCAAGAATAAAGGGGTCACTGTGGGGAACAAGGGAGAAAGTAGCAAAAAAAAGGAGAAAACAGGGGTATCGTACAAACAAGGTGACCATACCTACCCATAGGAAGATGTTACTGGGGCCAACCAGAAGGCACCAGAGGGATGGTAAACCATGTAGAATGATTAGTAATCACGAGGGATGACCTGCTGAGGTAGCTGAGGGAAACGCACTGCTTGTGGCCAATTAGAGAAATATATCAGGTAATCACAGTATAGAGCAGGGGTCCTCAAACTTTGGCCCTCCAGTTGTTCAGGAACTACAATTCCCATCATGCCTAGTCATGTCTGTGAATGTCAGAGTTTTACAATGCCTCATGGGATGTGTAGTTCTGCAACAGCTGGAGGGCCGAAGTTTGAGGATCCCTGGTATAGAGTATGCCTGGGGTGGAGGATAAAATATCAAAGAGCTGGTTAAGGTAACAGGTGGCGACACCTAAGAGATGTAACGCATAGGTGACTGTGCCAAAACATAAGGGGGAAAAAATGACAGAATGGCAGTATATCCAAGCCACAAGAGTCCCGGAGAGACAGATAATCCATAAGGCATGCGTGAAGCATAAACAGAAACCAACACCCAAAGAGTTCATAGACCCTACTCAGAAGAGTAGAAGAAGGAAATATAAAAAAGTACCAACAGCTAAACAATAAAGTAAAAGGGGGGGAGAGAAAGAAAAAGGGGGTGCCAAATGTCTAAAGACAGAGGCCGTGAAGACTGGCCAAGGTAAATATTAGAGCCAATACATACTTACCTGTTGCATAAATAACCAGGCATAAGACGAAGGCTAAAGTAGCAGGCAATTCCTCCAATCAAAGGAGCGGCTAACAATGAATAAACAGTTAGAGACTCAACTATAAACCCAAATTCGGCAAAGCAGAAAACTGGAAAAGTAGTAATTACCATGCAGCGCGTCCTCCAAGTGCTCCTCACAGACGCAGATCAATATCCCCCGGATGGGGAGTAACCACCATAAAGGAGGCTGGGCGGCTGCCTCCTTTATAGCTCGATTGTTCCCGGGTCATTGAGTCACCGGAGGTGACGTCAATCTGACCCCGGCCATCAATCCCGCGCATGCGCCAGACGGTCGTGCGCACAAGGGCAGGATGCGCCGGGCTGGCAGGGCGCGGGAGGGGAGGAGCCCACTGGAAACCAAAGGGTCCAATGGGCTCGCATAGCCACATGCAACGCCCCCATCGGAAGCGTCACGTGTGGCTCCCAGGCCGCACAGTAGCCCCAATGATACTCGAGCAGACCACCGGCAACGAGACAGCGCCACCCAGTGGAACCAGGACATAACACTAACCTCCATGCCAGCCGGACCGTAGACAAACAAGATGTGTCATGTTAAATACCGGACCCATAGATAGTGATAAGTAAGGGATCACAGAATGGACAGATAGAAAGTCCCGTCATTGCACAAGCCCGACCCTGAGAGCATCTGCAATAAGAGGGGACAACATTATAATAAAAACCATAAAACAGTAAAGGCGCAAAAATTACGCACAAAATCAGAAAGGCCATCATGAATCACGAGACCAGAAAACAAAGAAAAAAAGTGGGGAAAATAGATTGAAAGACAAGAGTTACAAAAATGATTTGAAGGACTGTGCCTCATTCAACCCCGGGCGACAGGTGGCGTTGAGGCGTAGAATCCAAAGTGCCTCTCTCTGTAGGACACGCCTGTTCCAATCACCCCCCCGAGGATCTTGGGGAACAACCTCTAAGACAAAAAAATGTGCACAGCGGTTATTAAACCCATGATAGAGATCTAAATGTCTAGTAACAGGGGTGAGCATCTTCCCTTTTGAAGAACAATAGACGTGGTCGTTGATGCGACGTCTGAGTTGGCGGACCGTCTTTCCTACATAGAAGACCCCACAGTCGCAATACATTAGATAGATACATTAGTTAGAGTCTCTAACTGTTCATTCATTGTTAGCCGCTCCTTTGATTGGAGGAATTGCCTGCTACTTTAGCCTTCGTCTTATGCCTGGTTATTTATGCAACAGGTGAGTATGTATTGGCTCTAATATTTACCTTGGCCAGTCTTCACGGCCTCTGTCTTTAGACATTTGGCACCCCCTTTTTCTTTCTCTCCCCCCCTTTTACTTTATTGTTTAGCTGTTGGTACTTTTTTATATTTCCTTCTTCTACTCTTCTGACTAGGGTCTATGAACTCTTTGGGTGTTGGTTTCTGTTTATGCTTCACGCATGCCTTATGGATTATCTGTCCCTCCGGGACTCTTGTGGCTTGGATATACTGCCATTCTGTCATTTTTTCCCCCTTATGTTTTGGCACAGTCACCTATGCGTTACATCTCTTAGGTGTCGCCACCTGTTACCTTAACCAGCTCTTTGATATTTTATCCTCCACCCCAGGCATACTCTATACTGTGATTACCTGATATATTTCTCTAATTGGCCACAAGCAGTGCGTTTCCCTCAGCTACCTCAGCAGGTCATCCCTCGTGATTACTAATCATTCTACATGGTTTACCATCCCTCTGGTGCCTTCTGGTTGGCCCCAGTAACATCTTCCTATGGGTAGGTATGGTCACCTTGTTTGTACGATACCCCTGTTTTCTCCTTTTTTTTTGCTACTTTCTCCCTTGTTCCCCACAGTGACCCCTTTATTCTTGAGACCCCTGGGCTGCTGGTCTGTGGTCCATCCAGCCTTGCCATGACTGGAGGGGAGTCCATCATCCCCCTCCCCCTCCCCTATGCCAGCCGGACCTACCTAGACTATAATTTATGCGAACATTCTGGCAATTGTCTGTCAGTGCTCGATTTGGTGACACATGTTAACTATTTGGACATACTCAACTTGTGATGTCAATGTCACCCTATTTGATGCTATGCCATTGTATTAATTCCATTGTATCCTGCTATACAGAATCCACATTCCAAACAGCTCCGGATGAAGTCTGAACACCAGGCGAAACATGTAGAGCAATTGGATCTATTAGTCCGTTTCCTTTTTGGAAGTTGTTATTGTATTGTACAGGACGCTCTGCGTTGCCTGCACCTTGGTGCCGTTGTTTGCAACGCATAGCGTCCTAATAATTTTTTGCCTAATTCTTCATGTCAATTTTGTATTTGTTATGTTGTATTGTATGTCCTAGGTGGCTAGACTTTTTCTATCCACCCACCACCTGTAATTCCTGATCAATGGTCCCCGCCCCTACTGGTCGGTGGACACATATCTTTGTGGTTTTACTATTCATCAATAATAAAGCGTTGGTTCTTTTATTACGGTGCCTCTAAAGTCCATTTTTTTCCCCCCCCCTTTTTGCTCTATCAAGATTCAGAACGTGGCACATGATTCTTTATTGCATTACGCCCCTGTTTTTTGCTGCATCAGGGATAGGCGTAGTTTCCCTATCTAGTTCAAAAGTAGGTATTTTCCCTAACCCAGAAGATAATAAGTTTGGGGAAGTTTTTTTTAAAGGAAGTGCTTTTTATTAAACAAATTAAACAAAGAAAAGCTACACTTGGATCCACTAACAAATAATCATTAATAAAAAATTAGTAAAAAGCAAAATCACTTTCAGTATACCCAGCAGCTGCACATATGTAGGATAAAAACATAAAACAGATAAAGAAAGGATCCATGTAATTTGGATATGGATGCTTTGCATTAACATCAGGACGATAAGAGGCAGTGTGGTTGGAGGTGATTTGGTGGTGGGAACACACAATTTGCCTTAACAGCTGACCCCAGTGGATGGATGGATTTACTGTCTCATTGGACTGATATATTTACTCACTTTGTTTCTAGCGTAGTGCTTTTTATTGCTAAGTAGCTTACTGCCTACATTGCATGTAGACACTCCCTCCCATGCGCCATGCCTGGTGTCATGCAGTCAACTCTTTATTGCCCAACAAGAAACATATTTACATACATAGAGGATGCCGAACTAAGTATAACAAAATATGGGACTGATGGTTGGCTATCCCAGATACCTGCCTTTAATCACTTTCTGATACCAAATGGTGATTGTTCATTTCACTATTCTATCATACAGGTATAAATATGCCTTACAGTGTGGCCTATGATGTTAAATTCATTGCTTGTATCGTGTAGTTTTTCTCAGAGGGTCAATTTTACAGAACAGTCTTGGATTGATGACTATGTATATTTCAACTGTATCCTTGTGATATTGTGCATATTTACCATGGTTGTGAGATTTTTTAAATCACATTTGAAAGTAAAATAAATGCAATACAGCTTTATTGTGTACATGGAGTACACTTATTTACATTTTATTTCTAATTTCCTATTGACCTCAGGCGGGACATGCAGAGACAGCCAAAAGGTCAGGCACTGTAAAATATATACATAGGTCTGATCTAAATTGTCATTCTTGAGGCTTTGGGTTTAGTGCTGTTATATGATGTTCCCTTTTAATACTATAGAGGAAGGAAAAATGGTTCAATGTTAGCAAAAAGTTCTATATTCCCTTCATATAAATATGTTTTAAAAAAACAAAAACAACACAGTAAACCATGGTTATAAAGAATTTTGTGTTATTAGAAGTAACTAATTTACTTATTTAACTAATTTAGCCTTTTGTACAATTTGTTCTAAGTCAACTAAGAACAACTGATAAAAGGCCAAAATGTTATTAAAACATTATATTATTAAATGATAAAGAACATCAACTGTTTACATAATGTAGTATCTCCGTATTAAATGATTACAAGAAACATGATACATTCTCATGCCTATCTATCAGTTTTTACTAATTGTGTAACCTTTCACTCTATCTGAAACAAAAAAAAGTTTTGTTTTTTACGCAAACCTAAATTACATTACGTTTCACGAGGACTTTTTTTTTTCTTTTTCATTTTGAATAGAATAAGAGAGCGATATAACCCCTTCTAGTTTTTCTTTCAATATTTAATTTTCCTATTACGTTTTTGATCAGAATTTTAACACACAAGAAAAAAAATATAACCGAAGGTTAATACTTGTATATATATCATACTTATGAATCAATACAGTTATCAAATGTTGTTCAGTCAAATAGTACATAATAAAACGGGAAACAAAATCTGTTATCGAGCTTCCAAAGTAACATATAGTGCTTGACAAATATCTTGTATAACAATGTTACTTATACACTATGTGTACTAAAATAATGAAGCATCAAATGAAGTAGTGTCCTTATACCTATAGGACTGAGTAGGATTGGAATCAATGAACCATGTATTACAGTCTGTGATCCTTACAGGTTTGTTTAGAAAAGTTAGAAAATATAATTAGAAAATGCAATTCCAATATGCAAGAATTTTAAATCCAAACGTATTTAAGTTACATAATATGTAAGTCTGAGAGTGAATTAACCATTTTCCCACCAGGGCAGTCATAGGTATACTGTCTATTAAATTTTAAAGTAGAATACAATCAAACACATTAGATTGAGAATATCAGCAAGAGGAAGAACTAACAATAGACAGGCCATAAGGGGACTGAACCCATTCGTTTTTTTTGCCATCTGTGTCCTATTGGGGAGATTTGCTTTCACTTCCTGTCCCATAGACAAAACAGGCAGTAAGAGGAAATCTTTCTAAAGTGAGGTTTTCCCGGCATGTCAACAAGGTCACCATTAGAAGATTTTCCCTCTATTCCTGTTCTGGTGTCAACTAAAATTTGGGATTTTCTTTTACTTTCACTTTCAATAACGGTAAACAGGACAAATAGAAAGGGTTCACCTCTCTAGCGGGAGTTCAGACAGCAGTAAAATCTGACAATAGTTCTAATACTTCTCCACTTTGTCCAAAACTAAAAAAAAGTTTTGCCTTCAGTGACACTTTAATGAAAATAAAATATACATTGTTAAAAACAGGGTCTTTAAAATGTATGGACATTGTCGAACTAAATCATTCACTGTATTTTCTGCCCTTTTGATGACTCCTATCATAATATCGCTCCATCATAGTTTTGCCACGTTTTCTGGATAGTAGAGAAAATGAATTGGACCCCTTTATAAATGTTCCAGCAGTGTACAGACCTACAAACTCAAACACAGTGATCTTGAGCAACTACCAAAAATAAAGTTCATGAAATAAATACATTTATATTTTATGTTAACCTGCCCTGGACTAAAAAGGTGAAAGTAACAATAATGCTGACATGCAGATACCTTAGAATGGCCAGAAAGTACCATTTTGTTTACTCTTTAAACTGATCCCTGAATCTCTGTGAAGCCTCTTATATCCTAGGCTTAGGTCAAAGTCAAGATCAAGCCCTTTCTATTCTTAGTAAGCCCTACTTGGACTATAAAAATTCTAGAGCCTCTACTACCCAATAAAGATCTGCCACTTGACAGTTGACTGTCAAGGGGTGATCTTTAGTTTCAGGAGGTATAGAGATTAATCGTGTCTTAGGCCTCATTCACATGGGTCAATTACATTCATGCCCAGTGCAGGGGGCTGTGTTTCACTGCCCTAGGTTTGGTGTGCATCCCTGTCCCTGCAGTCACATTCATGTCTATTGGGAAACAGCAGCTGCACGGACACAGCTGCAGTGTCCCAATATGATATCTGTGTGGGTGCATAACCCCTAATGCACTCAGGGTGAGTTTGGGACAAGCACGCACATGCACCTGCATGCCCTGGCACCCACACGGATGTCAAATTGGAACATGCAGCTGCTGTGTCCCAACAGACATGAACAGGACATCGTTCTGGGTGGAACAGTCCAGAGATAGCCTAATCCATTTATGATGAAACTTTGGCCAATATTTTAGCACTGTGTGGGGTCTCCATCAATCAGAAGACAATGATGTTATGCAGAAAAGACAGCTACTTAAACCAACAGTGACCAATCACAAATATAGAATAATCAACCAATTATAGGACAACACAAGTTGAAAGACTGTTGTGTTCCTAATAATGTGCATAGAGCTTGATGTTACAACTGAGTAGCAACTGGAGGGGACCATTCCTATATACATGTTCTGCCACTGCCAGCAGAGGTCCCTGCTCCATATTGACATGATACTGTATATTGTTACTAGCTAGCCACCTCTGTTGTGGTGCAGGTAAGGGGAAAAAGCCGCTCAGGTGAGGCAAAGTGCTCCGTTGCAGGTCGGATCCGTCATCCAATAGTCCAACAATTCAAAGAAAATGTGACCGAAACTCAGGAGAAGTTGAAGAAAGAAATATTTAATCCCCCGTATAATAGAATATATACAGTGCTTCACATAGACACGGGACAGATAAACGCGTTTCACGATTCTACAGATCGCTTAATCATTACCAATGATTACTAATGATTAAGCGATCTGTAGAATCCTGAAACGCGTTTACCTGTCCCGTGTCTATGTGAAGCACTGTATGTATTCTATTATACGGGGGATTAAATACTTCTTTCTTCAACTTCTCCTGAGTGCGGTCACATTTTCTTTGAATTGTTGACCTCTGTTGTGGCAACATGGATCATGCTGACAGATTCAACAAAACAAGGGAACAGCACTTATACATACATGTATTTATTTTGTTTTTTGGTTTTTTTTAGGTACTACAGCAGTGACATTTGTTTCACTAAAAGACTGTTGTATCCAAACATGTTTGGAAGAAAAGGAATCATTTTTATTAATGAGTTTTTCTAAACACCGGCCTGTTCATTGCCACAGTTTTGTAGTTAGATGTGAATGTTAAAATGTAGCCTTCATGCCAAGACGTTTAAACTTAGCCAAGAATAACTTTCTTACAATCTAAAATCTTTTATTACCTTCCTGTGATCCAGTTCCAAGACAGCATTCATTAGGATTTTGCTAAAGAGGAAATCTGAAGAGCTCCATTATAAACTTGCCAAAGACGCCACCATGTGTGAATCTGCCATAAAAATAGGTCACAAAACAAAAAAGATTTCTAGATTAATTTTAACAAATGTCTGCACTGGGTGTGGTTTTCTAGGGGTCAGAATAATTTGTGCGTTAATTCATGTAACCAGATATTTCCAGATATAGTATTCCATCTCATCTCATTAAAACAGAGAAGGTCTTGGCAGCAGTATAAAAACACTTCAATGCAATTACACAGTAACTTATTGGATCGTTATTAATTAGTTTAATATGCATATCTGTTTGCTTTCTGGTTTTGACACCTCAGGTTTTCCTTTTTCCCTACTGGCTCATCTAGACATGTGACTTTGACCAAAAGTTTGTTTTCAGAGTCCTGTCTTTTTTTTTTTTATTTCTTTTGTGCATTGGCCTGCTTTGACACGTGGCTATATGAATAAGTCCTTTTCTTTCTTTTTAACTTTTAGAGTTCCACAACGTGGTGCATCCTGCCACCTGCAAAATGGATTGGAAAGGACAATGGTGTCAGCAGTGGAAGTGGTGAGCATTTGTTTGGGGGAATGAAGCACACCATTTTAATATATTGGAGATGCTGTGGACTGTTTTAGGAAAGGTGTTTAAAAGTGAACTTACCACATGCCTGTTTTGCAACATAGCGGCAGGAAACACATTCCTGCAAGGGAGCTGCAGTCATCTGGAATCTCTCAGCCAAAATATACTGTATGGTTAGTCCTTGAGCATCTCATGCAATTGCCCATTGGAAAAGGACTTAAAGAAAGAAGCAAAAAAAGCTCTGTATAGGAATGAAAGCAAGAGGTTAAAAAGACAGGGTTTTCTAGCAGAAAGATTGAATCAACCAACTAGAAGAGTCAAATTAATAGGAAATCCAATGTTTTATTACTGAGTTGTTTTTTTTTGTCGCAATTAAAGTTTGGACTCACAAATTTCAAAATCTTTTAATACTGATAATGTTTAAATGCATAGCGCATTTAAAGGATCAGTTAATTTGTAGATCTTCTTTAAAATATCAGTTAATTTGTAGATCTTCTTTAAAATATCAGTTAATTTGTAGTCTTTTGTATACAAAAAAGGGTTGATATAAATATAAAGATAATGTATGTGTCAATATGTAGACGAAGACTATGCAGTGATATACATTGTATCTTTAGGTTTGTAAATTGCATATTTACTATGTAGGGAAGACTAATCATGCATCTAAAGGGAGAATGTGAGATCATGTTTCTGAGGTAGCATCCGGGAACTTGTATTCATAAATAGCCAGACATATGCTATTTAGGCACAACAATGAAACACCTAGGATTAAATTGGGTCCCTGTAAGAATCGGTATATTCCCTATGGGAAGGTACAATTTATAAGCTGCTCTTGCAGCTACAGAGTTGGTCGATCTATAAATTGAGGGCAAATACACCTCCAGGCCTTTATGATGCCATGTGCTTTCTGTAACAAACGGTTGTTACTGCCTTCCGGTGGCTGGAATGCAGGACCAGTATCTAGATCAGAAAACGGGGTAAGGGAAGTTTCCCTCCCATTGCAGAAATCTCCTTTCACTTCCTGTTGTGTCTTCATGACAAGAACTAAACGAAACTAATCCATCGATACAGTAAAAAAAAAAAATGAAAACGAAAAAACTGACAGGAGTTTAGCCTTTTACTAATCTATCAAAGACTAAAAAAGTAAATGAACAAATAAAGATTGCCAGCTATAGAAATACTTTACCTAGAATAGTTGCTAAATGCACATACACATATATTTTGAGGCACCTTACTCAGCAATAAGACTGCCTATTTTGTTGAGCCACCATTATATTTTTCATGCATGAGTGGCATCAAATTTGTACAAATATGTTGTAAATTTCTAGTTACTGTATGAATGCAGTTGAAGAAAAGACAGTTTTGCACGTCATTGACATCTGAATGTCATGTAGGTCCTAGAAAACCTTCTGGTGATAATTGAAACCTGAGTGGTCAGTCCTTTAAGAAAAACCTCCATAGATAGATAGATCATTCCTAGCACATTCATTTGTATATCATTTTATACAAATGGTAGCTTCTTAATTTCATACATAAGGGCTCAGCTAAAAAAAGTACATTCAGACTTTTTGATTTACAAGGTTTGACATTAAAATATAGAACTGTGAAGTGTTAACAGATGCTTGCAGACATTTTCCAAGCTTGACACATGGTCGAACTGGGGAAAGCAGATGTTGTTAGTTGGGGAGACATAACTTAGCTATTATATCACTCAAGCTTTAGTTTTGACCCTGGAGCTGTCACCCTATTATACAAGAACATTGTCATGTCGAATTTTCTAAAATTTCCATCTGATCAACTTTTCAGGTTGTTTTTCCTTAATAGATAATAAGTATTAAATATGTTAACCAAAAAATCAATTGGCATAAAACATCATATGCTAATGAAAAATAAAGCCATAGTACATTTATCAATGCTATAATAGATTCATATTTTATTATTTATTATAGATTAAAATTTTAGGATTAACAATAAAAACATCAGAACGTTGTAAAACATTAATAAAGTCAGTTTTTTTTTAAATATTTATACACAAAGTTTATAGCCAGTTTATAAAAAAAAAAAAAAAAAGATTACATGTAGAGTTGAGCGGACACCTGGATGTTCGGGTTCGATGGGTTCGGCTGAACTTAGCAAAAAAGTTTGAGTTCGGCAGCCGAACTTAACCCGAACTTGACCCCAAACCCGAACCCCATTGAAGTCAATGGGGACCCAAACTTTTGAGCACTAAAATGGCTCTAAAAAAGTAAAGGAAAGGTCTAGAGGGCTGCAAATGGCAGCAAAATGTTGTTAAGAACATAGCAAGTGTTCTGCAAACAAATGTTGATAGGGAAATAACTTAAAATAACATAACATACATACAAGTAAAAAAAATAATAATCTTGATGTAGGTCAATATGGAGTAGGAGGTTGAGGTGGCGGTGGATGTGGCGGTGTAGGTGGAAGTGGCGGCAGTGGAGGAGGACGAGGTAGCCAACACTGGTTTTTGTTTTTAATTGCATTTTTTTTTTAAATTAGGGTATACCCCAAAAGAGTGAGAAAGATCAAAAATACAACAATGGCTGGGTAAGGCCGGTGTTCTAAAATTTTGTTGGACCCGTGAAAAAATCGGACCTCGTCACTTCCGGTGACAGAGCGTCACAAAACAGTTGATAGGAGTCGTCCGTGCGCATGCGCAGAAGCCATTTTTCGAGGTTTGGCAAAATTATAACAGAGAACGGACAGCTGATTGAGAGAAGGCGGGGCTGAGGTGCGACGGGACGGAGGCACATATGCAGAGCTGGCGGAGGAGGCGGGACGGAGGTGCGGCCGTGTAATATATGCAGGGCTTAAGCGACTCCCTGTTTTATTATCTTTAGTAATTATCGTATTATTTATCCTTCGGATTTCATGACATTTAGTATTTCTATAATGCAAAATAAGAAATACTAAATGTAATGAAATCCTAAGGGTAAATAATACGATAATTAGTAAAGATAATAAAACAGAAGGAGTCGCTAAAGTCCTGCATTTATTACACGGTCGCACCTCCGTCCCGCCTCCTCTATTCAGCTCTGCAGATGACGCGGCCGTGTCTTCCATCCCACCTCAGCCCCGCCTCCTCTCATTCAACTGGTCGCTCTGTGTTATAAGTTTACCAAACCAAGATAATGTCTGGTGCGCATGCGCACTTGAGACTCCCATAACCGGAAGTGACGAGGTCCGATTTTTTCACGGGTCCGACAAAATTTTACAACACCGGTATACATGTCTATTCTGCACAAGGTATGGACAAGTCCTGTGGGATCCATGCCTGGTTCATTTTAATGAACGTGAGCTTGTCCACATTGGCTCTGGACAGGCGGCTGGGCTTGTCTCTGATAACGCCCCCTGCCGTGCTAAATACATGTTCAGATAATACACTGGCTGCAGGGCAGGCCAGCACCTCCAAAACGTAAAGGGCAAACTCAGGCCATATGCCCAATTTGCCTTCTGAGGTGCTGGCGGTGCCCCGGCTACGTTGGCTACCTCTTCCTCCTCCTCCTCCTCTGCCTTCGCCTTGTGCTTCCACTGTGCCCCCCACTGTCAGGTGGGAATGCCACCAGCAGCGCGTCTACCAGCGTGCGCTTGTACTCACGCATCTCTCGATCACGCATCTTATGATCACGCCGAAAGTGTGCACAGATGGCCCACACTTTCTGCAGCAGCTCTGACATATGGGGGTAATTTTTAACCACTTTCCTACAGTGCACTTTCACCCCCTTCCTGCCCAGACCGATTTTCAGCTTTCAGCGCTCTCACACTTTGACTGAGAATTACTCAGTCATGCAACACTGTACCCATACAAAAATTGTGTCCTTTTTTTCACACAAATAGAGCTTTCTTTTGATGGTATTTGATCAATACTGGGTTTTTTATTTTTTGTGCTATAAATAAAAAAAGAGTGAAAATATCGTGAAAAAACGCATTTTTCTTTGTTTCTGTCATAAAATTTTGCAAATTAGTCATTTTTCTTCACAAATTTTGGCCAAAATTTATACCGCTACTTATCTTTGGTAAAAATAACCCAAGTAAGTGTATATTATTTGGTCTTTGTGAAAGTTATAGAGTCCACAAGCTATGGTGCGAATCATTGAAAATTGATCACACTTGATCACGCCTATCTCATTTCTTGAGACACTAAAAAGTCAGGAAAGTACAAATACCCCCCAAATGACCCCTTTTTGGAAAGTAGACATTCCAAGGTATTTAATAAGGTGCATGGTGAGTTTTTTGAAGTTGTAATTTTTTCCCACAATGCTTTGCAAAATGAAGATTTTTTTTTTTTTTCTTTTTACAAATTGCCATATTAACAGGTTATTTCTCTCACACAGCACATGTATACTTGCAACTACACCCCAAAAGACATTCTACTACTCCTCCTGAGTATGGCGATACCACATGTGTGAGACTTTTTCACAGCCTGGCCACATACAGAGGCCTAACATCCAAGTAGCAGCGTCCGGCATTCTAGGAGCATAAATTACACATATAATTTCCTGACAACCTATCGCACTTTTGAAGGCCCTGGAGCACCAGGACAATGGAAACCCCCATAAAATGACCCCATTTTGGAAAGCAAACAGCCCAACGTATAATTTTTGAGGCATAATGAGTCTTTTGAATATGTCATTTTTTTCCACAAGTTTTTGGAAAATGTGGAAAGAAAATGAAAACACATTTTTTTTACACAAAGCTGTCCATTTATGCAATATTTCTAACACATAGCATGTGCATAGCAAAAATTGCACCCCAAAATACATTCTGCTATTCCTCCTGAGTATGGCGATACCACATGTGTAACACTTTTTCACAGCCTGGCCACATACATAGGCCTAACATCCAAGTAGCGCTTTACACAAAGTTGTCCATTTATCCACTTTAAGACTGGGCCTATTTTTGACACTTGGTGTTTACAAGCTAAAATCATTTTTTTTGCTAGAAAACTACTTGGAACCCCCAAACATTATATATTTTTTTTTAGCAGAGACCCTAGAGAATAAAATGGAGATCGTTGCTATATTTTTTATCACACCATATTTGCGCAGCAGTCTTCCAAATGCGATTTTTTAAAAAAAAATTCACTTTTTTTGAACTAAAAAATAAGAAAACAGTAAATTTAGCCCAATTTTTTTGCATAATGTGAAAGATAATGTTATGCCGAGTAATTAGATACCCAACATGTCATGCTTCAAAATTGCGCATGCTCACAGAATGGCGCCAAACATTGGTACTTAAAAATCCCCATAGGCAACATTTTAAAAATGTCTGCAGGTTACTAGCTTAGAGTTACAGAGGAGGTCTAGGGCTTAAATTATTGCTCTCGCTCTAACGATCGCGGTGATACCTCACATGTATGGTTTGAACACCGTTTACATATGTGGGCGGGACTTGCGTATGCGTTTGCTTCTGCGCGCGAGCTAACGGGGACAGGGCGCTTTAATTTTTTTTTTTTTTTCCTATTTATTTTATTTATTATTTTTTAATTTTTACACAGTTTAAAAAAAAAATGTTTTGATCATTTTTATTCCTATTACAAGGAATGTAAACATCCCTTGTAATAGAAATAGGCATGACAGATCCTCTTTATTGTGAGATCTGGGGTCAAAAAGACCTCACACCTCACAACTACACTAAAAAAAAAAAAAAAAAAAAAAATTGTTGAAAGAGGAAAAAAAAAGAAAAGAAAAAAAAAAAGTGGCCCTTTAAACTGGTTGCTAGGCAACGTCTTTTGACGTAGCTCCGGTCCTCCAAGACCATAGAGTCGAGTGAGGGCCATCTTGCCCTCACTCGACTTCCTGTCTCTGAGGATCCGGGACCGGATAGTTTTCCCCGCTGCCGGGAAAACGTCTGGGACGCGGCAGGAGGGGGGGGGCACCTATTCCCCTGCACCGTAAGGGTAATTTCGCGGCGAATCCGCCACTGGGACCACCCTTATCTGAAAGCCGACCGCCCGCCGTTTCAAAAAATACCGGGGTTATGGGGGCTATCTGCTGCCATAACCCCAGTATTTAGCTTTTAATGGCCGACGCATATAGTCGTTAGGCGGTCAGTAAGTGATTGCATGCATATGGCAAACAGGTGACGATGACTGATGGGGTGACAGGTGACGATGACTGATGGGGTGACAGGTGACAATGACTGATGGGGTGACAGGTGACGATGACTGATGGGGTGACAGGTGATGATGACTGATGGGGTGACAGGTGATGATGATTGATGAGGTGACAGGTGACGATGATTGATGAGGTGACAAGTGACGATGATTGATGGGGTGACAGATGACAATCACTGACGGGGTGACATGTGATGATAATTGATGGGGTGACAAGTGACGATCACTGATGGGGTGTCAAGTGACGATGATTGATAGGGTGACAGATGACGATGACTGATGGGGTGACAGGTGACGATGACTGATGGGGTGACAGGTGACGGTGACTGATTAAGTGACAGGTGACGGGTGATGGTCACTGATGGGTGACAGGTGACGGGCGGTGCACGGCGGTACTGATGGCAGTCTCTGGTGACCGGTGAACTTTAGGCTACGTTCACATGTGAGCGCAGGGATCATGGGCAGAATAACTGCGATTCTGCCCGCGATCCAGAACTCATTGCAAATCGCGGGACGCCTGTGCGTTGCCCGTGATTTGCAATAGCACCCCAAACGCTGTGCGATGTTGCTGCGATTTCCGCCTGCCGAATCGCGGTAACATCGCGCAAACAACGCATGACGCCCCAAAGAAACTCTTGTACCTTTTTTGGGCGTCATGCGTTGTTTGCGCGATGTTACCGCAATTCGGCAGGTGGAAATGGCGGCAACATCGCACAGCGTTTGGGGTGATATTGCAAATCACGGGCAACGCACAGGCGTCCCGCGATTTGCAATGATTTCCGGATCGCGGGCAGAATCGCGGTGATTCTGCCTGCAATCGCTGCGCTCACATGTGAACGTTATGGGTGTCAATTTCTGGGCACTGATGAGGTGACTGTTGGGTGACAGGTGACATTGGGGGGGGGCTGAGGACTGTGTGGGGGGACATTTATTTTTGTGATTTTACTGTGACAGGTACACAGAGCAGTAACTCACTGCTTCTAGCTCTTCTCCCCTCATACTGGAAACTGTATGAGGGGAGAAGAGCTAGTAACAGTCAGTTATTGCTCTTTGTTTACATTTTGTGATCGGCTGTGAATGGATTCACAGCCGATCACATAGTAAACAGTCACTGTTAGTGACTGTTTACTACCGCCGGTGACAGCTGTGTTCCTACGGAACACAGTGCCACCGACATGACCGCGCTGCGCGCTCCCGATCGCGCATGCGTGGTCATCTTGTGGGCGCCTTCATTGTGATCGGCTGTGTCATTGGAACACAGCCGATCACGTGGGAAACAGCCACGCCCATTGGCTGTTTCCCCCCTGCCGGTGACGGGGGGTGTCCTGGGGACACCCCGACACCGGCAGTGCAGGGCGGCGCGCACGCGATCGCGCGCCTGCCCTGCTTAAACTGCCGCCGTCATATGACGGCGGCCCAGGATAATGATCGCACCGCTCCGCCGTCATATGACGGCGGGCGGGCGGCAAGCGGTTAAGGAACCTCTGCACCACCAAATTCAGCACATGCGCCAGGCAAGGGATGTGCGTCAAACCGGCTATGCCCAGAGCTGCTACGAGATTTTGCCCATTATCGCACACCACCAGGCTGGGCTTGAGGCTCACTGGCACCAACCACTCATCGGTCTATTGTTCAATGCCCCTTCACAACTCCTGCGCGGTGTGGAGTTTTTCCCCCAAACAGGCAAGTTTTAAAACTGACTGTACTGAAGTTGATGGTGAAGGTGTTACCCTGACCGGATGAGGAGGCGGTAGAGGATGAGGAAGTGGAGTAGGAGGAGTTAGCAATAGGAGGCAAACTGAAGCGCCCTGCAATCCTCAGTGGTGGAAGGACATGCGCCAAACTGCTATCCGCCTCAGGCTTAGCCGCCACTGCATTTACCCAGTGTGCTGTTAGGGAGATATAAGGTCCCTGACCATGCTTACTGGTCCACGTATCCGTAGTTAGGTGGACCTTGCCACAGATTGCGTTGCGCAGTGCACACCTGATTTTGCCCCCCACTTGGTTGTGCAGGGAAGGGATGGCTCGCCTGGAAAAGTAGTGGCGGCTGGGCACGATGTACTGTGGGACAGCCACCACCATAAGGCTTTTAAAACTCTGCGTCTCGACCAGACGGAATGACAGCATTCACATTATCTAGGAGGCAGACTTCATGGCAATGGTCTATAACAGTCTAATTCTCCCAGTGTAAAGTGGGAATAAATCTTCATATTTCTATATGAAGATATTGTTGACACATATTACAGTCCCATCTGAAGCAATTCAAACCATTAAGAACCATCTGTTTTTCACTTCCAGTGAAGGGAATACTGTCACAGAGACAAACAATTGAAAAAAAATAAAAATGTAGTTGCATTATTTGGGTAAATAGGGGTGGGAGAAGAAAAGCAGCGCCACCTCAGTGTAGATTAAAAGGTTATTTATTACATAAAAACAATGTAGTAACTCACACAGAGGAAATCGTTGATCAGCAAATGGTGATGGTTCATCTGCAACACTGCAGGGATGTTCGGGAAGTACACTGTGGCGGCCGTGGTCCTGGCTGTGCCGGTGGAGTCCAACACTTCCTGTGGTTCTGGCAGCATTCAGTATCCAGGCTTACATCCAATAGTGGCAGGGGGGTTCTCACATTTGGAGCATGCGTGCTCCTTCCTCAGGCAATGCCTGAGGAAGGAGCATCGCCTGAGGAAGGAGCAGGCATGCTCCGAACGCGAGCACCCCCCTGCCACTATTGCATGTAAGCCTGGATACTGAATGCTGCCAGAACCACAGGTTGCTGCCAAATAACCTTTTAATCTACACTGAGGAGGCGCTGCTTTTCTTCTCCCACCCCTTTTTGTCTGTTGCAGAGTCCCTCTAGCTCTGTATGAAGCCTGCAGCCACCTCCACCATCCATCTCCACTAACCCCAGGGATTGAACTATCCTGCATACCTCCTAAAAAGACTACCTACAGCCACAGTTGAAACTTTTTTCATAAGATCGAATGTACTTGACTCTTTCACTGGCGCAGGTCGAACGTTGCGTATATGTACCTGTCTTATTTGGGTAAATGACTTTTTACTACTCCACTTTTAATAAGTGATAACCTTTCCATTTAGGGTCTTGGTATTTGTGGTAGGGTTAACCTTCCATTTTTGCCCATTGATTGGCAAAATATTCAATGTTGGTATTGGGTCACTTTAAGAAAAAAAAGCATCTAAAAACTTGTCTATATTTAAAATGTAAACCAAAGAAGATATGGATAGGGTTTGTAAGGAAAAGGGTTCAATATTGATATGGGAAATGATTATTGACACAAACACACCCACACAAGATGAACTGGATGGACTAGTGTCTTTATTCAACCATTCCAACTATGTAAATATGGCTGTATTTAAACTTGCCGACCAGCAATGTACCCATATGTCGCTGAACTTAGCTTCAAGTGGTTATAAGGGGATGATGCCTGCATCTACATCTGCAGGCATCAGCCCAATACTGCATTTACAAACTGGCGGTCAGATTTCTTGTAAAAGCAATTCTAAAAGCGAAATAGCCACTGGGTTGCTTTTACAAGCAGCAGAAAGGGCTCCCCCCCTCTTGCCGCCTTCCGCAGTTTGCTTGGGCTCTCCTGTCCCACTATCTCTGTCACATCCACCAGCTAGTCGAACAGCTGAACAATAACGAGATCAGATCAATGGCTCTCTGCTTTGGTAACACGGAAGGGATGGCCTGACATCACTTCCAGTTAACCTGGATGTCTACGGCGCTATTTTAAAAAAAATCAAAAGCATTAAAAAACACAGATCTTGGTGTTTTCAATACTTTTAAGGGCAGAAGAGGGATTTCTCTCCATGAAGAGTACCTGTCACATGCCTATTGCTGTCACAAGGATGTTTACATTCCTTGTAACAGCAACAAAAGTGGTAAAAAAAAATAAAAATTAAAGCAACAGTGCCCTCCTCTCCCTCGTGTTCACACTAAAAGGCAAATTCGCTCGTCAGTCCTGAATGCAAGTACATACGGTAGCAATTGTCCCACACATGTGAGGTATCGCCACGAACTTCAGAAGAGCAGTAATTCTAGCACCAGACCTCCCCAGTAAATCTAAAGTGGTAACCTGTAAAGGCTTTTAAAACGTCAGTTATAGATAGGAAAATGTACATAGTTTGTCGCCATTGCATGGCCATATGCAATTTTAAAGTGTGACATGTTTGTTATCTATTTACTCAGCGTAACATCATCTTTTGTATTTTACACAAAAATTGGGTTAGGTATTGTGTTTTTTTTGCATTAAAATTCAAAAAAGTGTATTTTTTCCCAGAAAAATCGCGGTTAAAAAAACGCTGCGCAAATACAGCGTGATATAAAAAAATTACAAAACCAACCATTGTATTCTCTAAGGCATCTGCATTTAAAGGGTATATAATGTTTGGGAGTTCTAACTAATTTTGAGCATAAAATACAGATATTTACATGTAAATAAAAGTGTCAGAAAAAAGCCCGGAGGTCAAGTGGTTAAATAAGTTGGACATGATTGTTATCATTCATTATGCTATTTAATTAGGTTAGCTAAAGTGTAAATGATAACTTTGAGAAATTGTAGTGAAATAAATATCATTTTTTTTTCTTTTTTAATTTTGATACCCTTAATTGTTACTGTTAATGTCAAGTTAGAAAATCCTTTTGCCAGATATTAGCTGAAATAATGAATATCTCCATTTATAGCAAGTCTTGCTCTCTCCTTTTCATGTCAGATTAGCAACAAATCTAACAGTTACAACTTACTTTCTTGTGTTTGCAATTTTATTTGCTGGAATCTACTTAGTTCTGATGACAAACATAACCAGCATTTGTAGTGCTGCTAAGTATGAAGTATTACAAAATGAATATTAATAAACAGCTTTATCTACTGAGTGTGCATTAATCTTTGCTTTATCATTCTCTCATCTATGGCTTGGCATTTTGGTTCTATTGATAGAATTGTTAGAATGCATTTAATTTACTCCTCTCAAGCCAACTGTTACTCTCAAGAGGATTTTTACTCTACATGGATACTGTTTGCTTACTAACTGCTTTAGTCTTGTTGTATATTCAAGTAAATGAATTTTAAACGTTTGTATATTGAACACATAGAACTGCTCACCCACGTATTATCCAACAGAGGTGTAGATAGACAGGCAAATGCTAAGAAGAATTAGGGGGGCAGCAAAACAACTTATCTCAACAATCAATACACCTACAGGCAAAATATTATGATGAGTGATGTTATATTGATATTTTCAAATGACATAGTATCTAGACAGAAGAAGGCACAGTGTCTATACCAATCAGACAGCTGATTTATGTACAGACATGTTTGCTTTTAAGCATCTACATCGATTATTATGCTCCAAGAGATCAGTATTGTCAAAATATATATAAAGTAAGATCTGAACAGATTGACTAGATCACATTAATTTGAGAAAAGAGAAAATGAAAGTGATTGTAAAGCCTTGTTTTTTTGGCAAAAAAACCCCCAAACATGTTATACTTACCTGCTCTGTGCAGTGGTGTTGCACAGAGCAGCCCAGATCCTCCTCTTTTCGGCTCCCTCTTCAGCTCTCCTGGCCCTTCCCTCCTGTTCAGTGCCCCCAGAGCAAGCAGCTTGCTATGGGGGTACCCGAGCTAAGTCGCAGCTCTGTGTATCCATTCAGACACAACGCCATGGCCTGCCTCCACCCCATCTCTCCTAAATGGCTCACTGAATTTGATTGACAGCAGCGGGAGCCAATGGCGCTGTGCTGCCGTCTCAGTCAATCAGGAGAGAGAGACTCGGGCAGCCGAGATACTCCCGTAACATCCTTGGATAAAGAAGGGCTCAGGTAAGTATTAGGGGGCTAAGGAGGGGGTGGGCTGCTGCACACAGAAGGATTTTTGTCTTAATGCATTGAATGCATTAAGATAAAAAAAAAACTTCTGACTTTACAACCACTTGTTCTGGACATTTTTTAGATAGGCAACTCCAATCCTCATATTGATTAGTGGTTCCAAATTAATAACTACTGCTGTAGGGAACAGACACAAAAAGATAAACTCTGCATCTTTCCAAAATAACTGTTCTGTTTTATTTGACCCAATTGAAGGCTTTTATACACATGATTACGTAGGTATCGCATTAATATTACAATTGTACTTTTATGGTATATTAGGAAAATGGTGCTTCCTATATGTAATTTATATAATATAACCGGCAGCTGCCATAAATCTTTTTGGGAAATCCCAAAAAAAGTACAATAACTGTGACAATCTGAGGCGCTAAACAATACCAGTAAGTGCCCGTTCACATACGAGCTATTTCGCACCGTGACCTCGGAGCGGCCCCCACGGACTTCATAACATTGAAGTCTATGGCGGTCGCCTCCTGGTCGCCCCAAAGAAGCTCCGGACCCTTTTTCGAAGTCGGAGCGACTTGTGTCGCTCCTATTAGAACGGGTCCGCAGCTTCCCTATGGGAGGCGACCTACGGCGACCTGTGAGGCGACCAGGTTGCCTCACAGGTCGCCTCAGTGTGAACCGGGACTTACAGTGTTGTTATTTTAAAGTGCCAAATTGTAACTCATACGTGAATAACATATAAAAATATATAAAACCTTTTTGTGAAACATACATAGTTGAAATAACAATAATTACAACACATGTATTACAAATAATTGCTATATATGTGACTGGGTATCCTCTACACCCCGTGCTTGATGTGCTGGAATAATCCCGTCTCACGCGTGCTCATAAGTGATAATCTTCTACCTCAATATTAGGGGGCCACTCATCAGACGTATTTGGACTACCAGGACCCACACAGCTTTGATATATTATAAATCACCAATTAGGTCTCGACTTTCAAGCCAGTTATCTCTTTCCATAATACTCATAGTTTGGGTAAGTATTTATACCATGGCTTTAAGTTGTTAAACCAGGCTTCAGAGCTAAAGGATTCCCAGAAAAAAACATATGTGAATAATCATGCAATACTGTTTATTAAAATATCCAAGATATAATTAAAACTATTAAGAATGCACTCACATGTTATTGTGCCCTATGCCGCACAATTTCTAGAGCATTTTGTATGCAGCAGTTATCGCTGTTCTACCAAGATTCGGCATGCATTCCAACTGCGCTCCACCAAGAACCGGAAATGATGAAACCAGAAGCATCACTGCTACGGACCTCAACCCTCTTCACCGGAATGGCGTCTTCAGGAAGACTTCCTGTAGAGGATACCCAATCACATATATAGAAATTATTTGTAATACATTTATTGTAATTATTGTTATTTCAACTATTTGTTACACAACAAGGTTTTATATATTTTTATACGTTATTCACTTATGAGTTACTTTTTGGCACTTTAAAAAAACAACACTGTAATTTTTATTGTGTAGCGCCTCCAGATTGTCACAATTATTGTAATTTTATGGTAACAAGGGGCATAAAATAGGCAGGCTAATTCTAATCAAGACTCAAAAGAATGCAAACATGTAATGGAAACATTATTAGTGCTGTGTGCACAGTGTGCAATACATACAAAATAAAGTACAATAATATACAGGATGCACAAATTTCCTTTACAATCTCCCCTCTTTTGATCAATATTTTGATCACTAACCATACCTGCTATCACCTTTAACTTCGAACCTCCACACGCTTAGGTGGAGGTAGTCCCGGCGAAAGAGGCAAACTCCATTGTGGAGAATAATAGCTGAGAGCAGCTTTTTCATTACAAAATGACTTTTCATTGTAAAAAACAATTGATAAAAAATATTTACAGAGTAATTGACTGAACTACTTTTTAAATCACATTAAATATATATATATATATATATATATATATATATATATATATATATATATATATATATATATATATATATATATATATATATATATATATATATATATATATATATATATATATATATATATATATATATTCTTTACAATTAAAGCATTTGAATAAACAGTACCCCAAACTGTGATTCCAAGAGGAAAGCAAATCAAACAAAGCCATCCTTTCATTTAGTCATTTTGCAATGTCTGGTGTGGATTCAGATGACTTTTCCTTCAAGTTTTGTAAACAGTACATGAAATAGACGCTGTATTGTGTCTCCACACATTTCCCTATATATGAATGTCTACTAACAATCCACAATTTTATTTAATTTTAACCAGTGGTCTTGTTCTTGAAGCCTACAGTCTCAAGTAGATTAACGAGTGTCAACTAGCTTTGCATAATAGCTCAAGTTGAAAGGGTAGCATAACAAATTTGCTATACTTTCCAGAAAAAGTAGGCCCAAGTCAAGAGATGTATTTTGAGGCCTGATATGAATATATCATCATGCTCTCTGCAAACTTCCAATCACCTCCCAAATTTCTTACAGCAACACCTCCATGTGCTTTAGAAGTGAGCTTCCAAAAACAAGTATTAAAATATCTTTGCATACATTTTAGAATTATAAAGGATAACTCCACTTTCATGGGAAAAAAAGGCAAATAAAAAAAAAAATAATATAGCGTTTACAACTGCGACTTAAGTCACATTGTAATTGAATGTTATTAAAAATGATCTTTCCTTTTCAATCTGCAGTACTGTAATTTTCTGTAATACAATATGGCTACATGAAAGCGTTCTCTACACAGATGGTGTACAGAACTCCCCCTGAAAGTGTAATTTCTTGCTTGTGTGATTGGCTCACTGATTATCCCAGAAGTCTGCACTAAGACTCAAGTCATATTTATGCCATTGCATGCAACAAAAATGTAATTTTTGGTGAGATACTCCCAAAGGGAAATCATGTCTAAAGGGATACAAACCCTGCAACTTTCCTCATTAGAGCCCTGCACTGCAGGTACAGCAGCTGATTGATAATTATAAAACCACTCCTATACAGATTACACATTACACCATTCCCATACAGATTCACTCTGAACAAGGACACAGGCAAACAGGTATTTTTTTTATACAACAAAAGGTAGGTGTAATGATATCCTGCCTGGACACACGGAAAGCTGTAGGAAGCTGCCATGTTGTTCAGTCCTTATGAGTCAGTCTTGCAGAACAGGTACACATTGCCACAGTGATTACCTCCTCCCTCCTCCTTTAATTCATGTAATTAATAGGTTCTACACTTCAAAAGAGCCTTATCTCAACTCAGAGACACCAAAAAACCCACACTTAGGCCTGTGCAAAGCTGTAAACTGCTAAGTGAGTCCCGGCAGGATGTCTGTTTCTTCTGTCCAGGCCTATCATAAAACTATGACCAAATAAGGATAACCAGAACTAATGGGGATTGTAAAAGGCAATCATAGAGCTCTGCCCAGTTCAAAACTTAACAAATCCACACGATTTAGAAACTCAGACAGGAACATAACAAATTAAAAATAAGTATATATTTAAATAAGAAATGTTGTACTGAATGAAATAAGGTCATACATGACCACATCAGCACATATAGAAGGGAAGATAGCTGTCAGATATTCCCTGGGTGACAAGTTTATCTGCACTATCCTGTGTTTAGTATCCCTGGACGATAAATTCAGTGCTGAACAATAATCTATCAATTTCAAGAATGCAACTGGTACATATTGGAAGATATGAATAGTGGTATAAAACTGTCTGTAGAGGCAGGACCTGATATTGTCATAACCCCAGAAAGGCTCATGGTCACTCGGTTTTATTGGTCAGCAGCCTCTGTCAACACCCCTTTGATCCCAGAGAAAAAGGGAGATCCCTAACCAGTTGAGAGATCTCCTTTACCATCAAAGTAGGAACATCTGTCAAGTTTGAGAACCAATAACACCTGGCTCATCGACTGAACTCTGATAACACCCAGGGCATTTATTGCAAGTATTCTTCCTCCTCAATTCTACCTCATTTTTCTATTGCTGAATTATGTCTCTATTTCTTTGAAACACCTTTTATCTGTATATATTTATTTGCACGAACTTTGACCTTTTCATTATTAAAAACCTTATTTTGAAAAGTTAAAAGAAAACAGGACCCCGTCCTGTATCAGGAGGACTTTACTGGCATAGTGAGACCATATTACACTTGTTAAAGGTATCAAAATATTTATTTAGAAAACATTAAATCTATGTCACATGACATGAAATACATACTGCATTGAAACCACTTTGACAACAAGGTCACAGTCAAGAACAGGTACCCCCTACCCCCGGTACCTTAACTTTTTCAAAGGCTTAGGTCAGCAACGATCTTCACAAAACTGGATCTCCGAGGGGCATACAATCTGGTCTGCATACGAGCTGAGGATGAATGGAAGACAGCATTCCGTACTTTATTTGGGCATTTTGAATACCTAGTGATCTGTTTTGGCCTGTGTAATGCACCTGCCACATTCCAGCATTTTGTCAATGACATTTTTAGAGACTTTTTGGATCTTTTCATCATCATCTATCTGAATGGGCCTGAATGTCACCTCCAAGCCACAGCATGAGCAGGCCAGCCCAAGATTGCCTGCAACTAGCATAGACTCTCCTCAAATGCTGGAAACATTACAATGCATTAGGGAGATGGATCCTATGGTGTACCCGCAGTTTCTGAAATGCCAGGCTGTGGCTGAGAGAGAGGAGCGCAGGGCTGCGGTTGAGAGAGAGGCTGCGGAATGCAAGGCTGAGAGAGAGGCTCCACAGAGGGAGGCTGATCATCGGCACAAACTGGAGATTCTGCCTTGATTCCACCCCAGCAGTTGTCCTTGTGTGTCACAGGACAGCTGGCTGGCACTTGTAGTCCTACATCTCAGCCAGCACTGCAGACTGTCAAAAGCCCTGAAATGTTCAGCAGGCCAGCTGTTTGCTTGATTAGAAAAATAAGCAGATAGGTTTGACAGGTCTACCGCCAGAAGGCCTGGAGACAAAAAGGGTCAAATGGCTGCTCCTTGTGTCTAGACAACATAGAAGGCATGTGTTAAAGGTGTCACCTGATAAGGTCTGTGAATATACATGTGAAATCAGGAATGCTAGGGCTGGAGTAAAACACATTGGTTTGTGGCCTAGCTTGATTCTCATACAACATCCCAGCACAGCACATGTCATGGGCAGAGGCAGTAAACCTGAATTGGAAGAGATAGGTGCTCTGGAAGATGTGGTAGCTGACACTCAGGGAGTGGGCTTAGGAATTCAGCTGAAATCACCCTTTTTCTCCCTACAGGTACCTACCTTGTGGCTGTGCTTACAGCATGCAATGTCAGGGTCATGGGAAACCCTAGGAGGGCACACCATGGCATCCGTGAGTTGGGCGGCTAGGTTTCTCCTCCCCTCACCCCTGAAACCAGCCTTGTCTTGCAGGAGGCGCAGACAGGTGGGGCAAAGGAGACTGAGGGAAGGCTGCAGTTAAGGGTCATTCAGTGAGCTCGTGGGGCTGGATTCCACCAGAAGTCCTGGTCCCCAAAAGGGATCAGAAGACTAGGCTTTGTAGAGCCCTTTAAAAATGTAATGCCAGCCCTGTAGTTGTGGCCTACCCCATGCCCAGAAACCATAAGTTGATGGATCAGCTGGCAGGTGCCCCCTGTCTAACCATCATGAACCTGAGCAGGGGGAGTGAACCAAACCCTCTAACCAGAACGGCTCAGGACAAGTCAGCATCCACCACCCCATGTGGCTTGCCTGCATTTACGACAAAGCTAGTTGGGGTTGAGTACGCATTAGCCACTTCTCTAAGGATCATGGATGATCTATGGGGAGGGGTGGAACCTTGTGCAGTGGCCTGCTTTAGGGGCCTGGTAGTGTTTGGCTCTGTCTGGATGGAACACCCAGGGCTCCTGTCAGCAGTCCCGAACAATCTAGCAGGGCGTAGTTTTACTGTCAGATGGACATGTAAGCGGTTTGGTACTGGGAACAGCAGAGAGGAGTAGGCACTCAGAGATCTGGAACTAGGAAGGTTGAGGCTATCAGGGCCTGGCCTACTCCTCAAACCAAAAGATTGGTTACATCATCCCTGGGTACAGCTGGCTACAGTAAGATGCTGGGATGCAACTACAGTAGCTCAGCTGAACCCGTGACTGACCGACCCAATGGGAAACTGACTAAAATGGCATCCTTGATACCAGCATGTAAGGAGGACTGTCCCACCCTGATGGAGGTACTGGCTGGTGCACCTGGGACATTGGCCCCGGAATTCAACTGTCCGGCACACACTGATGCCACTACCTTTGGGTAAGGTGCAGCCCCGACCCAGAGGGATGAGAAAGGAGAGGAATTTCTCATCCTCAACCTATGCAGGAAGGCACTTTTTAGACAGTTAACATATGCCATCCTTAAACAGAGGTGTCTTGTGATCGGGTGGGCACCACAGAAGCTGTCATGTTATCCAGGTGGTTACAGCCGACTGGTACTCACCTATCAAAAACCACTTTGTCAGCCAAACCATGTTGCTAGGGAGAACAACCCACTCCTCAGAGGGAACCTGGTTTTCCAGCAATACAGTTGGACCAGACCACACAAAGGTAAATACCTTAGTAAGGTGGACCTGTGGGTTGACAAGCCAAGCTGGCAGCAGATGGTTGCATCAAGAGGAAAATTGCAGTTCCCTCCCATGCAACCACCTGAGGGGGGAGGTGTAATGATATCCTGTACTGCACATGAAAAGCTGTAGCAAGCGGCCATGTTGTTCAGTCATTATGAGTCAAGAGAAGGAACCCCCCAGTGGGTCTTTGCAAAAGTAATATACTGCTATTAAGCAATGAAAGAAGTTTTTATAAAAAGTATAATTTTATTACAAAAAATATCTAAAAAAAAAAAGACATAATATACAGTACATACATAGAGAAAGAATGGGTGGCTGGCCCTAAAATGACAACATCATATGATAGGTACAAATGTAACAGTAACAGTCATACTGTTACATTTATACCTAGTTATCATATGATGTCATTTTAGGGCCAGCCACCCATTCCTTCTCTATGTATGTACTGTATATTATGTCTTTTTTTTATATATTTTTTTGTAATAAAATTATACTTTTTATAAAAACTTCTTTCATTGCTTGATAGCAGTATATTACTTTTGGAAGACCTTTAAAGTCCCACTGGGGGGTTCCTCCTCTTTTTTCAATAAATCGGGATGTGGTCTCACCGTTAGACTCTTTATTCCCCCAACCAGCCCCATATTTAGTCATTATGAGTCAGCCATGACAGTCTTGCAGAACAGGTTCACATTGCCGCAGCAATTACCGCCTCCCACCTCCTTTAATTCATGGAATGTATAGGTTCTACACTTCAAAAGAGCCTTATCTAAACTCAGAGACATTAAAATGCCAGCGCTTAGGCCTGTGCAGAGCTGTAAACTGCTAATTGAGTCCTAGCAGGATGTCTATTTCTTCTGTCCAGGCCTATCGCAAAACTATGACCAAATCCATTAAGGATAACCAGAACTAATGGGGATCATAAAAGGCAATCATAGAGCTCTGCCCAATTCACAACTTAACAAATCCACACACGATTCATAAACTCAGACAGGAACATAAAGCATTAATAATAAGTATATAGTTGAATGAGAAATGTTGTACTGAACGAAATAAGGTCATACATGACCACACTAGCACATATAGAAGGGAAGATAGCTGTCATATATTCCCTGGGTGACAAGTTTATCTGAGCTATCCTGTGTTTTCTATCCCTGGACGTGAAATTCAATGCTGAACAATAATCTATCAGTTTCAAGAATGCAAGCAGTACAGATTGGAAGATATGAATAGTGGTATAAAACTGTCTGTAGAGGAGGGACCTGATATTGTCATAACCCCAGGACAGCCCATGGCCACTCCGTTTTATTGGTCAGGGGCATCTATCACCTGGCTCATCGACTGAACTCTGATAACACCCAGGACATTGATTGCAAGTATTCTTCCTCCTCAATTCTACCTTATTTTTCTATTGCTGAATTATGTCTCTATTTCTTTGAAACACCTTTTTCTGTAAATATTTTGTTTGCACCCAACTTTGACCTTTTCATTATTAAAACCTTATTTTGAAAAGTGTTAACCTTGTCCCTAAGCTCTTAATGCAAGTTAAAAAAGGACCTGCCTCTTGAAGAGTGCTACTGTATAGAATAAATCCTATTAACATACCTGTCTGTGGTGACAGTGTGTGCTACAGACGATTTTTCTAAAATCATAACTGGTATTGCTAGAATTATGAGCTTCCTCCTGCTCGGACCAAACGGAGGTGGTGGCCTTTAAATGGTTAATTGCTTAATTAGTCCAGTGACAATCGCTCTCAGCCTGTTGGCCCCTAGATTGTGGTCCCGTGAGCTGAAAAATCTTCGTGCAGGTTGCAGCTGAGAGTGGCATTGTTACATAAGTGAAAGCGTGGTGTGAGATTGGCCGGTCCTTTGTCATGAGTTAGTGAGGAGGGCTGAGATCTGATACCTGCATCCGGCACAGTAGGTATCTGCAACACAGTTTGTAAAAATCTTTGTAATGTACATAGATCACCCAGAGGGGAATGTTTTTTCCCCCAACAAAAGTAGAGTTATTGTTTAAATATTTAACATAAATTAAAACAGAGATTGAAAGCATATTTAAAAACATGTTTCAAATAAATTGTTGGTAATTGTAAACATATGCCTCATGGTTTATATTTTGTTAATGGCAGTGGAAAAAGGATTAACCCCCCCCCCCCTTTTGTTTTATTAAATGGCATTACTGTCACTTTTATTTGTTTCATTTTATTCTGTTATAAAAATACATTTTAAATATAAACATTAGTTTTCTTTGCTGGTAATGCAGACAGTTTTAACATACGAACTAGATTAGTGGTGAAGACAATTGCAAATTTTTAAGTGTACATATTTACAAATGACTTTTCCAAGTATAAAGAATGTTCAGTGTTATGGCTGTCTTCTTTTTTCAGGTCCATGCTTTTTGTATGGCCTAATACAGAGAGAGGTAGCTGTTAGAGTTGAATTAGACAATCTAAAAAGCCAGACAATCTGTCAGACTCACAGGTTATCTGACTTTTTAATTTCTTTTAATTTATTGGTTGCTGAGTTGAGGGTCAGTTTACACTTTTTGCGACGTAACATTGCAATGAAACCATTTCATGTAAACCATTATAAAAGAGACATGTTTGCTCCTATGTGATAATAAAATAAGTGTAAAAAATAATAAAAAATGCAGGTAAATAAATGAAACAAAGTGAAATAAAAAGTCATATACAGTATATACAGTGTACATAGCACACACGCACATACTTAATACCCAGTACATAGTACATGTACACACACTAAGGACCTATAAATGTAAACAGAGCCCCATTAGGCTGCACATTTTATATTCTTGCAACAATTACACATTTAGAACACATTAATAGGTATAGTTTAAATTCTTGCCTCCAGTTTAGGACCATTGCACTCATCTCGCTAACAATACATTTTAGTTTCAGAATGGCTTGATGCTGTAGACCACCTTTTATAACTATTACTCCCAATGATTCTGTTGTTTAGAAAAGTGTCCCTTTATATTGGTAGTCAGTGGGTAAATGTCCCCTTAAATTGCGGTCAGCTTAGTGTCCCACTATATTGGTAGTTATTGGATAAATGTTCCCTTATATTGATGGTGAGAGTAGTATCCCTTTAGCCAGTAAGTCTTCCCTTTATTGACTGTCAGTGCAATGTTCACAATAATGGTCATGAAGAAATTTCCCCATACATGCTTTGCTGGGGTTTATTTTCGCCTTCCTCTGGATCAACAACGGGTTTAGGATTGTGTATATGGGATTGTATGGTTGGGTTTCAATACTGTTTTTTGTTTTTTTGGTTGAACCAGATGAACTTGTGTCTTTTTTCAACCTAACTATGTATATATGTAACATTGATGGCCAGTGTGGAAATAACCTCTTACATTGGTGGCCAGTGTAGACAGGATATCAGTTCATCACTGACCTCCTAATAACTTCTGAAGGAACCATACATTGTAGGACCATAGGTCAATGGTCAATGTAACAGCAAATGTCAATGTCGTATTAACTCATGGTACAAGTGCATCACAACCTATCCATCCTGTGCTATATGCACATAACAACACATACACATATATGTATATATATATAGACATAATTCTTCTACACAAGGTGTTCAAATATGCCTGTAAAGATCTGATTAGTGATAAGCAAGAGGGTTAATTATGTTTCCTATGCATAAAACACAAAATCAAACAAATGCATCAACTTTGTTCATATCAGATCCTCAAGTACAAAATATATTGATTCCTTACATTAATATATGAATGGTAATGGCATCTACGCAGTGCTGGCTCCAAAAAACATTACACTTTGATCACAAGTGAAGATACTTTGCACTTATAAGAATGATGGTATAGGCTGAAACTCAAACAGTAGCTAAATTCCAGTTTAACTTCTCTTTGTAAATACTGCTATGAACTGGCTGTTACCTGATGATCTAAACCCCACAAACCTTTCAAAATGATGTCACTAGGTAAACAATCATTTGTTGAACTGTCCTTTATTCATGCTCACATAATCTGGAAATTGGTTTAGTAAAAATAATAAAATGCCTCATATCAATACATTTCAAGTGAGCTCATGTTCTGTAGTGTTGACAATAAATCACACTGAAATTCATTACCTTGAGACCTCAGACACATCAAATATCTTTTATCACATATGGAGTGGAAAAGGATCAAATGCAATGGTCTTGAATGAAGTTGCTTCTGCATATTATTATGATGTTATCAAGCTGACAACACAAGCCATTTTGTGTTTATATTCTTGACATTACATCACCCTACAGCTATATGAATACATTCCTATGGAATTATCTAAAATATGTATAATGTCTTAAGATGTATATTTTTGATTGACTGATCACACCCTTTTGACAAAATGTTCTTTTGGATTTACAGTCCAACTTCTTCCAAGTTGCCAGAAAAATACGTGATGGCTTGATGCTTATGTTCTTTGCCATTAACAATGTGGTGACCTAATCTAGATTTATATTATATTTAATTAGGAAACATTCATCTACCGCTTGAAATTATGGTTCAGGTAATGTTGTTACTAGTTCACATTGGTGGAGATCAGTCTTTTTCAATCAGCATGCCTTGAAGCTTATTCAGAGGTGCCTTGGAAAAATGCCTAAAAATGTATCAAAAATTGTATACAAGCCAGCAGGTGGATGAAGCCTGTCTTTTAGTTACACAAAGCCATAGGTTTTCATTATGCACCATTACCACTTTCTAGACACTGGCATCCAAACAACCAATGATGTCATCAGTTGATAAGGAGGATGTCTGCTGTCGCCACAACATCCTTGTTTTACCCTCCTCTGCCTCTCGCCCTCAGTGCTGGGGTCACATTAGCTGACTGATGGAGAGAAATTGAGGGAGAAGAGAAACATTGGAATACTAGTCAGCACCAGTGTGCAAAAATGTATTTGCTTTGGAAGAAAAAAAATCACCTACAACGTTGGGTGTCCTACATGTGTGGATGTTGCTACATTATGTAATACTATTAGATTAGTTTTTTTTTTCATTTTAGAATAGGGTGCCTTGAGACTGTCTATAGTTTTAAAGGGTGCCTTGAGACTGTCTATAGTTTTAAAGGGTGCCTTGAGATTGTCTATAATTTTAAAGGGTGCCTTGAGATTGTCTATAATTTTAAAGGGTGCCTTAACTAAAAAAAAGGTTGAGAAACACTGGTGCACAGTGCACAGTGGAGTAGATACAATATTTTATTACAAAAATAATGAGTGAAGGGGAAATGCTCTGTGCTGAGCGGCTTCCTGTTCATTCACAAATTGAAGCATAGTAAACACAATTTGCTCCAGTTATAAATGAACACAGTGAATGAGTGGGTTCACTGTGTTCATTTCGAAAAGGAAGGGGTCTGTAAATTACATATTTAAAAATCCCTTCCCCCACTCCCCATTCTGAAGCATCCCCCTTAGCAGCTGGGAGGAGAGGTGGGAAGCCAGGAGCAATATGAGGTGGGCTGGGGGAGGCAACACAGGGGAAAGCCAGGGCCGTAGGGGGAATGTTCACCGCACATAGTGATTAGGGTGTGCCCAGGCACACCTGGCACACCCCCTGCGCATGCCAATGCTTACTACTAACCTGTCTTATCAGAGTCACTCCTTCGCTAGTGTGGGGAGATTCAGCATTGTTCCTGGGCCACTGAGGGAAAAATTGCAAAGAGGTGTGTGTAATCCCCGATGATTTTGCTGCTGGCGATGTGTCACACAAAATGTTTCCTTAGTAACTGATATACAATTTATGGATGTAGCAAGGAGGAGCAGCAGACCTTGTAGTACACCTGTCATGGGAGAAGTATGGGGGCTGACCTTCTGAAAACAGTAGTTGGCAGCCTCTCGTTTTAATATTTTTTAGTCACACACCCAGCACATGCATTTTGAAAATGTCAGGTGCAGCTATGTTCCCCAAGCTATTTTTTAGAAATCTCTGCCTCAAATGTGAAAAAACATGACCACATCAATAAATAGGAGCTGCCTGGTCACTGGGGCATAATGTTGCCACCCTTTCTCTGGTCTTATTGTTATTTTCTTTTTAATAATATTGGCAACATGTTAAATCTTTACCAGCCAGGCCAGCCAAAAAGCTACTCTTTTTTAGGGTGACACGGCTCTGTCCTTGTTCCCCAGCTGTGCTCTCAATTTGACACCCTACCACAGGGGCTTCCAATGGTAACTCTTTTTAACATACATTACACAGGTATGTTCCATTGTTATCACCATTAGTAAATTTACTTTGAAAACTGCCATGCTGCTGTTGTTGGAGTGCATGGATGTATGAATCATGACCATGAAGAAATCAGCAGCACTGAGATGCAGAAAAAGTGAAAACCGTATATATGTTTATTATACATAGTCCTTTCACCATCTGAATGGTATTCCATTTAAGGGTAAGTTCATCTTTAGTAAAATTTTATGTTACAAAATTAAAGTGGCAGTAAACCGCCACCGATTTAGATTTTTTTTTTAAAACCTGCAAGGCAAAGTTATATTGTGCTAGTATGGCATACTAGCACATTGTGTGAAACTTACCTTGGATTGAAGCACTCTAGAGGGGTTTTTATTTTCACCTGATCTTCCTTCTGGGTTCGCAAATTCTGGCTGTGTTTGTGACGTGGGAGCCGCCGCTTACAGCACAGGACTCCGAAGAAATGGTTCAGGTGGCCGTTTCTTCATAGTGCATGCACCGGCGACATCGCCGGCTGCATGTACAGTAAATATCCCCTGAACTGTGCACATTTAGGAGATATTTACATTACATACATTTACATTATAATGAGGCTTACCTATAGGTAAAAATCATGCATGGCAATTTACTCCCACTTTAAGGGTGTAACCTGTAACATGCTACTAAATCACCTGCCGCTACCCCGACCCAATCCTTCATTGCGACAGTGGGTGGGGAATCTTCTCCCCGCATCATCTGCCACAATTCAAAAACAGCGTGGTCATGTGAGATGTTGCCCACACGGGTGCATCATTCATTCATTCACATGCCCCCTGTTCTGTGGGAGTCGAAAAACATATACAACAGTGATATATTTACCACTTCTATATATAACATCTTTCCGCACTCACTGGTTCTTAAGGAAGGGGCACACCTATTATTAACCACTTGCCTACCGGGCACTTTTACCCACTTCCTGATCAGGCAAATTTTCTGCTTTCAGTGCTCTGACATTTTGAATGACAATTACTCATGAGTCATGCAACAATGTACCTAAATTAAATCTGTATAATTTTTTTGAGACAGATAGAGCTTTCTTTTGGTGGTATTTAATCACCACTGAGTTTTTTAATTTTTGCTACACAAACAAAAAAAGACCAGAAATTTTGAAAATAAATTTTTTTTCTTAGTTTCTGTTATAAAAAACCTGTTAGAGGTGTACATCCTCTTGACAAAATCTATCTAAGGGTAGACTGAGGAAATTATGTAAGATGCTGGGCCCGAAACCAGAAGTGCAATACCCTCTTTTTTTGTTTGTACCAATTGCTTCTTGTGATACAGTGATCTTATTCTAGATTCATGTAAGCACAATTTAATTTAACTAAAGCAGTGTTTTACAACTTACTACACTATGGAGTGGATTTTGTGCTTCTTTTTTTGAGACCTAATGGAGGTATCCAGGAGATTAGTGGAAGCTTAGAATGGACCCTGGAGAAGGAAGAAGACACCTGGTGGCCTTTCTGTATACTACATCTTGCCTTATATGACCAAATTAAAATTAAAGGCTTTACTAGCTGGTAAGAGTCCATTTGCAATGAATTTTGCTGCATGATAGTGAATCAGTGGTGGGAAGATTATACATCATATTGCTGTAGACAATTATTGATAATTTTGTGCACAAGACTGTATACACGTGGACTGATTCAAATTTTAATATACTGTATGTTTTGTTTCCACAAGTTATTATGATTTATTTTTAAAATGTAAATTATGTGCCAATGGTGAATATAACCAAACAGAAAAAAGGGGTTCACTGTTGTTTCTAGATGCCATATAAGCTAAGGACATGCTGACCAAGCCCTGGAGATCACCTGCTAGGAGGCATACTACCTATCCTCAGAGATACCTCTCTCCTGCAGAATCCATATACCAACCTCTCATCTGTGGCTATTTAAATCTAGCTTTCAATGCATGACCTTCCTCCATTATAAGAGTCTTTTTGACCCAATACCCTCAAACAAAGGCTCGCGATCTTGTCCCATGCCACCTTTGGGGGATCTCAGTAGCCCAGTACCAGGGACGGTTACCCACAGTCTGGAGGTTCAGTCAATCAGTGGTAGAAGCACCGGCATATTAATTCTTGGTTTTAAAATGCTCTGCGGTACCTGTATTATGAACATTCCCCTCTGTGCTGGAATAATAGCAATTCATACTCCTCCTGAGGCGAGTCCTCAAAACGCGTTAGCGGTATGTACTATATTTCTATGTATTGGTATCAATCTTTTGTACTCCTTTTGCCACTACACATATACCTCAAAAGATGTGCTGCTTTTATTCTTGATGTATCACTAAATGTTACCTTTTAAAAAATTTTTGACTATTTTTAGATAGTGCCTATATAGTCCCAATCCTAGAGGGTTATTTGTGTCCAATTGTATACCAGGGATGATGGCACAAATACACTTTAGGCCAGAGCTATTTTTCTAAACAGAAAAAAGGAGGAGAGGGGTACTAAAATGACTAATTGGGAAAAGTGAGAAATGCCCCCAAATGCCCCAAGGGGTGTGACAAGAGGAATGGACTATCTCGGTACCCAAAGACTGTACATATAAAGTAACATACAAATATTTTTATTAATATAAGAACTAAAAATTTATATAAACAAACACATCAATAAAATAACATCTATCACATATTGACAGAGTGTAGCAAAACATGTAGATAAGCAACCACCCTCATTTCCTTCATCTTTCAAAGGGTGTCAAGAAATCAGTGATCTATGTATTCCTACATGGTTTATGCAACATTCAGTCAATATGTAATAGATGTTATTTTATTCATGTGTTTGTCTATATAGATTTTTAGCTTCTATATTAAAAAAATATATTTTTATGTTACTTTATATGTGCAGTCTTTGGGTACCAAGATAGTCCATTCCTCTTGTCACACCTCCTTGGGGACATTAGGGGTCGATTTTCTCTTTTCCCAATAATTTATATATAGTTTATATAGCATTGGTATTATATAGTATATTGATATTGTTTTATCTATCCATAGGGATAGGAGCTGTCTGGCTGCTGGGGGTTTGGTAAAGTTAATCTGAGGGCTACACAACTTGTAACTGATATATTTCATATACAAACAGAAAATTGCTGCGCTAAAATGACAAAGAAATAAAGTCCCAGAAATATTACAGTGCAGTTAGAAGTGATATAGTCCAATCATAAAACTAGTGGATCACTCCAAGTACAATGTGAGAGATTAAGTGTTCAACATATATGGAAAAAACAAAGTGATAGGGAATATCGTATAAAAAGGTGAAACACCCAGGTGTGCCTCCACCATATAATATAGGATGGCCACATCCTAGAGGAAATGGACTCTAGATTATAAGAGTCATGAGCACAGTATGATAGAATATCCTTTAGGCCCCTTTCACACAGGCGGACCGTTCAGATCCGCCTGTCCGTTTTTTTGGCAGGTCTGAACGGTCCCCCCATGCATTCCTATGGGGCATCGGATGTCAGCGGAGACATGTCCGCTGACATCCGACCCCATTCGATCCGTCAAATCTGGACGGATGGAAACCCTATTTTCCATCCGTCCAGCGAATCGGATCGGATGGCATCGGATGAGAACGGACCGACGGTCCGCTCCCACCCGATTTCCCCCATAGAGATGCATGGGGAACTGACAGCTGTGTCTCCGCACACAGCACGGAGACACAGCTGTCCTCCTGCTGCTCAGCGGGGGATCGGCGGCTCGATCCCCCGCTGAGAAAAACGGACTCCATCCAACGGACGGAGTGTGTGAAAGGAGCCTAAGACAGGAGTCATCAACCCTCTTTCCTTTGCAGCAAAATGGGAGATCTCTGTGGCTTTTCTTTTGTGTCCAATGGGAACACTTACGTAGGAAATAATCAATGGTTTACTGGCAAATCATGCATGTAAGATGAATCAAAGAAACTCCCATAGTCTGAAATCGTATAAAATCTATTAAAGGTAAAATATACTAACTATTTACATAGAGACAGTTAAAAATGAACATATATGCAATGTATATCCGTCCCGTGTGGCCCCCCTGTATGCCAAGATAAGAGGTGTGGGGGGTTGGATTTCAAAGGAACTGGCCTCTCCATTTTCCTCCTGCAGCTGCTGAATGGCTGCCGGAGAGAGAGAAAGAGAAGCAGGCTTTCAGTGGTTGCAGGAGGAAAATTAAGGCTATTTTGCTTATTTCTGCTGCCCTGTGTGATCCCCAGTCTCCCAGTGCTCTTTATTGTCCCCCTTGTCTGTCGCAGCTCTGCAGGGTTCCCCCTTTCCCTCTCCCGCTGGTGGCTGCTGGGGATCTGTCAGAATGGAGAGTGGGGAAGGTGCTGGCAAATTTGTCACTTACTGGCCCCTTCCTTTTCTGAATGGAGAGTCAGTGATCTGTACCAATCACTGTTCATTCATTACTGTGTTTACCATGCTTCCGTTTGTGAATGAAAAAGAAGCCTCTTAACAGAGCTATTCCTATCCATTTTTTGCAGCTGAAGCTTCAGAGGGGGAGATTGAGGGTTGTGTCCTCAATCTAATTTGTCTGTCTCAAAAGTGGAATATCAGGAGTCTGTTAGGCCCCTGATATCTCACCAAAGACCCCCAACAAGACTTCTGAAAAAAAATGGTAAAAAGCAATTTACAAAACAATATTATGAAAAAAAAAAAAAAGTAAAATAATAATAATAATAAAGAATAAAATAAAAATGAAACAAACTGCTGACACCAATGGCAGAACTACCAGGGTCAAAAAGGTCGAACTTGCGACCGGGCCCTGGCATTACACCAGGGGCTCAGGGGGGCCCTGCATGGTTTCTGGCATGGGGGCCCTGAAGGTTAAAGTTACGCCACTGACTGTGTAGATAGTCTGTGCTCCTTGTATGCATCTGAAAGTTTAAGCTCCAATCTTCAGAGGAGTGTAGTGTACTGTATATACCCACTGGAGAAGTCCTGGAGGAATAGCACTCTACTTTTCTAGGCAATATACCTTGAGGAAAGGCGGCAGATAGCATTTTTGTCAATATCTAACCTCATGCATATTGTAAACGCATAAACAATTAACTTGGATTGGGTGTGGGAAAATGTAATTTTAGGAAAATAAACATGGGATTTACATTTATGATCTTTTAAAAATAACGGCCTACATTAAATCTTACCAGTAAGAATGCCAAGCAGGCTGGTTTACTATCTCTGAGAAACTTTGTTTAAACATTTACAAATGGATGGAAATCCTTGGAGACATTAGAATAATAAAAATAAAACACTGACCCCTGTCTCTGGATGCAAAAGTCATGCCTAGACTCGTATCTTTGTATTCCCTCTCCTAGCAAAGTACTAGACTGTTTTCATTGGAATGCTTTGGGATTTTTTATTTTTCCCTCTGTGACCAGTAAACTTATGAACCCTGAACACTATCTAGATTTATGCTCTGGCCTGACATTATAACTGCGATACATATGTTTAACTAATTCCCTCTATGCCGTGTGCGCTGACAGGGTGCCCAAAGTGTCAAACGCCAACTTTGTTATTTCTGATACGGGGCTTGTGGTCTAGAGTGGCTAAACTTATCACAGCAACTAAAGAAGTGTGGCACACAGTAAAATATTGTTATTAACATTCAATTCAGACAATTCATTAAATTCTTACATCAAATATTGCAAGAAGTAAAACAAACAAATATACAGTAGACCATGGATAAGATTTGTAACAGCTGTGAGAATATTATTAGTAATGAAATCAGTTTCGGCAATGTAAAATAATTTATGTGGTATTCTACAATATCCAAATTGTTTACAAACTTAGCTTTACTATACATGGTGAAAGGTCTCAGCTCTCTTAAAGAGACACTGTTACCCTGCCCATTTAGGGTACAAAGTGACATTGCCTTTGCAAAGGTACCTTACCCCACTGATGCCAACCTTGCAGGTACTGCCAGCTGGCATTAAAATCCCCATTGTCAGCCTGGGAAGGGTAACTGCCACTCTCACTATCATGTGACGGTTTTCAAGGATAACGATTGGCTGCTATTTTTAGGGTTTTTGGGGCCTCAAACCAAGCGAAAGTGGGACTTTATAGGCAAAAATATTGTATTTATACAAGTTTATGATAAAACATATTTTATTCAAAAAATATCATAGATTTAAGTACACAAAGGAATATGTACACAATGGGCTAAGGGCCCATGGAAGTGAGGATGGTGAGAAAGAAAGAAGGTGTGACACATTGTGAAATGGTGACTTCTGATGTTATTTTTCTGCTCTCCATGCTTAAAGAGACTCTGGATGTGGCAGAAAACATCCGACCTGTTTCGGCTAAGATTCAACAAGTGCCTTTGTCAAGGATATCACCATGTCTAAAAGATACAATAGTATATAGTTATCTAAACAGTTGCTACCCAAATTCCTTATGGGGGCAGAGCAATGTTATGTGTTTCAAACTTACAATTCATTTTTTGTATGCAGGAGTGCCAGATCTATACAGGGAACCTGTCTTCCTCCCCTTCATTCCCTGATTTGCAGCAAGAACTCATATCTAATTGGAATGCAGCGGATTCTGTAAATAGGTACATGGTTTAAGGTGATATACATGGAGATCTGTATATGCACATTTGTGGTAGGGTTAGCTACCTAGTGTGCTTTATTTTACTCACTTTTGTGGCTACAAAGTTCTGCAACTGTCATGGGGAGGATTCCACCACTTGTAGAGGTTCAGGGGTTTCTTGTTTCTGTAAGGGGTGAGAGAGAGACTATTTTTATACCACTTAATTTTTCAAACAAAAAATTCTGTATTGAATTCATCTGGCAGAAATGTGAAAAACACCCCCTAAGAAAGATGTCTGTATTCCATTTAGGTAAAAGACTTATGGTTAGTGCTGGCAAAAGGAAGGGTGAGATAGGGCTCTCTCAGGCTGCAGATTCCTGGAGGGTGCTCACTCCTACCCTCCAGCGAGGGGAATGGCATTCTTCTGAGTTCCCCGGCATCTTATATATAAGCCGCGCATGCGAAGTACTGCACCGCACGGTCTTATGTATCACGGCGGCAGGTCCTCTAAATGCGCATGCGCCAGAGAAGGCTGCGCGCGCAGCAGCTAGACCCTAGCACTGTCACATGGGAGGAGGTCACCTACTCCGATATACCTGGAAGCACCAGGTATTGTCACTGGTTGTAACAAATTAATTGTTTAACATTTGTCCAAATATATTATTCTAGTTATTCTCTATTATTCTATTGACCAGATAAAGCATAAGTAGGGAGGTTGAGGTTTCTGTGCTAAGTGTGCACTCACTGCGCACTCCCAGCACAGTGGGTGAGCTGTCAAAATCTCCGGTTATTATCGGGAGGTGGCGGGACAGGTTTCTAATCATGTGACTATTGTTAAAGGTTATCACAGTGATCATATGGTGGAGAAGTCTGTCCCGCCCCCTGACATAAAGACTCAGTAAAGGGCTCTTGTGAAAGTCATGTGATCCCGTGATTCAACGTGTTGGGGGAGCCCGATTACGTCACTTCCGGTTGCGGCTTAGACCAGAAGTCCTGTACTATTAATGCTGATTTCCACTTATTTTAATGTGAGTTACTATATTTAAAAAAAAAATAAAAATCTTATTTGAAATACAGCACAATGGGGGTTGCTTTTATCTCACATGGTCATTGCTGAGTGGAGGAAAGGAGAAAATTTATAACCGTCTATTGGGAGAGCTACTGATTGCTATTACTACTGGACCTGTCTAAATCCTTGGTTTAATTTTGGAGGAGAGGAGAACACACTGTTACCTGCTGTGAGAGATTATCTGCTAGACCCTTGTGGTCTTTACCTGAGGTGAGCTGCTAGGACACACAGGGTGGGTTCTGAATGGTGCAAGGGAGTGTGACCACAGCACACATAGACTTTGTTTTATTTTACACTTGGGATAACCATTTGCTTTATTTCTACACCTTTCTAACAACTATTGTATATATTCTAAGTGTGTGCCCAACTATTGAAATGGGCATTTACTTTTACTGTATTAATGGATTTTACTGCAATCAGGTTTTGGATTTGCTAATTTTTATGAAATTGCTGCTTTTTATTTGCAAATTGCACACTTATGTATTTTTGTCATAAATACGGTACATATTAAGGGATATGCAACAATTGTTTTATTGCTTGTCCACCTGATTATTAGACCATTTCTTGTTTTTACAGCACATGTGATCTTGGTTAGTTACCCAGTAGGTATTTACATTTATAATTTTAATTTTTACACTTGATGTTCATCAATATTTCTCAAGGATTTGCTCTGTTACACCTACTCATTGCACTTATTATCTTGGATATATTATTTTTGGTATAGCACCTATTTTTAGAAGTTGAGTGAATATTCATATTTTTTTGCTTTAAAGGTAGTGCCACATCTTTATAAACTTGGGTTGATCTAAATAGAGATAGGAAAAACTAAAGTGGATGTAAACCCTCACATATACTCACATAGCTTTAGATGATACACAGAGATGAAACATATCTCCCTACATACGTTTTATTTGTATATCTGATGTCTTTAGATTTCTACACTGTTTAAAATGTGAACACTGTGTTTGATTTTTTTTCTTCCTGTTCCAGAAGTGAGTGTGGAGTCTGGGCATACACTGGGAGACAGCTGATTGGAGGAAAAGCACACCCCCCTCCACATAGCAGAGGAAGGAAAAAACATGCAGAGCTGTGCTGTGAATAGTCAAGCTCTCTGCTAACCTATCTCTATGCACCCTCCCCGACACAAACTTCTAACTGCATTTATCGCATGCTAACAGAGGAATGGAGCAGCAAAAAAACAGGGGACGTAGAGCTTTGGAGAGAGAGATAGGGAAACACTACAGATATATGTGCCCAGGTCACATTTCATGAATGGGGTTTACATCAAATTGAAGGGGTAACTTAATTTGGTTCTTTGAAACTTAGCTGTTACTAGTTATGGAGCTTTTTTAGCTGCTTGACATTATTTTGTTTTATTTGCCCTGTAAAACACATGGATACCTGGAAAAACCTTTTCAGAATTTCAAATTACGTGCAAATAGTAGTAAAATGTAAAAGTTAGAATTCACACAAACATGTTGTCAAATCATATGCCATACTTTCCATGAAAAATATAAAGGGACTACTACCATCTTAAATATTTAAAAAATTATTTTTAAATGTTAATGTTTGGAATCCTGTTTTGATCTAACTCACTATCTTCTCCTGATTTGTAACAATAGTTTAAGCATGTCCACTGACGAAGAGGAGGTGATTCTCCTTCAAATGTGTTGGTACTTCTTCAGATAGCATATATAATACAAGTGCTGTGTAGTGGGGAAGTAAAACACTACTCTTTAACCCATTCCTGCCTGGTCCATGGATCATCTCCCTAATCCGACTGAGTATAATCATAATGGGATCACTTAGGAAACAGCAGGGAAATCACCCTCTTTAATAAGCCCCGCCTGAATACTCTCACACACAACCTAGACTTAGCTGACAGTGGACCCCATTGTTATCCCAATGCAAAAAGGCCATTTCCAGGAGATTCCCCCACACACCTATAGATTAGAGGAAGCAGAAGTAGTAGTAGATTGGCTCCCATAAGGATAGCTTTACAAAGCTTAATGTTCAAAACAGTTGCAATATATGGTGAGAGCGATGCAAGTCAAAGTCCAGAGAGCAGAAACAAGATGAAAGGTTTCAATCAACATGAGGAGTGTCCCAGAGTCTGGCATTCCCCTAGGGCAACATGAGTAGCCCCCCTTCTGATTGGCTAAGACACAGCGGCACCATTGGCTCCAGCTGCTCTCAAACAGAGAGTCGGTTAGCCAATGAGGAGAGAAAGGGGGCTGGGCCATACTGTGTCTATGTGTCTGAATGGGTGCACAGAGCTGCGGCTCAGCTTGGGTGCCCCCATAGCAAACTGCTTGCTGTGGGGGCACTTGACAGGAGGGAGGGGCCAGGAGCACTGGCGAGGGACTCAAAAAGAGGAGAATCTGTGCTGCTCTATGCAAAACTAACTGCACAGAGCAGGAAGGAAAAAAATGTTTGTTATTTTAAAGAAAAAAAAAACGAGATTTAACAAAAATAAAAATATTACAAATTATACAAACAAATAATAGCAATATGTGAATGATGGTGATTCCTCCTCACTGAAATCTTAAGTTTGCACTTGCAATATATAAATGAGTAAAAGTAAAAATGTAGTAGGGCGGAGCTACTTTTCTACGTCATTGCGCTACCTGGAAGTAAAGGTGGATGACATTTTTCTGCCTGGATGTTTACTGATACATGCAGATTTTTTATCCAACTATGTGAGTGTTATTCTTTTTAATAAATATTAGTTTTAAAGGTTTTACACTATATAGTGTTTTTATTCACTTATATTACGCATTTGGGAGTCTGTGGCATTTATTATGGATTATACCCTGAGATGGTACCTCCATTTTTTTTACGATCCTTGTGTTCCCCGTGTTTAGTAAGGATTCCCAAAGCGTCTTTGACCTTCCTGTCAAGGGGGTCCTGGACTTCTGGTAAGAGTGGTGGTGGTTGACCCTTGTGGTGGAGAGAGCGTGATTCATTTAATCTCTGATTCTTGTTTACAAGACCTACTACTTCTTTTCACCACCATTTTACCTTTGAGCACCTTGTTTTCACCAATGATAGCGCAACACTTTATTTACCCAATATATAAATGATAGTGACACCTCCAACAATTAAAATAATTTTTTAAATATATCATTGCAATATATTAGTGGTAGTGGTACCCCCTCAAAGTGGATGCCCTATATCCATGTAAGTGACGCCTCTCAACACACAATATAGAACATATTATATGGTGGTTCTAACCATCATTGGTTTGCAAAGTTATTAAAGGTAAATAATATATACAGTATCTCACAAAGTGCGTACACCCCTCATATTTTTGTAAATATTTTATTATATCTTTTCATGTGACAACACTGAAGAAATTACACTTGGCTACAATGTAAACTAGTGAGTGTACAGCTTGTATAACAGTGTAAATTTGCTGTCCCCTCAAAATAACTCAACACACAGCCATTAATGTCTAAACCACTGGCAACAAAAGTGAGTACACCCCTAAGTGGAAATGTCCAGATTGGGCCCAAAGTGTCAATATTTTGTGTGGTCACCATTATTTGCAAGCACTGCCTTAACCCTCTTGGGCATGGAGTTGACCAGAGCTCCACAGGTAGCCACTGGAGTCCTCTTCCACTCCTCCATGATGACATCACGGAGCTGGTGGATGTTAGAGTCCTTGCGCTCCTCCACCTTCCGTTTGAGAATGCCCTACAGATACAGCTCCTCCACCTTCCGTTTGAGAATGCCCCACAGATTAGAGTACACCCCTAATTGAAAATGTTCAAATTGGACCCAATTAGCAATTTTCCCTTCCCGGTTTCATGTGACTCATTAGTGTTGCAGGGTCTCAGGTGTGAATGGGGAGCAGGTGTGTTTAATTTGGTGTTATCGCTCTCACTCGCTCATACTGGTCACTGGAAGTTCAACATGGCACCTCATGGCAAAGAACTCTCTGAGGATCTGAAAAAAAGAATTGTTACTCTACATAAAGGTGGCCTAGACTATACAAAGATTGCCAAGACCCTGAAACTGAGCTGTAGCACGGTGGCCAAGACCATACAGTGGTTTAACAGTTTCCACTCAGAACAGGCCTCACCGTGGTCGACCAAAGTTGAGTGCACATGCTCAGCGTCCTATCCAGAGGTTGTCTTTGGGAAAAAGACATATGAGTGCTGCCAGCATTGCTGAAGAGGGTGAAGGGGTGGGGGGGGGGGGGGGTCAGCCTGTCGATGCTCAGATCATACGCTGCATACTACATCAAATTGGTCTGCATGGCTGTAGTCCCAGAAGGAAGCCTCTTCTAAAGATAATGCACAAGAAAGCCTGAAAACAGTTTGCTGAAGACAAGCAGACTAAGGACATGGGTTACTGGAACCATGTCCTGTGGTCTGATGAGACCAAGATAAACTTATTTGGTTCAGATGTGTCAAGCATGTGTGGCAGCAACCAAGTGAGGAGTACAAAGACAAGTGTGTCTTGCCTACAGTCAAGCATGGTGTTGGGAGTGTCATGGTCTGGGGCTGCATAAGTGCTGCCAGCACTGGGGAGCTACAGTTCATTGAGGGAAGCATGAATGCCAACATGTACTGTGACATACTGAAACAGAGCATGATCCCCCCCCCCCCCTTCGGAGTCTGGGCTGCAGGGCAGTATTCCAAGATAATGACTCCAAAACACACCTCCAAGATGACCACTGTCTTGCTAAAGAAGCGGAGGGTAAAGGTGATGGACTGGCCAAGCATGTCTCCAGACCTAAACCCTATTGAGCATCTGTAGGGCATCCTCAAATGGAAGGTGGAGGAGTGCAAGGTCTCTAACATCCACCAGCTCTGTGATGTCGTCATGAAGAAGTGGAAGAGGACTCCAGTGGCAACCTGTGAAGCTCTGGTGAATTCTATGCCCAAGAGGGTTAAGGCAGTGCTGGAAAATAAAGGTGGCCACAAAAAATATTGACACTTTGGGCCCAGTTTGGACATTTTGACTTAGGGGTGTACTCACTTTTGTTGCCAGCGGTTTAGACGTTAATGGCCATTTTTTGAGTTATTTAGAGGGAACAGCAAATTTACACTGTTATACAAGCTGTACACTCACTGCTTTACATTGTAGCAAAGTGTCATTTCTTCAGTGTTGTTACATGAAAAGATATAATAAAATATTTACAAAAATGTGAGGGGTGTGCTCACTTTTGTGACATACTGTATATATACATATATATATATATATATACCAAAAAAGAGAGCGGCACTCATGGGTCTTGAAAGGTAAATGAACAATGACGGTTTAATCAATGTTTTGAGGAGGCACAAGCTCGTCTCCTTCGATTAAACCGTCATTGTTGGTTCACCTTTCAAGACCCTGAGTGCCGCTCTCTTTTTTGGTTTATATGCGCCGAAGTCTCTGCTGTGCACCCGGGTCCATTTTTTATTACTGATTTGTGTGCGGTGGCAGCCATTGGATATTGTGTGTATATACAGTATATATACCTAAATATATATATATATATATATATATATATATATATATATATATATATATATTTATATACTATATACATATATTTATTTATTTATTTATTTATTTTTTGCACAATGGATATCATTTAAAAAAAAAAAAAACATGAGCTTAAAAACATAGAAAATAAAAGGTACCCCAAAATCATACTAGTTTTCCAACCTAGAGCCTAAATCTAGGTTTTGTGTGTCCTCCAAATGGGGATATATGCCTTCCACGCATATTACAGGTATTTATATGACGCCAACAATATATGCAGTGCTTTACATATTGAATGTTCACATCTATCTCTTCCCTGAAGGAACTTACAATCTAGAGTCCCTACTTCACATGCCATACTATACATACTAGGCCCTGTTTTGAACAGGAGCCAGTTAACCTACCAGCATGTTCTGTAACAAACTGCCCCCTCCTCTTCCCCAGTAGTGGGCTGTACCCTTTACTTCACGGAACAGCATTTCCATTCTGACACATTCTTTGCAACACTGTTCTGTGAACTCAGGCTGAGTAATAATGCTCCCCCAAGGAGTGTGTCTATGGCTCACAGGAATAGCATTTTGATGTAATCATTTGAAAACCCTAAAGAGGAACAGAAGCATGGGATTAGGGCCAAGGATCTGAAGGACCTCCTCAGGGAGAATGTGAGTAAAGCTGCATTTTTTTGTTTCTATGGGTATTGGTTATCTCTCGCCTCCCTGGTTATATCTCGCCTTGACTACTGCAACTCCCTCCTCATTGGCTTACCTTTAAATAGGTTATCCCCATTTAGTCCATCATGAATGCTGCTGCCAGGCTCATCCCCTTTACAAAACGCTCAGCGTCTGCTACCTCTCTGCCAATCCCTCCATTGGCTGCCTCTCTCCCAACCAATTAAACTTAAAACACTAACAATAACTTACAAAGCCATCAACAGCTTGCCCCCCAGCTACATCACTAACCTTGTCACAAAATACCGACCAAATTGTTCTCTTTGTTCCTCCCAAAACCTCCTGCTCTCTAGCTCCCTCTTCACCACCTCCCATGCTCACCTCCAAGACTTCCCCCAAGCCTCTCCCATCCTTTGGAGTTCCCTACCCCAATCTGTCTGGCAATCTCCAACTCTATCGACTTTTAGGCGATCCCTAAAAACTTTTCTTTTAATTTTTTACTTTCATTTTTTTTATCAGCTTATCCCCCACAGTTATTACCTTTTGTATCACTTGACCCTCCCTATTAGCTTGTAAGCTCTAATGAGCAGGGCCCTCTGATTCCTCCTGTATTGAACTGTATTTTAACTGTACTGTTTGCCTAACATTGTAAAGTGCTGAGCAAACTGTTGCCGCTATATAAATCCTGTATAACAATAAAAAATAATAATAATAATACGTAATATCCGGTTGGTTTTATTTAAGGCTGCTTTCACACTTGAGCATAGCGTTTTACCGCGTTTTTTTAACCGCGATTTTACCGCGATTTCTACCGCGATCTTTACCGCGATTTTCAGGCATTTTTTTCTGGCGTTTTTGGAGGCAGGCATTGACATCTATCAAAAACGCTGGTAATCAGCCCAAAAAGAAGCTCATGTACTTTTTTCAGCTACAGGCGTTTTGCAAAACGCTCAGATGTGAACAGGGGCCATTTAAATGAATGGGGTTTTACTTGTTGGGCGTTTTGGAAAGTTTTCTTTTAGCGTTTTTGGAGCTCAAAAACACTCAAAAACGCCCAGGTTTGAATGGAGCCTAAGGCTCCGTTCACATGTAGGCGTTTTGGGGCGTTTTTGGGGAGTTTTTCTGCTCTAGGATCAGCTCTCAAAATGCCCAACAAGACAAATCCTATTCATTTCAATGGCCCCTGTTCACATCTGAGCGTTTTGATGCTGTGAGCAAAACCCCCAACGCTCAAAAAAGTACATGAGCTTCTTTTTGGGCAGATTACAGGCGTTTTCCATTGGTCTCTATTCAATCTAAAAACGCCTACACAAAAAACGCCTGTAAAAACGCCTGTAAATCACGGTAAAAATCGCTGTAAAAACGCACAAAAACGCTACGCTCAGGTGTGAATGTAGCCTAAACGTTTTTTCATTATTGTTTATTTAAATAAACCAGGAGTTAGGTTCTAATTTAGCATAGCATCACACATCTACCGTATTTCTTTGTTTGTATTTAAGAATTTTATTTTTTTGCCTGCTAACAAAAAAACGAATATTTGTCCAGTTGATAAATAATCTGAAATATGCTTTTTATGAAATATAGAAGTAGTATAAATTATATCATGCTGTTTTGTTGCTGTATCAAATTGAAAAATGTTTTTAGAATTTCCTAAACTTCCTCCAAGTGTAGATTTCATATACATAATACATAAACATTTCGGTGTTTACCAGTACATGCAAGTTTCAATATTCATGTTTAATAACTGTCAGTTGGCTAAATTGTTCTATTAGCATAAATGCCATTAGCATAAACGTCATTAAGCAAAATAGCCCCAAACTACCCTGAGAACATGAAAATTTGAAAGCAATATAGCCAATTATACAGATGAAAATGTAGCTATGTATAATGATGCATGCATATATTTAGACTTTACTATGCACCTATTTAAAAATAATGACAATATTTAATTGCCATGTCATTTATTGCAGCTTTAAACTGTACTGTGTACATGAAATATGTGTGTAAATTTTACACAGACTTTCCATTAGGAAACTGTAAAATCTTTTTTGTCAATGAAGCACAGCCATATTGCTTACAACCAGGGTTTGTAAGCAATAAATACTTTATTCAAGGTTAAACTGCTGTTTTTATGCAGTAAGGCTTCCCTTAAAAAGTGGACTTTTTACATTTCTTTTGGGTTTTTAATTTTTATGTTATGGGTGCTTAAATTGCAATTTTCACTTATTGCGGACCATCTATTCTTAAAAATTGCATTTTGCAGAACTAAGTGCAAGAACAGTGTGCACCTAACCCATCTCCAATTATATCGCTTACTATCACCACACCCCAACTCCGCCCACAGATTAAATAAAATTTAGATATACTCTGGTTAAGCCCATTATCCCTGCAAGTGTCAGGAAAAGGTACCAGCCATTGGGCTTGGACTTGCTATTTGGTTAATACGGGTGTGCATGGACATAAGCACAGAAGACAAATTGCTAGTTTGCCCACATGTATGAGCATGCGTTCATGCACACATGAGCATGTACGTGCCTGCACTGCCAACAGACAGCCTACTTAAACATGAATCTTGCATTAGTCTGGTGCTGTATGGTCTTCAGCCCTGTCCCTGTGATCCAGTTTTGATGCACATCCACGATCCTGTTACCAAGCTGGCTTTCGCTCTCTTGCTCTTAAATTACCCTTACCTGCTCATGTTTGCTGTCTGCCTATGTTACCCACCCGAACTGGACTATTGATCACGCTTCTGCGTAGTGATTCTGTAGCTCGCTGCCCAATTGTTCCCGACCTCTGCCTGTGCCAGACTCTGATTCTGTGTACGCCCTAGTGTACGCCATGCACTGAACTTGGTGCTACCACCAGTGCTTCACCAGCTGTACCTCTGCTTGTCAGATACCAGTGCTCTCAAGTTCCTGCTCACAGCAGCAACACCTTGGCACTCATGCCTTTCTTTTGCCTGTCTCACTATCCAGGATTGCTCAGATGGAAACTGTGCAAGAGACCACCATTGTCATCTCAGGCTCCACATACACATGCATGACAGCAAGCCCCGTACACACGTACTGATCGTCGGGCCGAACGATCGGCCGTCTTTTGTCCAGGGCTGTCGTGTCTGTTGAAAACTGCAAAAGACTGCACACGAATTTTGTCGGCCAACAACAGCCGACTGCAGAAGTGATGTCATGTGATGGTTAACTTTCCTTGTCTTTTTTCTTTTCTGAGCATGCCCGGTCTTGCTAATCTGCTGTCTGTCGGACGAAATCTGTACTGACTGGCGAACAATCGGCCGTTCTGGTGTTGGCCAACAAAAATTTTAATGCCTGCACGACAGATTCTGTTCGGCCGAAAATGCGCTGTCGGCTGTCGGAAGCATCATACTAACAAGCCTACAATCGGCTGATCGATCGTCGGCCGAATATTTACAGCCGACAATCGGTACGTGTGTACGGGGCTTAAGCACAGCGACAAGATACAAGGTAGTTATATTGCAACAAGAAGGTCTCTTCCAGGCAAATATTTAAAAGCAGACTGGGGTTTCAAGATGTCCTGTTCAAACTCTTTTGAAGAAGCACAACAAGCAACGTTGGAGGAGTGTAGACGCAGTGGTCAGCCAAGGAAACTTAATGCAACAGATGAAAGTCACACAATGCTTACTTCCCTTTGACATCAGAAAATGTCCAGTAGTGCTGTAATCACAGGTATACCTATCTTCTGTCTGGAGAAGTCTGGCCAGAAATCTTCTTGGAAGAATTGTGGACAAAAAAACGATACCTTGGAAAAAAAAAAACTTGGAAACAAGACTAAGCGACTCAACTATGCACAAAAACATAGGAACTGGGGTGCAGAAAAATGGCAGCAAGTGCTCTGGACTAGTAAGTCAAAGTGTAAAATATTTGGCTGCAGCCGAAGGCATTTTTTTCTCCAAAGGGCTAAAAAGCGGTACAATAATGAGTGTCTGCAGGCAACAGTGAAGCAGACACTCTTCAAGTGGAGGTCCCTTGCATGTTTGGGATGGTATTTCTGTTGGAGTTGGAGATTTGGTCATGATCAATGGTGTCTCCCATGCTGAGAAATACAGACACTTATCCATCATGTCATACCATCAGGGAGGCATGGGATTGGCCCCAAATTTATTCTGCAGCAGGAAAATTATTTCAAACATGCAGCCAATATCATTAACGTGGTTGGGAAGGATGTCATTTTTTTTAAAATAACAAATATCTCTATAATTACCCGCTCTGTGCAATGGAATTGCACAGAGCGGCCCCGAACCTCCACTTCCCGGGTCCCCCGCCACCACTGCTGGCTCCTCCTCTCTGTCCAGTGCCCCCATGGGAAGCTGCTTCCCATGGGGGCACTCATGTATGCTTACTCCCAAGCTCCACTGCTATGTCCATTGACACAGACAGCAGGACTCAGCCCCATCCCAGTTCTCTCGGCACTGGCTTTGTTTGACAGCAAAACCAGGGAGACCCAGAAGTGAGGGAAGAGAAGGAGAGAAGAGATTCAGATGTTGGGTGGAATAAGGTCTCATGTAAGTATCATGTGGACAAAATCAATGCCTAAATTTTTTTTTGCTTTTTTTTTATCTTCAGTGATAAGTAGAGGCAGGTCTGTTCACCCCAGAACGTAAATCAGTAGTGCATGTATTACCTCACTCATACCAGGAGGAATATATATCCCTGCCAGCGATATTACAGTGCACACATATATATCTTCCCATAGTGTCAATTTTCACATCATAGAGAATGAAGTACAGGGATCTTTGGGTCACAACACTAACCTCCCATGCATATGAGGAGTATATGGATTTGTATGTAAATCCTACCCATCTCCTAGCAAAACATTCACAGATGTCCAACTTCAAATTAATCTCTTGTAAGCAGCAAATTGCTGGTTAAGATTAGCAAATACCTGAGTGCATTTTAGCAGGTTACCTAGGCTTCTAACATTCCAAGAAATCAAGGGGATCCCCGCCATAACCTTGATGGAAGAATCAGATAAGATGAGTTCTTGAGCATACCAAAATCGATAGGCAGACTGTCCCAACGTATTTACAGTTTTTTGGTGCAAAGCACCCGTGACCTGCGCTCGGAGTGGTGTGAACCTTAGTCCACCTTATTAAGGTATTAAAGATATTTCTGTGGCTGTGGACACGTCAACCCAGGAAAAATGCTACGGCCTTGCTGCCCCTTACACGACCAGGGAAGTCTGGAAACACTGCAACAACAAACAAACACAAGGGCGCACCGGCCTAGTGCATTATCATTTAGATGGTTTATTTAAAAAAAAGATTAAAAATACTCACAAACGAGTTCTTGTTAAAAGCATGTCACAAAAGGAACGCAGTCCTCAGTAAAGGTATCCGAGGATGAGTAGTCCCTTAGATTCTTGAAGGCTAACGCGTTTCGAGGCCTAGCCTCTTCCTCAGAGCCTAAAATCGCATGTCCAGGCCCTTGCTTAAATACTAGACAATAATAGTTGTAGCGAGACACAGATTGGGGCAAGGCCCTCCTCCTGGGGGCGTATACATGGGGTGCCCTCCCACAGTATCAGTGGGCAGTAGTAAAATCAAATACATTGTGGAGGGTGCCTCCCCCTAGGAATATTCAGGTCAGAGGGTACAACAAAGTACAATGGAACCGTGTAATGATGTTTAGAGTGTTGGTACAACAACGTGCAATTTGCATTTACAGTTTATGGCTATACTTTTCACAATTCTTTACATGGATGCATAGGTTTGATGATTGCATTCATTTGCATTTACAGCCTACAGTCTATGGTCATGTATTCCACAATTTTCTCTATATATATTTGTGTTGCATATATATGTTATACTACTGCACGTTGTTGTACCAACACTCTAAACATCATTACACGGTTCCATTGTACTGTGTTGTACCCTCTGACCTGAATATTCCTAGGGGGAGGCACCCTCCACAATGTATTTGATTTTACTACTGCCCACTGATACTGTGGGAGGGCACCCCATGTATACGCCCCCAGGAGGAGGGCCTTGCTCCAATCTGTGTCTCGCTACAACTATTATTGTCTAGTATTTAAGCAAGGGCCTGGACATGCGATTTTAGGCTCTGAGGAAGAGGCTAGGCCTCGAAACGCGTTAGCCTTCAAGAATCTAAGGGACTACTCATCCTTGGATACCTTTACTGAGGACTGCGTTCCTTTTGTGACATGCTTTTAACAAGAACTCGTTTGTGAGTATTTTTAATCTTTTTTTTAAATAAACCATCTAAATGATAATGCACTAGGCCGGTGCGCCCTTGTGTTTGTTTGTCCCAACGTATTGCATTTGCATCCAAAAGGAAAACGGCAGAAAGAAAGCAATCATGGTTTAAAACAGAGATCACAAACCTGATGAAGGCCATCCTAAATAATGGATACATTGTCAAGATTGAGTGTACAACAGTCAGTATACACCTCTAGAGCTTATGGAGGGGTGAATATAAAACTTATTTAAATTAAGAAGAAACTTTGAATGAATCTCTTACTCTTCAGAGCTTGCAAAAAGGTTTAATGTTCCCTGATAGCAAACAAATATATATATATATATATATATATATATATATATATATATATATATACAGGCCTCGACAAATCCCGGGCGCCAGGTCGTATTTGCGACTAGAATTAGCGACCTGGCGCCTGGGGTGCCCTGCAGGATGTTTCCTGTCCCTTTTGCACCCCCCACCTCCTCTTCGAGTTCACGGACTTCCGCGGCGTCCAAAAATGTAGTCCCCGGCTTTTCGGCCTTCTTCTGTGAGATGAGAAGCTATGGGAACTGACGCCCTCTTGTGGTGGCCGGGAGTAATGCATGTTCTCAATGCCAAAGAGGAGAAGAGAGGGAATTTTTTTAAGGCTTCATCTCTCTGTCCAGTTACCTTTGCTTAAAGGTAAGTGGACAGGGAGTGTGGTTATTATTATTAATTTATTTTTTAAATGTAAAAAAAAATAAATAATAATTTTTTCTTTTTTTTTTTTAATTATTAAAAAAAAAATAAAAAAATGTTTTTTTTCTTTTTTTTTTTTTTTTTCAATTCTTTTTTTTCCTCATCGCCGTGCCACAGCCGAAGGCCCCTTTCACACGGGCTGTCTGATCAGGTCCGCCTGTCAGTTTTTCAGGCAGACCTGATCGGACCGTTCAGTCTCCTCTATGGAGCAGTAATCTGCCGCCATCTGACCCTGCCCGCCAAAAACAGACGGATGGTGGTTCTATTTTCTATCCATCCCGTGGATCGGATCAGATGGCATCGGATGGAAAGAGACCGACAGTCTGTTTCCATCCAATTGCGCTATAGAGGAGAGTGGGGTTCTAGTCCTATTTATGTGTAAATTTAGTATCCGTTTTATTAAATAAAGCTTGGTTGTTAGTTTAAAAAAAAAACAAAAAAAAAACTGGCTCCTAACTTTTTTAGCTGGCTCCTAGATTTCAGGCAAATTTGTCAAGCCCTGTATATATATATATATATATATATATATATATATAAGAGAAGGTAAGGGTTAAAGGCCCTCAGGTCATCCTTGTTCCTTCAGCAGATGTAGTTGATTCTGATCCAGCCAAGTGGCTGCAGCAGATGGTGTCTCAAAGAAGTGAATTGCTTGCAGTTAGGCCAGCTACAGTATAGCATATTGAATTTGAAGATGTGGTAAGCCATTTTTTAACATCTGTAAATGTCATATGCTTTTTCTATACCTCTGCAAAGTAGTCAGGGTAGAAAGATACCATGACAACATTGTACTCCACATTTTTGCTCCCCCTGGCATGTTTGTGAAAAAGTTCTCAATGATTCTAGTTTAATATTTAATCAAGGATTGAGCTTTGGGGTTGCCCAGTGGTTAGGGCCCCAATTGGGTTCTACATGCTCATTCAACAGAGAAGTGTGGCATGAAAGAGTCTCTGCCAAAGATTGATAGTAGCCACTGCTCGACAAATTCAGGAGGGTTATTGCCCTACAATCACTCTGGCAGACCAATCATCCAAACATTGTAGTGCCTTGTTCAGTTCTCTAAATCCTCATGCTTAAGGTTGTTCACCCTAGCAAGCTGAAGAGGGAAGGAGGTATCCCTTGCAAGGGGATCCAGTCTGTTCTCAACATCACTCATTCACTCACATCCTCTATAGCCATCATTCTCTCTCTAATTTTCTGTAGATCTTATTGTAATAGGGCCACTGTTACCACAATCTCCCAATCTGAGTTTTTAGTGGATCCACAGAGAAGTCACATTAAAATATGGATGATAGCACCTCTTTTAAAGTAGGTCCTATCTCTGAATCAGTGGGTCTATGGCCTGCTAAAAAAGCAATTTATATCAGGAAGCTTTGCAGTTGGGTTGTGAGACTAAGGGTAATCACTGCTTCTCAAAGCAGTTCAGGCCCCCTTCAGATCACCCAACTCCTCCTGAACTTCTCCTTCCTCTACCACAGGTGCAGCACAATCTTTTGCAGAGACAATATATTTAGCAGGAATGTAGGCATATCATTCCAGTCTGTCTGCACCTTTTCTCCCCTTCTCTACCTGCTGACTGTTACATGGCTAAGGACCCAAAACACTGCCGCTCTGCCTTAAAGCCATGACCACTACTTCCAGTCACTTCTTGATAGTCGTGACAGCAGGGATACTGGAACAGAAAAAAAAAACATTGTCTTCCTGAAGCCTACCCACTGGGTTTCCAAAGTGAAGATAAACCATCGGGAAAAGGAACGATGACAGGATACTGCATGGGAGCTCTGCGATGTGCCTCTGCTCACATGCCCTTTCTGGCTACACCCCCTAATAACATACTTGGACGTTGCCTTAAACTTGTCCGTGAAGTGGCCCATCTGTACGATGTATACAATATGCTACATCAAAAGTGACATTTACAAAGAAAAAAAAAAAACATTTAAATTGCCCCTAAGCCCCTTTCACTCTTATGCAACTTGTCCTGCGACTTGGGACTACAAAGTCACGTGACAAGTCGTACCCTCTGATCTCCCATGAGTACCATACTTATCTGTGCGACTTCAGGTCACATCGACTTCAAAGTAGTCTCTGTACTACTTTGGTCCGACTTTGATGTGACTTGAGGCCCATAGACCTTAAAATTACACAGGCATTGCTCCAAGTTGCATTGAAGTTGTGTCAAAGTCACATGACTTTCAGGTCGCACAAGTGTGAAAGGGGACATTTACCACCTGCTATGTTATGTTGGTAAATAAAGCAGCTGGGGAATCTCTTCATCTTTACCAATATTTATATGAGGGTCTGGACAAAGATGTTATGGGGGAAAGGGACCGAGCAAAAAAACAAAAAACCGTTGATTCTTCAGGTCTGGTATGGATGTTCAGGGGGAGCAGACAGCATACCTTTCCCGCTCCTTCAGAGCTGTGTCTCGCATTCAAATTTCCCGCACATGACATCATCGTGGCTTGGCCTGTCAAGCGGCCACAGAGCATGAACCCCGGAGGAAGACCGGGTGTAGTTGGAAGCCTCTGCAGCAGTGATAGCGTGCCCCTGAAGGGCTTCATTTCAAAAGTCTTTCATAATGTGCTAATAATATGCCTTTTATAAAAGAAGAGTTAACTTCCCCTTTAAAAAATATACACCGTGTACTTGTATAATATGGCAAACTTACCTCTGTGTTCAGGGCCGGCCTTGGGTGTTCAGGCGCCCTGTGTGAGCTAATCCTGTGGCGCCCCCCGCGCGCATTTTCTTGCACCTTTTTTGCACTTTATTTGACTTTTCTTTTTTATGATCACTAATAACTTAGCCCCCCTTACATCAGAGACCCCCCACACAGAGCCCCCTTTACATCAGAGACCCCCCACACAGAGCCCCTTTTACATCAGAGACCCCCCACACAAAGCCCCCCTCACTTCAGAGACCCCTCCACACAAAGCCCCCCTCACATCAGAGACCCCCCACACAAAGCCCCACTTACATCAGAGACCCCCCACACACATCAGAGACCCCCCCACAGAGACCCCCTCACAAAGCCCCCCTAAGATCAGAGACCTCCTACACACACACAAAGCCCCCCTCACATCAGAGACCCTAAACACACAAAGCCCCCCTCACATCAGAGACCCCACGCTCAGAGCCCCCTTACATCAGAGACCCCCACACAAAGCCCCCTTACATCAGAGACCCCCCACACAAAGTCCCCTTACATCAGAGACCCCCCCACACACAGAGCCCCCCTCACATCAGAGACCCCCCACACAAAGCCCCCCTTACATCAGAGACCCCCATACAAAGCCGCCCTTACATCAGAGACCCCCACACAAAGCCCCCCTAACATCAGAGACCCCCCCATACAGAGCCCCCCTCACATCAGAGACCCCCCACACAAAGCCCCCCTCACATCCGAGGCCCCACACACAGAGCCCCCCTCACGTCAGAGACCCCACACACAGAGCCCCCCTCACATCAGAGACCCCACACACAGAGCCCCTCTCACATCAGAGACCCCCTCACAAAGCCCCCCTTACATTACAGACCCCCCACACAAAGCCCCCTTACATCAGAGACCCCCATACAAAGCCGCCCTTACATCAGAGACCCCCACACAAAGCCCCCCTAACATCAGAGACCCCCCCCACACAGAGCCCCTCTCACATCAGAGACCCCCCACACAAAGCCCCCCTCACATCAGAGGCCCCACACACAGAGCCCCCCTCACATCAGAGACCCCACACACAGAGCCCCTCTCACATCAGAGACCCCCCACACAAAGCCCCCCTCACATCAGAGACCCCCCACACAAAGCCCCCCTTACATTACAGACCCCCCACACAAAGCCGCCTTACATCAGAGAGCCCCCCCTTACATCACAGATCCCCCACATCAGAGAGCCCCCCTTACATCACAGACCCCACACACAAAGCCCCCTTACATCAGAGCCCCCCTGCCCCACACAGAGACCCCCCACATCAGAGAGCCCCCCTTACATCACAGACCCCCACACAAAGCCTCCTTACATCAGAGCCCCCCCCACACAGACATCAGAGAGCCCCCCTTACATCACAGACCCCCACACAAAGCCCCCTTACATCAGAGCCCCTCCCCCACATCAGAGAGCCCCCCTTACATCACAGACCCCCACACAAAGCCCCCTTACATCAGAGCCCCCCCACACAGACATCAGAGAGCCCCCCTTACATAACAGACCCCCACACAAAGCCCCCTTACATCAGAGCCCCCCCACACAGACATCAGAGAGCCCCCCTTACATCACAGACCCCCACACAAAGCCCCCTTACATCAGAGCCCCTGCCACATCAGAGAGCCCCCCTTACATCACAGACCCCCACACAAAGCCCCCTTACATCAGACCCCCCCATGGAGCCCCCCACATCAGAGAGCCCCCCTTACATCACAGACCCCCTTACATCAGACCCCCCCCATGGAGCCCCCCACATCAGAGAGCCCCCCCTTACATCACAGACCCCCTTACATCAGACCCCCCCATGGAGCCCCCCACATCAGAGAGCCCCCCCTTACATCACAAAGCCCCCCTCACACAGAGCTCCCCACACAAAGCCCCCCCCTTACATTTTTTTTTAGGAGAGAGTCCTCACTTACCTTCCGCTCTCTGCAGCTTTTCTTTTCTTTAAACTTCCCGCCCACACATCCCCGGGAGTGTGGGCGGGGCGGGAGAAGGAGAAGAAGGGGCGGGCGAGGAGGAGCTGACGATCTCTCCTCTGGCGTCAGTGCAGGAAGGGAGGAGAGATCGTCAGCGTGGAAGGATCGGAGCGGAGGCTGAGCTGTGTGTAATACACAGCTCGCCTCACTGCATCTGTAGGTGACCGAGGCACAGCCACACAGCGGGAGGTAAGCGGCGGCCGCGGCTTGTGTTGACCCTGACCAGGCCGCGGTCGCCGCTCACCTCCCGCTGTGCGACCTGATCCTCTGCGAGCTGTGATGGCCGCACGGCGCCCTTGTTGCCCATGGCGCCCTGTGCGGCCGCACGGCTCGCACACCCCAAAGGCCAGCCCTGTCTGTGTTTGCTGTGTTCTAGCAATGACAGCTCACTGCTCTCTCTCTCTCGGTTTCCACTGCAAACTGACAGGGTAATCATCGCTGAAACTTCATAGCCACGGACTTCCTCCTTTGGCCTCAGGGATGATGCAACTCCAGTTTAAACATATTGGAGTTGCACTATCCTGGTACAAGGTTCCACTCTTCACTACAGCTTAAAACAATACAGATGCCTAGTGTTTAAAGCCAAAGTGTTTAAAGTGCAGCAACTAATCAAAAAATCGGTACAAGGGATATAGCTTACAGTCAGTAGGATGTGCCCTTTGTGCTGATTCCCCTTCTGTTAATGCAACTAATAAGCTGTCACAGGCTCTCACCAATACTATGCTTGCCCTTTCCACCTAGCTGTACCAATCATTGAAGCTGTAGTACAGCTTTTATGAAAGAAACATGATCTATGAATGGAGGGGATGGATCTATCAATCATCCATACATCCTCTATTATTAGATCGTGTTCTAACAAAAGAGGAATCAGCACAAGGGACAGATCTCACGGACTGTAAGTAATGTCACCTTTGCTGGTTTTTCTGTTTGTGAAAAAAAGTGGGAAAAAGTAGAAAAAAACAAAACAAAAAAACTTTAGGCTTTAAACTGCATACAGTGCCTTGAAAAAGTATTCATATCCCTTGAAATTTCCCACATTTTGTCATGTTACAACCAAAAACATAAATGTATTTTATTGGGATTTTAAAATAGACCAACATAAAGTGGCACATAATTGTGAAGTAGAAGGAAAATGATAACTGGTTTTCAAAATCTTCAAAATCACACTAATTTAACACACCTAGAGGATTATCAAATAAATGGAATCTGTATACAGAGATTTACTACTTCTGGGAGATATTAGAGGAACACTCTAACCACCATTACCGTTCCATGATTTGAAGTGGTCATGGTGGTAGGAGTCAGAAACACTGCACATGCTGGGATATTTACAGTTATGTGCTGGGGGCTAGTTGCACCCGTACCACATATGACTTAGGCAGCCAGAAAATGTAATTTCCCTATTCATACATGTATGAACAAGGACATGACATATTATGACAAAACACAACTAGTTATTACAAAACATATTTGCAACAATTTACACCTGCTAATGCACATACCTTTTTTACTTATTCTGCAGACTGCTGGCGGTTACTGCTGGTGGGTACGGCTGGCAGTTACTGCTGGTGGGTAATGCTGGTGGTTACTGCTGGAGGTTACTGCTGGTGGTTAGTTCTGGTGGGTACTGCTTGTGGTTAGTGCTGGTGGGTAATGCTGGCAGTTAATGCTGGTGGGTATTTCTGGTGGTTACTGCTGGTGGGTAATGCTGGTGGTTACTGCTGCCGGGTAATGCTGGTGGTTATTGCTGATGGGTAATGCTGCCGGGTAATGCTGCTGGGTAATGCTGGCACTGCTGGCGGGTAATGCTGGTCATGCGGGTGCTGCTGGTCATGACATCGGGTACTTCTGGAGGAAGCAGTGACTGCAGTAGAGAGCAGAGCAACTGCTTCCTGTATGGCACCTGTCACAGGCAGAGTGCATTTCATATCACTCTGCCTGTGACAGAGCTGGAACTATAAAGGAAGCAGCAGCTCTGTCACTGACTGCAGACATCCTAAGTCTCCCACGGCACCCGAGAGATCGCACGGCACTTGTGGGTGTCCGTGAGCCAAAGGCAGGAGACTGTCTGGAGTTCTGTGGCCGGTGGGCCGCATTGCCTGCGGTTCTGGGCCGGGGGTTGGACATGCCTGATCTAAACCATTCCATTAGAGCTCTGGCTGTATGTTTAGGGTCGTTGTCCTGCTGGAAGGTGAACCTCCACCCCAGTCTCAAGTCTTTTGCGGACTCTAACAGGTTTTCTTCTAGAATTTTCCTGTATTTGGCTCCATCCATCTGAAGAAAGGCATCCCCACAGTGTGATACTGCCACCACCATATTTCAAGGTGGGGGATGGTGTGTTTAGGGTGATGTGCAGTGTTAGTTTTTCACCACACATACTGTTTTGCTTTTAGACCAAAAAGCTAAATTTTGGTCTCATCTGACCAGAGCACCTTATTCCACATGCTTTCTGTGTCCCCAACATGGCTTCTCACAAACTGCAAACAGGACTTCTTATGGCTTTCTTTCAACAACGGCTTGTTCTTGACATTCTTCCATAAAGTCCAGATTTGTGAAGCACACGACTAATAGTTGTCCTGTGGACAGATTCTCCCACCTGAGCTGTGGATCTCTGCAGCTCCTCCACAGTTCTAATTAAGCTCTCCTTGCCCAGCCTGTCAGTTTAGGTGGGCAGCCATATCTTGGTAGGTTTGCAGTCATGCCATACTCTTTCCATTTTGGGATGACAGGTTAAACAGTGCTCCTTGAGATGCTCAAAGCTTGAGATATTTTTTTATAACCTAACCCTGCTTTAAACTTCTCCACAACTTTGTCCCTGACCTGTCTGGTGTGTTGCATGGCCTTCATGATTCTGTTTGTTTACTAAGGTTCCCTAACAATCCTCTGAGGGCTTCATAGAACAGCTGTATTTATACTGAGATTCAATTTACTAATTAGGTGACTTCTGAAGGCAATTGGTTCAGCAAGATTTTAGTTAGGGGTATCAGAGTAAAGGGGCTGAATACAAATGCAAGTCACGCTTTTCTAGTTTTTATTTGTTAAACATTTTAAAAAAACATTTATCATTTTCCTTCCACTTCACAATTACGTTTTGATCTATCACATAAAATACATTTACGTTTTTAGTTGTTACATGACAAAATGTAGAAACTTTCAAGGGGTATTAATATTTATTTAAAGCATTGTATACATCAGGTATATTTAGTAAAAATAATGCTTATAAAAAGGAAGTAAGAGTTTTTGTGGCAAGCATACAAAGTCTCTTGTATCATTTACCACATCATGTAGATTAGTGGCTACTTATTTTTTTTTCAGGGTAAAGCTCCACTTTAACCACTTGCCGACCGCCGCACGACTATCTACGTCGGCGGTCAGCCCCTCACAGGCAAACTAACGTAGGGCTACGTTGCTTGCTTGTGAGGGTCTAGGGAGCGAGCGCGCGCCCCCGGAGGCGCGCTCCCGCTCCCGCGTGGTCACGGACCCCCCCGCGCGTGTGACCAGCGGACCCGATGTCCGCCGGCCACTCGGCGATCGGCGGGGGAGAGGGAGAATGTCAGGCAGCTTGTGTAAACAAACTGCCTGTCATTCTCCTCGCTGCAAAGACACTGATAAAACGGATCTAGTATGTAGATCCGTTGATCAGTGTCCTTACAGCTAGAGCCACAGCCAATCACAGTAGAAACCACGCCCCTAGGGACACACACAGCCCCTCCCTTCCAAATAAAGTTAACCCCTTCACTACCAGTGTATTTTTACAGTAACAGTGCATATGTATAGCACTGATTACTGTAGAAATGTCACTGGTAACCCCAAAAGTGGCAAAAATGTCAGTCAAGGGTCCGATCTGTCCGCCGCAATGTCGCAGTACCGCAAAAAAAAACGCAGATCGCCGCCATTACGCGTTAAAAAAAAAAACAACAAAAATGACAAAAATCTTTCCCTTTGTTAGTAAACGCGATAACTTTTGCGCAAACCAATCAAAATACGCTTTTTGCGATTTTTTTTTACCAAACATAGGTAGCATAAAACAAATTGGCCGAAAATTTTTAAAAATTTTGATTTTTACATTTTTTTTTGGGGGAATTTCATATAAAAAAATGTGAAAAATATTGCTATTTTTGCAAAATTGACGCTCTTTTTTTGTTTATAGCGCGTGATCAAAAAATCGCACAGGTGATCAAATACCACCAAAAGAAAGCTCTGTTTGTGGGAAAAAAAGGACGTCAAATTCGTTTAGGTACAGCGTCGCACGACCGCGCAATTGTGCGTTAAATTCACGCAGTGCCGAATCGCAAAATACCCCCTGGTCGGAATGGGGGTAAAATCTTCCGGGGCTTAAGTGGTTAAACATCCAATTATTTGCAGAGGAATTTGGAAAAATAGAGCTTGTTCACATTACTTATAATAAATTGGGCTCATGTTTTGGCCTGGTAATGACTGTAATAATGCACATTCTATCTAAACTCAGTCAGCAAAACCATGTATTTATAAATAAGATAATGCAGAAAGTTCAAGGTTACAAGTTTCATTTAGATAACCAGAATACAGTAAATGCACTGTTTATATTTGCATAATTATTTTGAAATGTGTAAGATAATTGCCTTTATGTCATTACTGTTAGGCACAGAGCAACATAAGCTGAAACAGAAAGAAAGACCAACTGTGTGAACTAAATAACCTTTTTCATAGTTCAAATGAGTCTTTCTGGCCATCTGCCTATTGTGCTTAAAACAACTCAAGCTAAAACACTAATTTTCTAATGATAGCTACGGGAAAAGATGAATAGTGCAAAGGAGTACAGATAAATTATAGTTCAAGGAAAAGTATGGAAAATATTAAACTGATGCCCTATATCTTTTCCATTATCATATGCCATCCTCCCTTATCTATTTTTAGTAAAGTACAATATTTGACATTATTGCTTTACAAAGCAGCAACATTTGACAAACATGTTGAAATGTTCATAGCTGTGATGGGATACCATAGAAATAAGGATGGGATCCTGCATATGCTCATTACATCACTTGTAATGATGACATGTGCCCTTTGATGTCAATGATGTTAAGGAGTCACTGCCTTCAGGTTGCCTGGTGATAAGGTAGCGTATTCTATGTTGTACTCACTTCAAATCAATCCATAGTTGTGGGATAAAAGCTGCATTGAACATTTAGACCAAACTTTTTCCAACGAAGGGCTAGATTTCTGTCCTTCAGACTTTAGTGGTGCCGGACTGTGGCCATTGGGGGTAGAAAATGTCCTGGCCCCAGCATTAGTGAAGGTAAACATGGCCTCAGAGTTGGTCAGTAGGAGGAGGAGTAGGGCTCCATCATTGCTATCAGTGGGCAAAATAATGCCTCATATCATTTGAAAGAATAGTGCCCCAAGGTCCAGATAAGGTCCAGATGCTAGCAAATGGCTGCATCCGGCCCTCGGACTGCAGTTTGGGGACCCCTGTTTTAGACCAACAGCAATTTATCATGATTAAACTATGGTCAATTAAAAATATAAAAAATACTCATATTTTTGTCACAGTCATGTGAAATAACTCATGCTATGTAGGACCCATATCCAGATTCTGTTTTTTTTCATCAGTCCTTGAACCCGCTCCAATGATGATCAGTCTGGAATTTTAATACATGATTATTTTATGCTATGATAGAAGGCTATTCAAAACTCCAAGTCCTTCCCCAACATACTGTACAATATGTTGAGGTAACAAAACAAAAGAAGATATGTGGAATTGTGAACATTTCAACCCTTGCTTCAAACTTCACCGTGTGCCACCTAGAAAGAAAAAGAACTTCATGATTGATTGGAAAATAAAGCATTCAGAAACTGTGAAAGAACTATTTACCTGATCAATATTATGAGTTACCTGTCTACAAAATTTCCAAGACAATTTGGTGACCAGGAGGGATTCACAGTGGACCCTGGAAAGTCAAAACCAGCAACTTAGGATGATCTGGGAGCTTCTGATACTCTTCTAGAAAGCCAAGCCCTTTGTTTACTTACATTTGAGTTCTTAGACTTCCTTCACCCAGTAAGGCATTTTCCAGACAAAGGGCGCCTATTTGACCCCCCTTAGTGGAACTGTATTGATTGGTGGTTATATGCTATGTTGTCACTGTCTACTGTTCATTCGATTATTATAGAAAATAAAAGGAAGAATAGTGCTGTTAAAAGATTATATGAAATACACATCTGCTGAAATTTTGTTTAGAGGCAAGAGGGTATAGGTGCAAGTAGAGAAGAGAGAAAACTGGCCAGTCGTTATGGGCAATAGGTTGAGTAAGGGAATGAAGGGTAAGAGACCCTCAAAAAACATCCAGTGCAAGAGGAGTGCTGTAGAATATGAGCTGGAAGTATGGTTCTGCCTTTGATCACCACTGGGTATTTAATTTTTTAATATAAAAGAAAAATTATCTAACATTTTGAAAAAAATCTATATTTTCTTTTTTCTGTTTTAAAACATATCCAATGAAATACAATTTCTTTATAAATGTAAGCCAAAATGTATTCTGTTACATTTTTGGTAAAAAACAAACTGTGGATACCTAGTTCCATACTGTTAGATATATTTGTTTGGAGCTTGTTTATCCTTGTTGTCACAAACTTGACGTTATTGTGAATTTGCTGTGTACTATCTTCTGATCCTCAATAAAGATATTTTGGAAAAAAAGACAAATAACAAACTGTGTTTTTGGGGACACTATATTATTGGGAACATTAGTATAGTTCTGATCGTGATCAAGAACACAATGCTAGTAATGGTGGTGATCAGCAACTTATAGTGTGGCGGTCAATCTGGCATTAACTGACACTGGCTGGCAGGGACACTAACTCACTAACTGACACTGACGTTGCTAGTGACACTAATACAGTGGTTAGTGATACTGTACACTGTACAAGGGGTTAACTGTGTGCCTAACAAGTGTGTGCAAGTGTATGTGTGCTGCTTTTACTTACAGATCTGTTTTGAAGTCTTTCCATGTACTCAGTTCTGATCAGCGATTGAAAGCAGGGAGAAACCTGTGCTGTATTCAATCACAGCACAGATCAACAGAAGGTCCACCCATGCCTACCTCTAAACAAGGAAATTCCCATACCCGTGTGTTGCGGTGCCATGGGGAGAGCAGCTTACTAGCAGTAAATTTACTGCTGACAGTCAGCAAGTGGTTAATAGAAATGCCATGTTAAATTTAAGTGAACAGTCCATGTGGTACTAAATTTGATGCAAATATCCTTTGATATTAAAAACGGAGCATTTAAAAAAAAACAAAAACATGCTTTCCAAGATAAAACGATCTCCTTTTAAAAGAGAGTACTGGTGTAATTGAAATAAGGGTGTGCAATAGAAATTCTTACTCAAGCAGTGGCGTAGCGTGGGGGGTGCAGGGGGGGCCAGCCGCACCGGGCGCAACATCTGGGGGGGCGCATCCGCAGTGTCACTCTGTCTGACTCTGACATACACAGTTCACACACTGTCTGCGGCTGCCTCCATCTTTAGGCTGGGATGTCCAGCGCAACTGCCCTATGGCTGAAAATGGCAGGTCGGGCAGGGCGGGGCTAGACTGTGTCTCACCTGCCCATTGGTCAGTGGCAGCTGGTGCGTTGGGGGCGCAGGGGCACTGCCCCCCCCCATACATGCCTCCGGCCCCTAATCTACATGCGGGGCGCTGGACGCATGGAGTTCAATGGGGTTTTTTTTTTAATCACCTTATTAGAGCCAGAGACCACCCATTATGAGACCCGCTTCCTGATTGGCCGAAAGGCGACTTCATGCCATTGGCCGAGGAGGAGGCGGGAGGACTCGAGGAGACGCGGGGAACTGAGGAGAAGCCGCCGTTGCAGGTAAGTCTCTCTACATTGAAGTGGGGAAGCTGGTCACTCTGCATTGAAAGGGGGCATGCTGGTCTCTCTGCATTGAAGGGGGCACGCTGGTCATTCTGCATTGAAAGGGGGCACGCTGGTCATTCTGCATTGAAAGGGGGCATGATGATCTCTCTGCATTGAAAGGGGGCACTCTGGTCTCTCTGCATTGAAAGGGGGCACGATTATCTCTCTGCATTGAAGGGGGGCACACTGGTCTCGCTGCATTGACAGGGGGCACACTGGTAATTCTGCATTGAAAGGGGGCACGCTGGTCTCTCTGCATTGAAAGGGGGCACGCTGGTCTCTCTCCATTGAAAGGGGGCACGATTATCTCTCTGCATTGAAGGGGGGCACACTGGTCTCGCTGCATTGAAAGGGGGCACACTGGTAATTCTGCATTGAAAGGGGGCACGCTGGTCTCTCTGCATTGAAAGGGGGCACGCTGGTCTCTCTGCATTGAAAGGGGGCACGCTGGTCTCTGTGCATTGAAAGGGGGCACGCTGGTCACTCTGCATTGAAAGGGGGCACGCTGGTCACTCTGCATTGAAAGGGGGCACGCTGGTCACTCTGCATTGAAAGAGGGCACGCTGGTCACTCTGCATTGAAAGGGGGCATGTTTGCAATAAAGTGTTTGAAAATAAACTTGCATTTAGATGAATTTTACTTTAATTTCATCAGTATTTTCATAACAAACAATACATGTGCTTAGGGGGTAAGGGTTTCTTTAACTAATCTAGTGGAAGAGACTCGAGTGCTAAAATCCCGCGGGTTAGGGGGTGCAAATTACTTGCCTTGCCCTGGGTGCTGACAACCCACGCTACGCCTCTGTACTCAAGCATTAGTTTATGATTTAGTACTGACCAATTTATTATGCAGGCATATTTATTAGGCCTTTACACATGAACTTTAATTGCATCCCATTCTTAGTCTGTTGGGTTCAATATTGAGTTGGCCCACCCTTTGCAGCTATAACAGCTTCAACTCTTCTGGGAAGGCTGTTAACAAGGTTTTGGAGTGTGTCTTTGGGAATGTTTGACCAATCTTCCAGAAGCGCATTTGTAAATTCAGGCACTGATGTTGGACGAGAAGGCCTGGCTCGCAGTCTCTGCTCTATTCATCCCAAAGGTGTTCTATCGGGTTGAGGTCAGGACTCTGTGCAGACCATTCAAGTTTCTCCACCCCAAACTTGATCATCCATGTCTTTATGGACTAAGATTAGGATGCCATTAAGATTCATGTGCATTTAAAGGCAGGCGTCCTAATACTTTTGGTAATATAGTGTATATTAGAATTGGTTCAGGCAAAGATAGCATACAGGTTATTAGAAAAATCTGTTATGTGTGGTCATTTCGATGAAGAACCAGCGAACATCAGACTAAGAGAGGGTGCCGTTATACTACAACTGCCACAATTCCTTAATATAGCCCGGATGGATGGGATAAATTAGAAAATTTTCTTTAAACATGAAATTTTAGGGTCTAAAAATACCTTACCATATAGTCCTTGATTTGAGAGTAATAAATAGTTATGCATATTGAAACACTCTTCGTATTAAATCCACACACACTGTTATGGCAGATACCACCTGTAGCCAGTTACGTATTTCAAAGTTTTTGATCTGGGTAACATTTTCTCTACCTCTACATCCAGATTGTTGGTACTTTTTGCTTTTACTTTTCAATCCAAGCAGTATGTGTGGACTTACACTCACTTAACAAGGATGTGTCTTCTCCTTTTCTGAGTACAGTGGTAAGCTCGAGGACCACACAGTATTGTTAAAACATATTATGCTGTGACATCGGAAAAATATAAGACGGAAACAAAGGCCTTGCCAGGTCATCTAGCTAAAACTATAAACAGTTCCAGCAAAGAGGCATTATAATATTGCCAGGAAATGGTTGTCACTTTAGGACACTGCATTTGACAAGGTACAGAACTTCTCACTGAGGAGAGAGTAAAGGGAATCTATCCTGCACCAGAAAAAAATACAGATGCAAGCCCTGATCCGATCCTCCACCACTGCCCCTTCATTGACCCTACCAGACTACAGGAAACCCTTTACTGTTTTCTTCCATGAAATCCAAGGACATGCAACTGGAGTTACTACGTAAGTGCCTGGTAGGGAAATACAAGCTACTGAGATATATATCATGCAATCTGGACCCTGTATTCAAGGGTTCACCCAGCTGTAGCAGAGCAATTACTGCATACAAGACTAAAATTTATCTAAAGCAAGGTTCACAAAATATAAATTTGTATAAATTTGCCTTGTTATCACCTACAAATCTAGCAATCAAAAGATGTACCATTTCAAAACAGCCACCCTTTTATCCGTATTAGATGAGGCTGGAGACAAAAGAGTAAACATTTACAAACACAGCAGATGTGCTTTTACGGTGGTGCATGATTTCCGTCCCATTTGGAGGGCTTAAAGTTTTTTTTACTTTAACAGGTTAACCAGTCCAGCATGGTCCCATTTTGAGATACAGGCTTTGTGTGAAGGCAAGTGTGTGACCCTGTTCGGAGATGGAGTTGAAGATCTTGGTAGAGGAGAGCACTTTCTTCCTCATGGCAGAGCTGCCAACTCGTGACTGGTGCGATAATGATCAAACACCATTACCCATAATGGATCATTGGAATATCATCCAGGTACAGAAAGGTCCTGAGTGCTGTTGATTTATTTATTTAAGTTAGTTGATTGGCTATTTCAGCCTCCTAGCTTATTGATAAAGTAGCTATAAAAAAGTTAAAGTGCACACTACTTAAACAAACCAGAGGCCAAGGGAAGTCATAGAGTAGACCAGATGGCCAAGAATGCCCAATTACAGCCCCAGAATTGTAGGGTCTGTGCAACTCACAGATTCCATCCCTAGTTCTGGCCCAATAGAGCTGGAATTATTATTAAAAAACTTCAAGAGCAGGTACCTCAAAGTGAAAAGAATAGGTGATCCACAATAAGAGCAGCTCTTGATGAAACAGAACTTTGGAAATATCACTCTTCTCTTGTAAATGCTAGCTTGAATCATGGACTGTGTAATTAAGGAAAAAAAATTATGTCTGCCTTAGTAAACGAGCAATGGATAGCATAGCATCTTGGTCTACCACAGTTGTTTTGAAATATACCACCACTTCTAGTTTTACCTGCTACCAACAGCTGAAAATCCCTTTCAGAGATTACAAATTAAGTTTCCAGATGCCCAAGTCAGCATCTTATGTGTATGCACTGTGTCTGGACATGTTTTCAGAAATCTAACCAGTGGCAAATGCTACAGCAAAGGTCAAAGAAAAAAAAAAGTAGTTTTCAAATATGAAGTCCTAGTAGCTATAATGAGTGACATAGGAACTCACTTTATGTGAGAGATCTTGCAAGAAGGTTTGTGTGCATTGGGAATACAACAGGTTTTTCACATCCCCTGCTGTCCACAAAGGTTAAATATGATAGCATGTATGGCCAGTAATGAAATGTAAAATATTGACCAAAAGGGAGAGATAGAAAAAAGATTTCAAACTAGGTAATATACATGTATTTAATTTTGTATGCTTTGCCTCCTACAGCCAATGTCCATGGCATCATACTAACTCGTCTGCCACAAACCCACATTCCTTACACCTTGATAAGAAATGATCCCTCCTGTGCATAGCTTACAATTGTAATATTAATGTGATACCTATGTAAGCATAGTTAAAAATAAAAAACTCAAATGCACCAAATAAACAGAAATGATGCATGCATGGTGTATGTTTTTGTGCCTGTTCCCTTCTGCAGTAGCTATTATTAATTATTTCAACCACTGAGGAACATTAATTAGAAGGTTTTCCCAGTGAACATTATACAGTATATAGTGTATGGGTACCCACATCCCAAAATTCATAGAAAAAATTGTTTGGAGAGTTGGGGCAAAGGGATTTTTACGGTACCGTCCTCAGACATTACACAGTTTGTATAAAATCAAACAGATTTATTGACATGCAGTAGGGGCCAGACACAAAAAAGATATACTCAGCATCTTTCAAAAATAACTGTTCTGTTTTATTTGATACAATTGAAGGTTTTTATACACATGATTACGTAGATATCACATTATTATTACAATTGTACTTTTAAGGTAACAAGGGGCATAGGCAGGCTAATTCTAATCAGGACTCGAAAGAATGCAAACATGTAATGAAAACATAATTAGTGCTGTGAGCACAATAAGTGTCGTGTGCAATACATATGTAGCACCCTCCTAGGTAGGTGCTAGAGAGAGAGAATCGTTTTGGATCTTTTCTGCTTACCAGAAGGATTGCCAGGTAAATCTATATTGTTCTCTGCATACTAGAGAGCAGGATCTGCTAGTAAAGTCTGCTAATTGTGCTCAGGTGCAGCTCAGTTTGCCTGAAGTGTTTCACACTGGTCCAATAGGGAGGCATATTGGACAGCGGGAGGAAACCTGACAAATGAATGCAACAGGCATTTAGTACAGCCCTGGTGGTTGGCAGAAGAAAGTGCCTTGGTGTATGCTGGGATACTGTATATATGTCATGGGTGTTTCAGAGTAGAGTCCTGGAGGGAAGAGGCGGCTGCCTCCTCTTCTGTAAAAGTTGCCATGCAGCCTCAGGTGGTCGACCTGAGGACCTAAGAGCTAAAGAGGAACTGAACCCGGAGGTCCTGCAAAGCAGACTGGAAGGGAGACACAGAAAGGATCTGATTCTGCATACAGTGGGTACAGATCTGTGTCAAGGGGCCTGTCCTGAGGGGGGCTATCCCTTCAGCTAGAAGAGTCAGTGGATGGTGTGACAGATGCGGGTATCAGAACCATGCCCTCCTCACTAACTCGTGACAAAGAACCAGCCAATCCCAAACCATGCTGTAACTTACGTAATAATGCCACTCTCAGCTGTACCCTGCACAAAGATTTTCCAGCTAGTGGGACCACAATCTAGGTGCCAGCAGGCGGAGAGTCATTGTCACTGGGCTAATTAGGCAATTACTCTTTACAGACCACCACCCACTTTGAGGAAACTCATCATTTTAGCAATACCAATCATGATTTTATAATAATCGCCTGTTATCCCATACAGTAGCACTCTTCAAGAGACAGGTTCTTTGTTAGCTTGCATTAGGAGCTTGGGGAAAAGGTTAACACATTTCAAAATAAGGTTTTAATAATGAAAATGTCAAAGTTGGTGCAAATAAATATTTACAGAAAAAAGGTGTTTCAAAGAAATAGAGACATGATTCAGCAACGGCAAAAAAGGTGGAATTGAAGAGGAAGAATTCTTGCAGTCAATGTCCTGTGTGTTATCAGAGTTCAGTCAACCAGGTGTTATCGGTTCTTAAACTTGACAGATGTTCCGGCTTTAATGGTAACAGGAGAACTCTCTCAATTGTTAGGCATCTCCCTTTTTCTCTGGGATCAAAGGGGTGTTGACAGATGCCCATGACCAATAAAACTGAATGTCCATGGGCTGTCCTGCAGTTTATGACAATATCAGGTCCCTCCCTGTCAAGGTCTTACATTGCCCTCCTGCTGGCAGCCTTCCTTGACATGTGTAGACTGCTACATCTTATAGATTCTGATTGCATCATCACGCGCCTGCTGGCTGGGTGTCGCACAGTGATGATGTTGCACACCTGACTGTATCTATCACCTGATCGGTTGCAGTCCTTGCCCTTGTGTTTGTGCTCCAAGGTGCATCTCTGCTAGCAGTCTTCTGTTCACCATGTTCCTCCGTGTATGACCTGGCTTGGCTGACAACTCTCCTGGCTCTTCACCCGGCATCGGCAGATGACCTGACATCGGCAGACTATACGCTTCTGTACTCGACCCCGGCTATGATGACTACCTGCTTCTGGACTTGACCTTCCTGCTCCCATTTCCCCACTCTTGCTGTGTGTTTATTGTTGTTTGCTCCAATAAACAATTTTTCCTGCATTCCTGTGTGGTCTGGTTTCCTGGTGTAATGTTCCGGTACCTTTGGTACCCTAAATTACACTTTCCACAAGTGTATGCGCCCCACCATTTACTTTTGGAAAGGTGCGCATACACCTTTAAGACTGGAGCTGTCATCACCCAGCGCCGGACTAGATGGCTATTTAAAGCGCCGGTTCTCACTCACATGTGTTCGTTCAAACACCTTTACCTGGATGCTAACCTTGCTTGAAGCTTCCATGCTTGCAAGCTTACTTCGCTGACGGAACCTCGCTGCGCTGATCCCTGTATCCCGCTACTGGATCATCCGCCTCTCCTGAACCACCCTTCGGCTGTATCGCTAATAGTGCTAAGTACCCCGCAGGGGAATTCTCTATAAACTTATACTAAGCTTACACTATCTAGCTCTGCATAGTAAAGACTGTTTATCACATCTGCATAACTAGATTGCTAGCTCTTGAGACTACTGCTACTTTTCTGCACTGGGTTGATCTCTTTTGTATGTCCACCTGCTATTCTATCATCTGCTATCATACAACATTGCTAAACCTTCCTGCATCCATCTGCTACTGTCTCACCTTCAAGTGTCTATCACCTACCACCTCCACTCAACCTATCCCTCAACCTTCATCATTGTGTTACCACATACATAAAGTCACTCTAGGAACCAGTTTGCTAATTGTGTGTATTTACTGGCTGAAATAAGACCTTCCACACATGATGAGTCATTGAGGTTGGGAATGGTATCTCAGCATATCTCTTACATGACTACTGACGTGGAACTATTTCTGCAGCTGAAAATCCACACCATATAAGAAACACAGGAGCGTTACACCTGGCACCCTGACAGTACACAAGGGCAATGTGTCAGATCACTGGGTGGAGGCCGAAGTGCTGAGAGGGCTTCCCTTGCAGCTCGGTGCGAATCACCCCTGGAAGTGAGACAGGAGGTGAAGCGACCCAAGTAGCACTGGATGCTTGTGGTGGTGCAGGTGGATGGCTGAGAGGGATATCCGGGTCCCTTCTGAGAAGCTCCAGTGAAAGCAAGCAGTGCAGTGGTAAATGCCAGGCCGGGGGTCATACACATGTGGTCAGTCCAAGTAACAGCAAACCGGGGTCAGTACACAAGTTATCAGGCAGAAGCAGATCCGTGGAGCAAGCCGGGGTCGGTACACAGGTTATCAGGCAGAGACAAGTCCGTGGAGCAAGCCGAGGTCACAACAGGAAACAGGAAACAGGCAACAGGAAACAGGAAGCTGACGATAATCCAGCACTGGATGAGAGGGTGAGTGATCCTTAAGAGGAGGCTTGGTTGGTATAATGTGCATCATGACGCACGCACATGCGCACTCGCCTAGATGGATCGTAGGCTGCACAGCGGCGTCTGAGTTCCTGACACCATGAATCCTGACAATGTAGGTGCTCCTATGATCCCCATGCTAGTTACTAGGCTCGATCAACAAGATCACCTTTTTTTGTCAGTTCACTCAGGCGTTGCAGACGTTGCTTGCACACACAGCACACCTCGTTCCTGGTGCTGCTAGGTCGGTGGTTCCTCCTGTTGTTACACCTGCTGCTGCTCCTTTTGCCACTCCTGCAGTTGGAGTCGCTGTTACCAAGTGGGCATTTATTATGAGATGGTTCCTCAGGCGTTTCCTTCTGACAGATCCAGGGTGGACTTCCTAATCTTGTTGCTCTCGGACAAGGCCTTGGCCTGGGTGAATCCCTTATGGGAGAATGATAATCCTGTGATACTAGATTCCCTGAGTTTTGTTGCTTCCTTTCGTAGGGTATTCGATGTGCCTGCTCGCTCTGCCTCTGCAGTTAAGCTACTCCTGTCCATTCAACAGGGTATACGAACTGTTGCCAAGCGTGTCATCAAATTTCGTACCCTGGCAGCAGAGGTGGGCTGGAATAACAAGGCTCTGGTGGCTGTCTTCTCTCATGGTCTCTCAGATGCATTGAAAGATGAGATTACGGACAAGGATCTCCCTGACGAGCTTGAGGCTGTCATTTCCTTCCTGATTTTGATCGATACCGGGCTCAGGGAGAAACCATCGTATAAGGAACGCCTGCGGAGGCCTCCTACCAGATTGGCTCCTATGTTTTCTTTTCCACCAACTTTTCCTCCCTCACATCCCACGCCTCCTGTGGATGGTGCGTCTGACTGTGAACCCATGCAGCTGGGGTTCACTCACCTTTCCGAGGCTGAGAGGGCCTTTAGGAGGAGGAAGGGCCAGTGCCTCTATTGGGGTCTTGGTGGGTATTTCCTGAAATCTTGTCCGACCCGCCCGGGAAACGTTCGCACCTAAGGTCCTGTAAGGGGCAGATCTTAGGTGGAATTTTCTTGTCCCCGGTTTCCCAAAAACATAAACTGTTAATCCCAGTTGTTCCCTCCTGGGCAGCGGGTTCAGAGGTTACTCAGGCGTCGCTAAACTCCGGTGCTGGCGGTTATTTTATTGACAGTACTTTTGCTACTGCAAATTCCATACCCTTGCAGCCTCATATTTCTCCACTAGTTATCAAGGTGATTGATGGCAGACCCCTGCAACTGGCACAGGTTACCCACGAGACTGTTCCGGTTCATATGGGGATAAGGGCTGTTCACAGGGAGTCAACCTGTTTCCAGGTTATTTCCTCCCCACTCTACTCTGTTGTTTTGGGGTACCCTTGGCTTTAGAAACACAATCTGACCTTTGATTGGCAGTCGGTCGAGACCTTCTTGGTCTCCACAGTGTGGCGCTGTTTGTATCTTTGGCCTGTTAAGGTACTTTGTACCTCCTTGGATTCAGTGTTGCCCACTGAATATCATGAGTATCAAGATGTATTTAATAAGGTGCGTGCTTGTACTCTTCCTCCTCATTGTTCCAATATGATTGTGCCATAGACTTGCAACCTGGCACTATTCCCCCTCATGGCAGGGTTTATCCCCTGTCGGTTGCGGAGAATAGGGCCATGGAGGAGTATGGTGCAGATGTGCTTCCCTGGGGGCAAGTCTACTTCCCCAGTGGATGCCGGTTTTTTCTTCGTAAAGAAAAAGGGGGTTGAGTTGAGACCTTGCATTGATTATAGGGGCCTCAATTGCATACCCGATTCCGTTGATTACTGAAATGTTTGACCACGTCAAGGGAGTAAGGACCTTTACCAAGCTTGACCTAAGGGCTGCGTATAACCTCGTAAGGATCAAGGAGGAGGACAAGTGGAAGACCGCATTTAATACCAGAACCGGTCATTATAAATGTCTGGGGATGCCTTTGGCTTGTGCAATGAGCCCGCTGTCTTCCAGGAGTTGGTCAATGATGTCTTTCATGATATGTTGCAGCAATGCATGGTAGTCTATTTGGACGACATCTTGATTTACTCGGACTCCATTGAATCACACTACCTGGATATCAGATGGGTGCTGCAATGGTTACGTGAGAATGGGCTTTTCTGTAAGCTTGAGAAATGTGAATTCCACCTGTCTCTGGTTGCCTTCTTGGGCTACATCATTTCTGCTGAAGGGACCCTCAGAAGGTTTTGGCTGTTCTAAAATGGCCTCTCCCTAGTGGTCTACGTTCCATTCAGCGTTTTCTTGGATTTGCCAACTACTATTGGAAATGTATCATTAACTTTTGCTCTTAGGCCAAACCTATCTCAGATCTGACCCAGAAGGGCAGTGATTTCCACAATTGGACACCTGCTGCCATCCAAGCTTTCGAGGTCCTCAAGTCTGCTTTCATTTCGGCTCCCATTCTGTCTTATCCCAATCCTGGTTTGCCCTTTGTCCTAGAGGTGGATGCGTCTGGGACAGGAGCAGGCGCCCTCGGACACCTGATGGACCCTTACTTCCTTGTGGGTTCTACTCCAAGAAGCTGTCTCCAGCTGCATGCAATTACAAGATTAGTGACAGAGAGCTTTTGGCCATTATCCTGGCTCTCAAAGAGTGGAGACACTTGTTTGAAGGTTCTGTGATTCCAGTTCTCATTCTCACTGATCATAAGAATCGGACGTCTCTGTCAGAAGCCAAGAGGCTCACACCCTGTCAGGCCAGATTGGCCTTATTCTTGTCTCATTTTAACTACGTGGTCTCCTATTTTCCCGGCTCCAAGAATGTTAAGGCTGATGCCTTGTCTCCCCAGTATTCTGAGTTGTCCAGGGAGGTGCCGACACCGGTCATACCTTCAGATCATATCTTGGCTGCCATCTGCACCAACTTAACCTCTCCTCTTGGGGAACAGATCTTGGCTGTCCAACCTGATGCTCCCACTATGAGACCTGCTGGCAAATGTTTTGTACCTGAGGGTTTACTCATCAGACTGTTGCGCACGTACCACAATTCCAAGACTGACGGTCATCCTGGTAAGAACCCGATGTCCTGGGCTATTTCCCATTAGTTCTTGTGGCCATCTCTTCACACTGATGTTGCTGCGTATGTGGTTGCTTGTTTGGTCTGTGCCCAGAACAAATCTCCTTGGCATCTTCCCTTGGGCCTACTGCATCCCATTCCCAAAAGGGAGCGTCTATGGTCTCACCTGGCTATGGATTTTATTGTGGAACTTCCCGCGTCTTCAGGTTACACGGTTATCCTCATGGTTCCATTTAGGCAGCTGCCTATCGCTCAGGAGCTTGCCTCGGTGTTTGCTAGGGAGGTCTTCCGTTTACACGGGTTGTCTAAGGAGATTGTCTCAGACTGTGGGAGCCAGTTTGTCTCCTGGTTCTGGCGCGCCTTTTGCTCCCAGTTGGGTATTCGACTCTCCTTCTCCTCGACTTACCATCCGCAGTCCTATGGTGCCGCTGAGAGTTCCAACCAAGCTCTGGAGCTATTTCTCCACTGTTATATCTCTGACCATCAGGACAATTGGGTTGATCTGCTACCCTGGGTGGAGTTTGCCAGGAACTCTGCCATCAACTCGTCTTACGGAATGTCTCCATTCATGGCCAATGATGGGTTGCGTGAGTCGTTCTCACCACAGGACGTCCCGGCTGTGGAGGATCATCTTCGTGCTCTCCATCCCTCTTGGGTGCAGATTCAAGAGTCTTTACAGGTCTCTGCACAGCATCAGAAGCTCCAGGCAGACTGGAGACGTCTGCTCCTTCATACCAGGTCAGGGAGACGGTGTGGTTGTTGACTCGTAATCTTAACCTCAGGGTGCCCACTGCAAAACTGGCACCTTGTTTTGTTTGGCCTTTTTGCATCCTCCATAAGGTGAACCCGGTGGCCTATCCCCTTGGTCTTCCCCCTGGCATGCGTATCTCCAATGTCTTTCACGTGTCACTTTTGAAGCCACTGGTTTGCAATCACAATACTTCTTCACTTCCTCGCCATTGTCCCATTCATGTGGGCAATCATGAGGGGTATGAGGTTAGCAGCACCTTGGATTCTCGTCTGTTTCAAGGTCAGGTTCAATACCTGGTGCACTGGAAGGATTATGGTCCTGAGGAGCGCTCCGGGGTTCCCTCCACTGATGTTCATACTCCCGCCCTTCTCCACGTTTTCCATGCTCGCTTTCCTCAGAAACCGTTTTTTGTTCTACGGAGGAGCGGCAGTTGAGGAGACAGTACCTTGCCCTCCTGCTGGCAGCCATCTTGGACATGTGCAAACTGCTGCCTTTTATAGACTCTAATTGCATCATCACTTGCCTGCTGCCTGGGCATTGCACAGTGATGATGCTGGCCACCTGACTATATCTATCAACTGATGGGTTGCAGTCCTTGCCCTTGTGTTTGTGCTCCAAGGTGCTAGCAGTCTTCCGTTCTCTGTGTTCCTCCGTGTATGACCTGCCTTGGCTAATGATTCTCCTGGCTCCCGACCCCGCAGACGACCCGGCATCGGCAGACTACCCGCTTCTGGACTCGACCCCGACTTGGAGGACTATCCGCTTCTGTACTTGACCCCAGCTTGTTCCTGCTCTTACTTCCTCACACTTGGTGTGCATTTATTGTTGTTTGCTCCAATAAACTGCTTTATTTTACCTGCATCCCCATGTGGTCTGGTTTCCTGGCACCCTGACACATCCTTACAGACAGTTTTATACCACAATTCATATCTTCCAATATGTACCGGTTTCATTCTTGAAACTGATAGATTATTGTTCAGCATTGAATTTACTAAACACAGGGTAGCTCAGATAAACTTGTCACCCAGGGAATATCTGACAGCTATCTTCACTCCCATATATGCTATTGTGGTCATGTATGACCTTATTTAGTTCAGTACAACATTTCTCATTAAAATATATACTTATTAATGTGTCATGTTCCTGTCTGAGTTTATGAATCATGTGTTGATTTGTTAAGTTCTGAATTGGGAAGAGCTCTCTGATTGCCTTTTATGATCCCCATTAGTTCTAGGTATCCTTAATGGATTTGGTCATAGTTTTACGATAGGCCTGGACTGCAGAAACAGACATCCTGCCAGGACTCAATTAGCTGTTTACAGCTCTGGCAGGCCTAAGCGCTGGTTTCTGATGTCTCTGAGTTGAGATAACTGCTCTTTTAAAGTGTAAATACTATGCATTCCACGAATTAAAGGAGGAGGGCAATGTGTAGTTGTTCTACAAGACTGTCATGGCTTACCTATGATAACTGAACAACAAGGCTGCTTGCTACAGCTTTTCTTGTGTCCAGTACGTGATATCATTACAGACAGATTACAGTAAATGGGGTGCTGGAGAGTGTCCTGAAGATTATGTTGTTCACCAAGCCTGTTGCTGGAGAGAGAGCAAGAAGACTTAACCCTTTCCATATGTGTGGCAGTATGGTTAAAGCAGTGTGAGGCCAAGTGAGAGTTGTCCTTTTCAACTGTAAATAGTTCAAGCTGGAGTATCCCACTATTTCCTTCTCCCATCCAAGTTCTACAATAAATACCAAAAACCAAAACTCATTGACTGTTTATTGAGTAACGAGCCATTGGGAGTAAGGATGAATGTATGAATTGTCCCTAAATGACTGTCTGCAAGTAATCAGAGGAGGCCCAACAAGTCATCACACAGCAAGCCATATGGGGACAGTGCTACACATACAAAATAGCATACAATAATTTACAGAATTTACAAATTTCCTTTACAGGGGTTAATCCTCCACATTGTGTAAAAATCAGTTTGATCCTGTCTTCTCTGATCCTCTCTGTCTTCCACAGTCCCCAATCCATCTGCTTATAATGCAGAGCCTTGGGGCACGCTGCACATGCTCAGTTTAGTACGTATTGGTAGAGAGTTTTTTTTTTTTTTTTTTTTGGGGGAGGGGGGGTGCATGTGATCAGCACAGGGCCAATCAGAAACTGTCCAGACAGAGAGTCAGGAGTCATGCAGCCTCATAGGACAGTTAGAGGAAAATTAAAACTCTCCCTACAAACTTTAACCACTGCTCGGCCGGACACTGATAGAAGTCACAAGTCTTCTATATTCTGCTGATGAGAAAAGGTATTTAGCAGTTTGTATTTACTAAAAAAAATTGCATTTCCGTGTACTGTGGGAGACCAGATATAGGGAATGCAGGGTCCTGGGTTTAGTAAGACTAACTATTTTGTGTAATCTATTGTTCACATCTGACCACCAAATAATAGAGGTGAACAAACACAGGCATGTTTGAAGTTCAGCCTTTGTGACAACTATGGTTTCTTCCATAGATACAGTGGAGAAATGAGCATAGAAAAAGGAATTGTCTTTTTCACAGAATCACCCGGTGAAGATAGAAAAAAAAAAAAAACACCTGCAATATAATATTACATTTTTGTTTTTGGGTTTACATATGATTAATGTATTTATTGGAATTGAAAATATTTTTCATACAAGGATGTATTTAGGGAAGTTGTAAGACAAGCACAGATTCTTTAGAAGTTTGAACATCAACAGTTTTATTACACATGCAAGTCATATTTGACAGCTCCAGTTCTCAGACAAAAGTGGCACTTGCAAGACTAGGCATGGTTTTAATTAAAGGTCAAGGCGACTTGAATGTGCTCAAGGTTTAGAAGCTTGAGATTTTTAAATATGAGCTAAAAGGTTTTGCTTTGTTCTTTTTTTTGTTGCTAATTGCAAGCTGGGAATTAATTAAAAGTTGCGAATCCATTGTAAATTAAACATAGACATATTTGTATTAATTTGTATTATGTTATGTCCTATAGTCTCAAACTCAGAGTAGTTAAAACGTGCTTCACAAGTTCAACCATCTATAAAACAGGATGTGATTTTAAAAGGAAGAAGGGGGCGCCTTCACCTATTCGCTTCAAAAATGAACTCCAAGTGTAATGTGATGTGGCTACCCCTTTAAGTGTATAAACACCACTTACAGTATAACGTGAAAAGTAAGGCGCTACACTACACAAAAAAAAAAAAAAACATAGGCACGAATGACACAATAAACTGATGCATATAAAAGAATATAACAAAATCACTCAAAATATAATAAAGTATATTTAGCATCCATAAATGAAAATCCCAAAAAATCCCAACACAATTCCCTTCTAAATTTTTCCTATTCCAATGTGTGCACCACATGGAGTAAAAATGCAAACTCACAATAAACAAATTACCTCTTAAAACAAGACAGTTAAATAATGCTTATGTATTCCAACCATGTGAATCCCACAAGGCAAAGATGGAAGACCTCCAACGGCTCTCAATGGCTCTCAGACCTCATCTATACTACTTCCTCATTAACAACATATAACAGAAGGGAACTCTTAGTGCAGTAAGCTTTATTAAATTGGCCATTCAAAAAAACAAGATAAGTATTCCACTCACATTTCATGGTGCCGTGATAGGCACCAATATATACAACCCATTTTTGCAAGGAAAATCGATATCGCTCTGCAGCTTCTAACCCCGGAGCTGGCGTGTGCTCCACGAATTGGAAATGCTCAACTGGAAGTGACGTCACCAGAACCTGGATGTGAGCAGTGGTCCCACCTCAAAGTGTTTCACAATCCAAAATCCTGAGGGGTCTTTTTCCACATTATTTAACCACTTCAAAACAAGGCACTTTCACCCCCCCCCCTTCCTGCCCAGGCCAATATTCCGCTTTCAGTGAGGTTCGCATTTTGAATGACAATTGCGCGGTCATGCAACACTGTACCCAGAAGAAACTTTTATCATTATTTTCCCAAATTTATCACCACTGTCTTTGTTTTGATGTTGCTAAACAAATAAAAAAAGACCCACATTTTTTTAAAAAAGTTTTATTTGTTTCTGTTATAAAATGTTGTAAATAAGTACATTGTCTCCTTCATTGGCGGGCACCGATGAGACTGCAACGATGAGGTAGTACTGATGAGGTGGTACTGATGGGCACTGATGATAAGGCACTAATATGCAGCACTGATGGGCATTGATAGGCACTGATAGGAGACACTGATGGATTGCACAAATGATCACTGATGGGTGGCACTGATTAGCGGCACTGATGGACACTGATAGATGGCATTGCTAGGAAGCACTGATGAGGAGGCACAGGCAGGCATTACTGATGGCCATTGATTGGCATCCCTAATCGGCACTGATTGGCATCCCTGGTAGGCACTGATTGAAATCTCGTGGGGGCACTTTAGGTGGGCACTTGAGGGCATCCTTGATGGGTCTGCACTGATAATCGATGTGCTTATTATCAGCGCAGACCCTCCCTGTCAGGAGAGCCATTGATCAGCTCTCCTCGCACCTTGTCAGCACGAATAGAGGAAAAGCCGATACGGCACTTCCTGGTCATAATGTGACCAGCTGTGACTAGACACAGCTGATCACATGGTAAAGAGCCTACATTATACTGAGAACACACACCGCACCATAAATAATTGCACTGTGCGCCCTCGGGGACAACTGATTCCCCGCCAGGCCATCATTCTGCTATAGGCTGGGCGGGATATGGTTAAAAATTCAGAAAACAACAATATAACTAAAGGGAGTTAGTTCCTTTAAACAGACCCCCCCCCCCCCACACACACACACAGAATTGCAATTTTTTGTTTATCTAATTTAATCTGTTTTTCTTTTTCCCCTCCCCACGACACCATTTTGGCATGTCCCTGGCCCTGCAGTCTCTAGGGATACTTACATTACATAGGTGGGCCTGGTGCTTCATGGAAAGCTGGCTGCCTGCTCTTGAATGAGGTAGCCAGCTGAAGAGAGCAGGGATGGGACCCGATGTATGCCACCCTAACAGCAGATCGCAGCATGACAAAGCCTTTCTTTTATTTCTTTGCTTTTTAACAATATTAGCAACTGATTGTTTTCATTTGTCTGTCATATAGTAGTTTGGCTGGTGATGCTTGTGTAGTTGCATGTCTAGTTCTATAGATGTGTAAAATCTCTAGTGAAAACTTTCCAAGATTTTCCTGTAACATTTGCAGCCTGAATAGCTTCTTTAAATCTGGCTATACGCTATTCGATTTTTTCAATCATCCTTCTGTCTGAAAGAAAAAAAAAACTAACAGATTTCTCCATCCATGCATTACAGAGCAGATAGATGACTCCCCTTGCTGGGCTATTGTATTCTGGCAGCGGGTATCAGAACAATTTTCAATCTAAGTTTGTTTGGCGAGAGTGGGCTGACGTGGCCACCCACTAAGCAAACTGTGGGCGGTTAACCAGGAATTGGCCACAATTTGAACAGTGTACGGCCTGCTAAAGACTCCTATTGAATGTGTCAATCTCTTCATTTGCTTGGTGGTAATAAATTGAGAATATCCTATCCAAAAAAAATCTCTCTCTCGGGAGGGATTCAAACTCAGATGAAATTGTGGTTTATTGCCAGCCAGAAGTTTTCAGGTTACCTTCCCAGCAAAGACTGCGAAGAGAAATGTAAATACAGTAGCAGAAGATATATTTGAGACAACAACAATTTCTGGCCATTTGCTATAATGAACCATTAATGTTCTAGCAAATCGGCAGTCCACAGATGCCTCTGTGAGGCTGGGTTCACACTGTGTGCAGATGCGGCTCACAGCAGGAGTCCGGTGCGTCCCTGTTCTCTTTTTCAGGGACAAATCAGGCCGAATTCAATCATGCGAATTCAATGTAGGGAAACCCCAACCCATTCGCATAAGTGTGAACCCAGTCTAAAAGGACCTACAATATCAATAGCAAGTCTCTCCCAAGAAGAATCAGGAAATGGCACCAACTGGAGTGGCGTGGTGTGTGCATGACGGCAGATTTGTCATGATTATCATTTCATTGCGACTTGCATAGACTTCTGGTAGGCAGTGCAAGTCGCACTAATGTGCGGCTTTGAAATAGCCTGATTTCAAAGCAGCACCAGTGTGAATAGGGGCTTAAATACAGTAACCATTGCCACACATATTGTTTTTTTTTTTTTTTTTCAGGAGACCTCTTGCCTTTTCCCTGTATGTTTAATATAACATTTATAACACTATTATTATATTGCCAAATGAAAGCTATCTAAATATATTCTTTTTATGAAGGTATTGTAAGTTAAACAGACATAGATGGCTCATTGCTATGAAGTTACATACTCAGTGTCAAACTTCACTACATCTACAATAAAAACAAATGTAACACTATAACTCAAAAAATAGAAATATAGAATAGAGTTCTCTCACAAATGAAATACTCTGGTGTACATGTCCTAGAACAGCTTACATGCCCTCACTCCAAAGCTACTCAGAACTGAAAACAGCTAAAAGAGTGACATCAACCTAAACATCCTATGACACTAACATACACACCATTATTTTTATAGTTTGAAGTCACATTTTATAGATTGACGTTATAGCTGTAAATATGTGCTAATAATATAAACACGTGAAGATATGCTTTGTGATATAAAACAGTCACAGTACAAACTGCAAGAGGAGAAATAGTGACTGATGAAGATGGAAAAAAATTCAATGTATAAAAACCAAGGTACATACCTTGGTGGATAGGATTCTGGACTACCATAGATACCCATTAACCAACTGAAAATGTGGGGTCTAAAATAAAAAAAAAATGTTTAAAGGCAACGTAGATTAAGAATTTTGGATGTGCCATCTTTTTTCTTTGTCTTCTGCAAAACTGCCTTAAATATTGACTTTTCAATAAAGCATTGATTATAGGTATATGAAGAATTATAAGCTCTAATCAGTTGTAGGTTAACTTTAGATAGATTTGTTTATATATATTTCAGTAACCTCACTTTTTACTTTGTGTCGTTCCTCAGGTGGCTCTGAGGAAGAGGTTAAGCATCGAAACGCGTCAGCCATCACCTTATCGGATATGGACTAATTTATGGACTACTCCTGACATTTGAGCAACTGAGCTCGATATGATCTATTTTCACCTATGTTTGTGAGTAGCCATTTTTATATGTTGCATGAATAAAGCCTGTTAATGAGGATAATGCGCTAGGTCGGTGTGCCCTTTCTTTGTTTTTCTTTGCCTCTAGTATCGGTGGACTACCCCAGTCCGTTTTGGGCAGCAAGACCTTAGCCATCTGAGACGCCAGTTGCGAGTCCCGTGGGGAGTGTGGTCGGGGGCTTGGATTCCAAGCGCAGGAGAAGGGTGGTATCGCCTTATTGTTTTGGAGCACAAACATTTCTAGCAATGGCAAAAATCACATTTTGTATGAATGAATGAAAAAAGTGATAGAAAATCACTGCAACAGAAACACTAGAGCAGGGGCGGGTTAAAACTTCTGTCCAGTTTTACTACTATCTGTGTTCCTATCAGGAACATCTGTGTGTCATGGTTTCACCAAGACAAGAAACAAAAATGGTACATAGACAGCAACAGTTGATTTTTCAAAAGCAAATAAATTAACTGCAACACAATACTATTTATGACATTCCCATATTAACCAGGGTGCATGAAATAATCAGATTATTTATAAACAAGCTTTAAACTTTTCTGCAGTGATTTGCTGCAGTGAAGCACCAAAAATGTATGCTTGTTCATTTATTCATTTATTCATTTAGTCCATTTACATTATTTTATATATATATTTACTTTTATATATATATATATATACAGTATATATATATATATATTTCTGCTGCTCGCCCGGGTCTTCCGTCCCACTGTGAGACCCGGGCAACCAGCTTGCACGGCTGCCGAAGACCCGATCAAAGCCGCATTCTGCTCTGATCGGGTCTCCATGCAAAAACCTGGCGCCAGATTTAAAAAAATGACAGCATTCAAAACAGCCAAACTTGGCGTTTTGAATGCTTTTAAGTGCAGAGGAGGGGTTTGGGTTCTTTTAGACCCCCAGATCCCTCCACAAGAGTACCTGTCAAGTAAAAACAATTTAAACATTTTTTTTTTTTAAATGTACGAAAATATCGGCCCATATTGGCCGATACCGATATGCAATGACCAATTTATCGGTATTGGCAATGAAAAAATGATATTGGTGGATCCCTAGTATATATATATATACATATATATATATTTACCAATGCTTTGCTGTTTTTTTTCCTTCCTCTGGATCAAATCAACTATGGGTATAGGTTTGCGTATATAGGATCGAACATTTTCTTTATTTTTATTTTTTTCCTTTTATTGGTTGAACTTGATGAACTTGTGTATTTTTTCAGCCGGACTAATTATGCACCTATGCATGTCTGTGTGTCTGTCTGTGTGTGTATGTGTGTTTAATAGCTCTTAAATAATACAGTACATAAATGCTATGAATGTGCTAAGCCAGCCATTCAGCCACAATGTGCACCCTTTCACCCAACCTAAGTGCAGTTTCTACCCTCCCACCATACACTAAAATTAATTTATAGGCAGAAAGGTTGAACTAACCTTAGAAAGTAATATTTCACTTAAAGAATAATTGATAACAGAGTTCCAGCAAAGGCAGTTAGTAAGTCAACAGTAAGTGAATTAATACACGTCTGGGACAAAAATGAATCTATACTCAGAAAAAAAAGGTTAAAAACAAAATCAACATTTTTTCCAAAACGCAGATTGATGGATCTCTTTTTCTATTACCACTCTTCTCTGTTTCTATCCCACAGAAACCAAAAGCGTCAGAGGTAATATAAAATAAATTTGCAGGCAGCCAGCAGCAAATCAGAACTGGCGTGATTTTTGTATATGCTTGTTTAGTGTTCAATTCATGGTAATTATGTACTGCTAAGTCCATATACAGTAATACACATAAGTACTGTAAAATCCCATACAACTCTTTTGGGAAACTTTGGACTTACCTGTTATTTGAGGCTCCTCTTCATCTTCTATCAATGTTCAGCAACTCACCTGGTCGCAGTAGGATGGAAAGGACACATATGCAGTCTGCTTGGTTCACTATATAAATCCCCAGTAAATCCCCAATCCTTTCCCATTGCTCATCATAGAACTCACTTGCCTGCTACTCTACCAGGTGATGTTGACATGTTGAAAAAGGCTTTACACTGGCAGTCTTTCTCATTTCATTGCTGGGCAAACCAAGGGGTTCAGCGAGGGAGCAGGTGAGGTGGGCTAATGATCTGTTGTGGCTGGCATTATGGTTAAGATGCAGTGGACTGTAGGGTGACCAATCCACCAGGTAGCTCTGGTTGGTTTAGAAAAGCTAAAAAAATCAGTTATAATGCAATGTGTTTCCATATATTGCATTAATATTATTTTAGAAGCATATTTCTTTTATTTGTGATACAAATTAAATGTAAATGTTGTGACAAAACAAACATAGTATGAGAGTTTGCCAAATGTACAGGTAGATCAAACCAAATTTTAAAGTACCAACACAGCTGTCAAGGCTCATATTTTAATGATCTTGGACTGATTTCAACAAGAACTTCCAGCTTTATTGAACCAACTGCTGGTCTGGTGGGTCAGCCACCCTTTCAACCCACTGCACTTAGTAGTATGATTGTGGTACTTACCAACTTTTTGAGATGGGAACGAGGGACACCTATTAGCAAAAGTATGTAGGCATAGGACACAGCCCCTGCAGTGCTCCCTTAAAGAAGAGTTATACAAAAAAAGATTAGTTAAACCCACAAGTGCTTTTTTTTTTTACCACTACTAATCCTTTATATTGGCTTTTGAAATTGACAAATGCAGCAATTTAAAAATGGTATAATTGAATGAAACATATATTAAAAACAGGGATGACCAGCGCTATGGAGTATATAAAACAATAAATAGAAATCCAACAGATGTCCTATGACGAAATGCGTAGGAGGGTGTCTAACGTCAAACATCAATTCCGGTTTCAGAGCTTGAGCCGTGGAACACGGAAGCTTCCCGGCTATCACACTGATCTCGACCAGCCTACACAGTGAGTCGATATTACTATTTGTCCGATTGCCTTGCATACTACATCATGGGGCTTCCTTTTATGTTTGAGCACACAGATCGTATGAATTACTTGCTCATCTAATCGGAGGGGGCCCCTGGATATATCAGCCTGTTTAATCCTACCATACCACACACCGACAGGTTGTATTAGAAGTGCGACACCTAGTGGTCTTCACAGGTGTATACACTTTTTTTCCTTTATTCACTGGAATAATTTGTTCTACAAACACTGCACACAGCACCTTTAGGAAGGGTCCTTTCCCTTTCCTATATTTATTTATTCTTGTCACTATTTATTTCCTTATTCCATTTTTAGAAAATATAAATATTTATATGAACTTCACCTTTTGCATTTTTACCTGTGCACTCTTAATCTAATTTTTGAATTTGAACACCTGCACCATATAATATTTATATTTATAATATAGTTTTATCACCACTTATGCACTTTTGCCTTATTTATTGCCTACTGCACCCCATTCTGCTCACGTTACAGCATTTCGGTATACTGAGCACCTATTGGGGAATTGTGAGATTTACCCCTTGTTATTGTGGTACACTGGCACTTGTGCACTTTATACTAATTTTAATTTCACTATTTTTGTTTCATGCACAACCTATATTAAGTACCTTTTAAAATATATTCATAGGTAGCGACCTTTACCAACCTTTTTCCTTTTATTCCAATTGAATGAAACGTTTAGCACCAGGAAACACTTTTTGAAAGATAAAAAGTGCATTTTATATACAGTACAACTATATAGATCATACCAAAATAAGGGACACATGAGGAGGTTAGAGGAACAGAGGGACTTTGTTCCAAATCAGGGACACTCCCTCATAATCAGGGACAATTGCGAGCAATGAGGATGGGTGAGCCTGTACTGTTGTAGTTGGGTGTCACAAACTCTTGAAAGTCTTTGGGAGAGTTGTTGAGGCTTGAAGGAGACCTGGAGAGGAGCTTTAAATAAGTGATTGCTTAATTTATTAGGAGAGTTGGCATCCTGAATATGCAAGGTCCCTTAAAATAACCACACCAGTTTTCTACCACAGTGCACCATTTCACCCTTCAATTACTTTTCCTGGTTTCTCATCTCTAAAAAAAAAAAGAAAGACAATTTTCTTGAATTGAAACTGTCACCACATATAGAGGCAGCCAGTGTTGTGAAGATTGTGTTAAAGAGAGCACAGCTTTCAAAAATACTAAATGACAAAGAAAGCATGATTGTGTTTACTAGATGAAAAGCAAAGTCACCTTCATCATGTAGTGGCTTAACTCACACAAAAGATGCCTTCACACTGGTGACAGATACTCTTTTGTTACCTAAAAGTACCAGTCATGATGTCTAGTTTATTTGATATTGAAAAATATTAAAGGGTTTTCTATTCTATGAACATCCATTAGATAGTTGGAATGACTATAAAGAATATATACTGCAAGGTGAGACATCTAAGTGTCAAAAAGATATTATGTGATCTATTAGAATATTTAACAAAATAAAATTTCCTATTTCGTCCATGGACTGCATATGTTCCAAACAGAGTTGTGTTGCGGGGTGGAAACCGCAAGTCAGGCACGGTGGGTGGAAACAGAGAGCTCTTACCGACCCTGATTTCATGATTTGGTTGCAGTGCCATTATCTTGCATCTGTATTTAACAAAATAACACTTCTGCAAAATGCAGTACACAAAATATACACTGGATGTTTGTCGCCATCATGTGGATTAAGGCTATAGTGCATGTTGTGTGAAAGAAAGTGCAGCAAAGAAACATTTACACAAAGGAGTAAATGCAATTGACTCCTGATCTTACATTATTGTAAATTGATACTTCCACTATTACGTTCTAAGAAAAACCCCTGTTTGGTAGATTAACGGTGCCATGACCTTATGGATCTGTGTTTGTGTTCCACATTTGTTTTTGTTTTTTTGTAACTGAGTGCTGAACAAAACCTAGCTTAAAAATAACTGAAAAGAAAAGTGAAAATGCAAAAAATAAAAAGCTAAAGAACACTGACACCAGAACATATAGGAAAAAGGAATGTATATAAATGTCCTGACAAAAAACATGTTTTGTGTAGCTATCTTTTCCAAAATAATTTTTACAGTATAGTTCCACTGTTTTACAGGAGATTACACACAAGGCAATATTTTCAAAGCTATCATACCAGGATAAGGACTGTGTATCATAAATACCTGGTGGTCTGATTATGTCAGTATTTTTGAATGTCAAAGCGGTACATTGTTTTGCATGTAAATTTTTTTTTTTTTTTTTTAGGTACTCCTTGTGGAGGGATCTGGGGGTCTAAAAGACCCCAAACCCCTCCTCGGCACCAAAAAGCATTTAAAACACCAAGTTTGGCTGTTTTGAATGCTGTCAGTTTTTTAAATTCAGCACCGAGTACCCGGAAGTGATGTCATGACATCACTTCTGCGTTTTTTACATGGAGACCTGGGTCTTCTCTTCGGCGGCGGTGGAGATAGGATGCCCGGGTCTCCCAGTGGGACAGGAGACCCAGGCGAGCCGCGGAAGGTGGTGGGAGGGGGGGAGGACGACGTCCCCTCCCGATCCTTGTAATGACAGCCGAGCGGCTTCTCAGCCGCGTCGGTTGTCATTACAATATTGTAAAAATAAGTCGCGCTATAATATGATCAATGGAGATATAAAGTCCATACAGTCCAAGCATAAAGTGAAGATGTAATCCAGGAACCCCAAAGGGTGTATGCTTACCAGATTGAGGTAAGGTAAAGGCAGATTCTTTGGATAGAACTTGTCACCTTGATAGTAGATCCAGGTCCACGTGAACGGTTAGCTCAATGGTCATTGGATCATGGAAGTAGAGGTAAGAACGCAATAGCGTAAAACCTTACAAACTAAATTAATTAGACACCACAGTGTTCTTGAAAAATAAGTTCAATTGTGTGAATGAATAAACCTCCACCAATAAGGTTGATCACTAATAACAGTGAATAAAAAAACCATGCAAAAAATATATAAAAATATAAAAAATGAATAATAAATGTGATGGGTACCCCTTACCAAAGGTGATAAAGGTAAACATCAAAAATAATATGACGTGTTACAGCTGGAGTCGCCTCTTACCGGACAACATTAATTGAATAGCCAATATAGGGAAGGCAAAAGTGTGAAATTTGCGTGTTGAACCACCACCTTTTGTAGCTAGATTCGCCTCTTACCATATGAAATAAGGATTATAGCAAACGTGCAGATCACAATTCAGTGTGAACCCGGAGCCAATAATAAGATACACCAATAGGGGTCGCCTCTTACCAAATATAAATAGTAGTTGAGCCTGTATGATGATCAAGCATCCAAGGACCCGACCCTTACTCTGGGGTGCTGTTTCCTCAAATATCGGAGGTATGGCAAGTGTTCACCCACATGAAGAAAAAAAGGCTCCCATAGCGTAAAACCATTAATATTTATTCTCAAATAAAAGCAAAAAAACTTACAGCAAGACCAGGAATGAAGGAGCAATGTTTGGCAGCCGCCGGCCGGACGGCTTCGCTCGCCCGCACTCTCCGGTCGCAATCCGATGACGTCAGTACGCCGTGACCCACGTGGAGGAAGTAAAGGGCTTATTACCACCAGCCACCAATATTTTACATTTGTTTTCTAAGCCCAGTATTCTGTAAATTTTATTGATTCATAAGTAAATAATTGATAAATGTTGTGATTGATGTTTTTTTTTTTTTTTTTCAGACTATCAAGTATAGCAATGGAGTTTTGACTGATTTTAGTGTTTACCAATGGCTTTAGGTTTGTATATATCACTAGTATAAAATCATACTACTGTAGTATTAACAATTGGTATGTAAAACAAATATATATATATATATATATATATATATATATATATATATATATATATATATATATATATATATATATATATATATATATATATATATGTTTAAAAGGGATTTGCTAGATCAAGGCTAGATTTCTATAACTTTACATACAACCTTTGGTGTTCAGTACTACACCCCTCTACCCAATTTAATATTCCTGTCTAATAAGGAAACTATAGAAACGTTGGATGTGCTATGGTAGTACCCAGAAAAATGTACCTTTTTTCTTGAATTCATTCTGAAAAACAGTAGAGCAAATTCTGACATGTAACTGTGCCTAGGCACTCCTGATCTGCAGTCTAATATCTTTATATCTGTGTGAGGTCTCAGGTGCAAATGCCTCTGACTGCTAGTTTCATAAGGCTTGGAATGAGATTTGGGGATGTCAGTACTATGCTGCTCACTGTTCTCTCAACAGATGGCTGGTGGTTTGCATCCTTCACATCTCCTGCTTATTACCCTATGCAAGAGAATTCCCTCCTAGATAGTGAATGAATTAGTGAATGCATTAAAACTCTGCCAACTTCCATCATCCAATCATGCAATCAATATATATATATATATATATATATATATATATATATATATATATCTGCACGTGATTGGGAACTTTTTGTACAGTGAAATTTCACCAAATTCACTAAGCTAAGCAAAAATTGCTTTGCAAATTTAAAGCACTTATTACCCCAAAAAAAAAAAGAAATCCTGTTCCTTTAAAGCATGTTATGCAGCACAGTGCTTGTGCTGTATAATTTGGCCTCTTCTATCACCTGAAATATCTGGCTGATCCTGCCAGTTTCTGACCTCCCCCCGTAAACTGACCACGGTATATGATGGCTGCTGAGCCCTGAGACTGTGGTCAGTGTACGTGCCTCCATCATCTGCAGCCCTGCACTGCCCCCCCTGTCCTCCTCCCCCCTCCCTGCATTCTGCTCCTGTGTCAGGTGCCTGCCCCCTCCCCCCTTCTGCTGCTGAAAAACCTTTTATTATCTTTTATAATCCTCTTTTTTTCCCAATGCTAGGTGCTCCTGTCACTGTGTTTTATTAAAAAAATCAAGTTTCTACCTGTTTTCAGAGTGCTGCTCGGCCATCACGTGACCGGCCGGCTCTCTCCTCCTCTTCTCCTGACTGACATCATTGGGGGAATATCAGCCCCACCCACTGCAGCTGTCAGGCAGGGAGAGGAGAGAGGGAGCGGGTCACATGACTGCTGAGCGGCGCTGTGAAATCTGGTAAAGCCAGTATTTCTTTTATAAAACACAGTGACAGGGGCACTTAGCATTGGGAAAGAAAGAGAATTATATAAACTTAGCAGTGTGGGTTAACAACCACTTTAACAGCCTATTTCACTTTAGTAAACAAATCCCATAGACATTCGCCCTGTACTTTACTTTTTAGAGAACAGTTTACAGTTTACAGTTTAGTAAATAAGTGCAGTCTCTGGGATTGTTTTCCATCCCTTGGTTTTTCCACTTAGTTATTCACTGACCCAGAACAAGCATGTGAATCCTAGATATCCCAGCATGCAATGCATGCCTGCTTGTTTCAGTCCAGGACTTTCTAAATAATGAGGGAATAAGGGTGGCAGACCTGAAGCTTGCGCCTTCAAAGACAAGCCAGCAATGGCAGGTTCCATATTTCTACCCTGACAGGTCCCTTTTAAGGAGAAGCACACAACAATGAATACAATAAATTGCTTCTGATAGCTATTATGGCAGATTTTACTCAAATAACCCCCTCTGATATCAATATAATTCTGTATTCAAGACAGGTGTCAAGTAAAAGAATATTTGGAGAGGAAAAAACATTCGTATCAGTTTTGAAATAATAAATTGTTCCTGATTGTAATTATTACAGATTCTACCAAAATAACTATTATTCTTCCAGTGTATCACAGACAATAACCATCAGTCATATCAAGAATTTCCAAGACATGAATATTAATAGCTGTATTTCAGCAATATCAGAAACACTTAGTAAGCACTTTTGAATTAAGGGAAAACTCTCCAAATATTACTGTTTATCTCTTCTATTTTTTTCTGTTAAATTGAGGACAGTTAAAGTGATACTAAAGTCTCTTTTTTTTTTTCTTTAAAAATAACATGTCATGTCATACTTACCTGCTCTGTGCAGTTGGTTTTGCACAGAGCAGCCTGGATCCTTCTCTTCTCAGGTCCCTCGTCTGGACTCCTGGCCTCTCCCCCCTGCCAAGTGCCCCCACAGCAAGCAGCTTGCTATGGGGGCATCCGAGCCGCAGCTCTATGTGTCCATTCAGACACTGAGCTGAGGTTCAGACACAGAGCTGTGGTTCAGCCCCACCCACTCTCTCTCCTCATTGGCTAACTGACATTGATCAACAGCATGAGAGCCAATGGCTCCGCTGCTGTGTCTTAGCCAATCAGGAGGGAGAGTTCAGGACAGTCGAGGCACTTGTGCACTTTGCTGGATCGAGATGGGGCTCAGGTAAGCATTAGGGGGGCTGAGGGGGGCTGCTGCACACTGAAGGTTTTTTATCTTAATGTATAGAATGCATTAGGATAAAAAACCTTTGCCTTTAGAACTACTTCAAACTTAGCCTATTTAAATGGGCATTACAGTAATCCCCCGCTACATCGCGGTTCAGTTTTTGCGGTCCCGGTAATTCGCGTTTTTTTTTGTAATGTTATTTTACTATATAAATCATTAAAAATGAAAGATTTTTGTGTTTTTCATAGCTCTTGCTCTGTCTCTAAGTATCTTTTATGTGTTTAAATGAGTTTCTATTGTTTTAAAAGTGTGTTTAAAGACCTTAAAATGCTTCTACACGTACAGTGACAGTAAAAAAATCATGCCTACAATGCATTTTAATAGGGTTTTTCTATTTCGCGGAATTTCACTTTTCGCGGCTGGGTCCGGAACGTAACCCCCGCAATGGAGGGGGGTTTACTGTACTATATATGATGGTGTCACATATCCAAGTCACTATAGGGACCCAGGCCTCTTAAAGCCAAACTCCAGACAAACAGCTAAGTGTATAATTGAAATCCCAGACCTGATTTTTACACCTTTACAGCCTCATGACCTGTCTTTTCTCTTCTAGAATTAGGCTAAACAGATGAGTCAACTCCTTGTCCACAAGGAATTCAATTGTGAAGCAATAATAATGAAAGACTACATCCATAATTAAGCTCAAGGGAGGTTGAATGCATTAGAGGGGTGTGGCATGTGGAAAGAGACTACGGTAAGTTGAAGCCGATCCTTCCATGATCTATCACCAGGCTGACTTTCAGTCTGCTTTTCTTAAATGGTATTTGTGATATTGAGCCTGACCAGCTCAGTTATGAGCATCAGCACCTGGCGGTGGTTTTGGAGCCAGTGGGTAGTTATGCACAGTGGCTTTAAGTGGTGCATTTCTTTTACTATGGGATCATGATAATGAAAGACAGATAAGGTAATCTTTCTGCTCTAGCGTGCTCCTGGATAGCACAAGTGATTGCAGGAAATCTGATTGGCCCCTACTGTTGGCCCTCTCCCATTTTGAGTGCTGCTGTACAGGGGTTTACAAGAGCTGTATTTAAAACACATTATATATATATACTTTTTTTTTTTTTTTAATAAATACATAACTGTGTTTCCAGGTATTTTTCGCATCTGACTGGAGTTCAGCTTTAATTTCTGCGTCCAGGGTCAAGCACGTGCATGTGATTGCAGAATAAGTGGGTGTGATTAGCTGCAAGAGTCAGAAGTCTCCCATTGATTTAAATGGGGCTGTCAACTCACAGCTAATCGTGAGAACCCTTGTTGAGGTACTCGCATGCAATCGCCAGTAGAGTGCATTCGCAGGTGGAAAAGTACACCAAAAGTTCACTTTAGTTCAATTGTTTTATCAATTTAGCTTTTCTCATTTGACCTTAGTTTTAGAGGTGTTTGCAGGTATCTGGTTTGACAGAACATCAGTAAGTTTATATTTTTTATAAGTTCATATTAAAGAATATGTAGAATCAAACTTGTTTAATTCTTTGGGTGAACTGATAAAGGCTGTAAGTAGGATTATTCCATTGTAAGGGAGAAATAAAAGTTGGAGTCGGCGCTACCTAATATAAAATAATGGTATATCCAAACCTTGGGGTAACAAACACTTTTAAAACAGTGTGTGGAATAAAGTGCCAGTGCAAGGTGCATATAAAACAACGCTTACCATGTGAATAAAATATGAATTGATTGGTTAAAAAGAGATATCACAAAGTGCTTAAAAAGATATTTAAGGTGAAGTGACAGGATGGTGTATGAAATATTTGTTTTAAGATAAAAAAATAGCCAGGGAACAATCCCATATAAAGAGCTGTGCTCAAAAAGTGAAGGTGAGTGTGGTGAACTCGTGGATCAACTTTCCACTAGAGGTCGCACTCACCCTTAAAAAGATAGCCAATAGTGGTTTTTAGAATGTTCATGGGGGATTTTTTCCAGTCCGAAGTTCCCAGGTCTGGTTCCTGGAAATCCTTACAGATAGGCGGGTCCCATCTAGGTGCTCAAACATAAAAAAAACCCCATAGTGCAATATATTCCGTTATAAAGGCAAAATGATATGTAGTGACTCAAGGTGAGGAGTTTGCTGATCGACTCAGAGTGTTAGGCGCAGCGCCGGGAAGCTTCCGCGTTCCAACCACGGCAGACTGCAGACCGGAAGTGATGTTGACGCAGAGTACCACCCTACGCGTTTCGTCATTGGACGTCTACTGGAGCGGTCATGCTTTTTAGATTTTGCATGGTTATATTTTACTGGTGATTACCTGCCAGTACTACCCAAGCTGTACCCACGTGTTTTGGCTGTGGAGCAGTTCCCAGTGAAGTCAGTAAGATCAATGTATCATTGTATCGGAAAATCATGTATCACTTCAGGGATCTTTTTATTTTTACATGAAACTCTAGACACATATAATGTAAATATTATTCGAGGGGCATATTTATACAGCAGTAAATGGGACTTTCCCCAAACATTCGCTAATGGTGAATCAATCAATGTCATTAACAACAGATCCAGCACCTTCAGTAAATGTTTGGGGATTGTTGGATTAACTGTTTTATAAACGTAACCCCTAATATTAGAAAAAAAACATTCACAAAAAATAACTCCCTGGCCTTTTTCTGAATTTAAAGGGCATCAACTTCAAGATACCAGTGATTTGTACAAAGCAGCGTTGAGGGCTTATAACTTTATACAACCTTTAAAGGCTCGTTTACACCAGCCCGTTTGCGTTATGCTCCACAAAACACACATGTGCGCTGGTGTGTTTTGTGTAGGGGTTTTGTTACAACACATCACACTATTAACTTTTTTCATTTTGTTAAGTTTATTAAAGTGTCAGGAAATTACACTATGACTCGTTATGATGTGCTATGGTGCACCATTGTGTCGTATTGCACATTTTTACATTTAACAGAATCACACATTTTATGAATTTAAAAGTTGCCATTTTAAATAACATAAAGCAACTTTTAAAATAATTATTGTGAAAAAAAACACTGGGGGAGATTCACTAAAACTGGTACCCTCAGAATCGGATGCAGTTGTGCATGATAGCCAATCAGCTTCTAACTTCAGCTTGTTCAATTAAGCTTTGACAATAAAACCTGGAAGCTGATTGGTTTTTATGCGGAGCTGCACCAGATTTTCACTCTCCAGTTTTAGTTTTTATATCTTATTTATAGGTTGACCTAATGGCTTCCATGTCTTGGGTATTGCAACAGTGGGAACTCCCAGACATAAATTCATAGCACTGTTCCTGTTCATCATGGAGTTTCGGGTGTTTTCCCTAACTTTGGCATGTCTCTGCTTTTTATGTTTCATACTCTAAATAAAATAAAAATGCAATCTCACTTAAAGGACTTTTTGAAGGATTTAATGGTCAAGAGCATCAAATACAGCTAACACGTTCTGGGTAAACAGCCTTCCTCTTCTTCAGGGTTAAGCATTTGATGTTAATCAGATCACAACAGAATGCCCTAGGCAATCTGTGTTAAAACTTGATGAATATTAGTATCTCCTGATGGAACTGAAGGAGACCACCAGGGAATTGGTATTGGTATCACTGGGATAAGAAGACACAGACAAAACTTTGAAAATATCAGTTTTTGGTGGAGTGAACATAAAATGCATCATGGATTATCTTCTGCTTTTTAATAAAGCTTTGATTTGTTCTTAACAGTTATATTCTCAAAATGGGCATAATGGTTTGTAGGCAAAGACTTTTACAAGCTAAAAAAAAAAAACATGTTACTATTAAAAGAAATGAAGTAATTTTTCTCTGTTCTATGGCAGTTCCTGTGTATATACTCAAAGCTCTTCACAGGAAGATGATGTTCATTCTAAATCTAGATTTCATGGAAATTAACTTCAAAAGCATGAGAACAATACATGCTTAAAGCATCACATATTGTAACCCTCAGCGAATGATAGTAAACCATGCTGGGGGTACACATCATAATAAGAAACAAAGCAGGGGGAAGATCTGCTTAGCATGGGATGTGATTTGAACCTTTACAAAAGCATCATAAATAACACGTGTTTCACATGAGTCACAAAGGGGACAGATATTGCTGGTGTATAATGCTAATTGTATTAGCAAGTCATTTTAACTGACACATTAATGCTTATATCACAAGCGAAGCCTTTCCCATCCTTTTTGCCTCAGAGGAACTTATGAACTAATTTTCAGGTCTCAGGCAACCCCTGCTAAAATGTTATATCTGTAGCACCTGGTAGATTTGCATTATCAGAAAGTTGAAGTTAGCATACCTAAAATAAAACACTATTTGACATACCTGGCATGCTTGACACCCAGGGTAGATGATTTTTTTTAACCCCCCTGCTCTACAGAACTATAAAAATGAAACAAATAAAACGGTCTGAAAAACACAGACAATGAAAATCCCCCTTATATTGTTGGTGGGTAGATAAGGGTCCCCATTTATTTAAGACCTTGGAAGAAGGGCCCTTTACACTTGTGGTCATAGGAAAGAATGCCCCTTGTATTTGTGGTCAGTAGAAAAATTACCCCAAAGATTACCCCAATACATTTGTGGTCAATGGAAAGAATACCCCTTGGCTTGGTGGTCAGTAGAAAGGTTACCACATTATATTAGTAGTCTGTGAGATTAATGCCCTCATACACTTATGGTCTTTGGGAAGAGTGCCTAGTTACTTCTAGGGTCATTGGGAAAATGCCACTCTTGCAGACAGCCTTAAAAGACCAATGGTGTCAGTGCTTACCCTCCACAAAATAAGAGGCTCCACTGGTCCCTCAACCCTGACCCCTTTCTCATTAAATATAGGAGCTGCCACTTCTCACCTTCTTTTGTAGTGCTAGTTATCTGGATGTCTTTGATCTCACTTCACAGACTCAGCAAGTAATTGTTCAAATATCTGACCTGCAAAGGACCGGGACCTGAAAGTTATGTGACTGCAGGTTTAGGTAAGGTAAAAGGGTATTAACAATTACAAGTGTTCTCATTCCAGTGATCCAGTGTTTTTATTTCTATCACCTATAGCTGATACCTTTACTGTTCTATTCTGTATAGTGCAAAAAAAATAAAGATATGCAGACAACAAGTGGTCCTCTTAAAATGTCTGTGATATATAGGTGGAACTTGAAAGAGATTTTCTTTGCTGAGGGACTGCTAGGGCCGCATGAGAAGCTGATGTGTGATGCAACCTGTAAAAGTCCACCCATAATCTGAACATTATTTTTTGGCTGACTGATGCTTTAAAGCAGGGCTTCCCAAACTTTTTTGGGCCGAGACCCAGTTCTGAATACAGCTATTTTTCGGGACCCACTTGCTTGTAATTGAATATTGTAAAGCGCTACAGAATTTGTTGGCGCTATATAAATGCAAATAATAATAATAATGCATACTTTAAAAGGGAGGGGGATGTTAAATTAAAAATATAAATTTACTACTTTTTAATTTATTATTGAATACACTTAATTAATATTTAAATAAATATAAGGCTACATGGCACTCAGACTCCTTTCTCTCCCAGTGGTCCACAGTGAAGGTGAAGCCCCTGTTTGCCCTCTCCAGGTCCCAGCACACCTCACCCAGTCTCCATGATGAGGAGCTCTATGCTGGTCTTGGTGTCCTGGCTCTTCCCTTTCAGATTCTCTACCGGGGTCACAGAAGCTGCCATGAACTCCTGACACCGCCGGGCCACCTAGTCCTCCTATGACACCAAGGCTGCCGTTTCTGCCCACTATAGCTGAGAGAATCCCACCGCCAGTCTAGCTACCACCGCTGCCGCCAGTAGGATTGAGGAGCTGGGCTCTGCACCCTATGAACATATCCTACATAACAGCCCACATACGTACTCACTGATGCAAGTATCCTCCTTGCGGGAAATGCAGACCAGCCTCCGTAAACTGCATGGGCGGGGTCCTGAATCCATCACAAATTGACTGCTTTGGCTCTCTGTAATTTGCATGGGCTCACACAGCATTATTTAAGCGGGCCCGCTCTCAGTGATTTCTAACTCATCGCGACCCACTCAAACGCAGCTCATGACCCACCAGTGGGTCCCGACCCACAGTTTGGGAACTCCTGCTTTAAAGGGTAGACGTGAAACTTTGGCTAGAACACAACATTTTTGATATTATTGTAAAGCTTAATTTTGATTTCATTTATGTGCTATGCCATATTGACATTTCGTATTACCATGACAGTTTTTCTTGACTTATTATTCTACCGGAAATACAAAACTTGAAAGCACATTTTTATTTACTGTCAATTAACGGTATGATTATTTATTGTAAAGTGAAGCCCCCAAAAGATTTGTACATGGAAATGTTGAACAAATTCTAAAAAACACTTTATACAATTTGACTTATGACATATGCTATTTATTTTATGGACATTCACAAACACATACATTTAAAAAAATGACCAAGAAAGCTGAGGAAATAACATTTAGTCCGTCAGAGCTTTCCAGTAAGCAAGCCTAGTTTGCCTAATTTAATCAATGAACCGCCCATTTCTGAGTTTTTTATACGTTTTTGTTTTTCCTGATGATGCAAAAAGGATGCTGTGTGACCAGTGGTGAACGTACATTCTTGAATCCTTGCCTAATGTCTGCTTTCTGGGAAAATAATCAGTGTGCAATAGAGATAGTTAAGGGGAAATGTAATACATTTATTGCATTTAATGTTTTTCGTTTAGCAAATAATGATGTGTATTTCTGCTAAATGATTATTCCAGTTTTAAGTAATAATACAAGAAATATGCTAGATTTCATATTACTGTAACAAAATGTACGCTGATATAAGTGTTGCATGGTAAACAGATAGAAAAGTAAAATAATGTTTATGCATGTTAATCTAGTTGTAAATAGACAATACTGTTAGAACATGAAATATGCCGCCATGACAAAACTACAACAGTTATCAACACATTATACTTTGGCAAAATACAGTATGCTTGGTTACATCAGTCCATACACACCTGTCATATCAAGTTCTCAGGCCTTTATGTTACAGTTGTTTGTCAGTTAATGTACTCCTAAATTCAAAGGGTGAATATTGGTTATGGTATAGCAAAAATATATAATTGGTAATTGTGGCCAAGCCATATCCTGAAAAATTTACCTTTTGTCTGGAATTAATCCTGAAAATTGGTAGTGCATCTACTGTGACATTTGGTGATGTCACTACCATGCTGCTTACTATTGTTCTTGCTGAAGACTCTGTCAAGATAGCCATCTCCACCTCAGTGAAGAACAAAAGAAGTTGGCAAAAAAGAGCATCAGCTAATAGTCTTAAGAGCCCATTATCGCTTATTGTTGATAACATAGAGGCCGCAGGAAATAAAAAGGTATTCAATGCATTTTGGTTGTGGTTCATCACCAATGAAGCAAAAATACACTTCTCCCTACCTTGCACCCCTTTGGACATATTCAAAGTTCTAATACTTGTTACATCATCACAGGGTCTACATTATCACTAGCTGGAACTGGTAGGAGTAGCTGGTCGAGCACTCAACGTATTTTCCTGTACACACGGGTTATCAGGGTTAATGTGAGTGTGACTGTGGACAGTGACAGGGGAGTAAAGGAATCCCCTGTAACTGCTACAGCACCGCATATTTTTTTAAAAAAATATATGAACATAATAGCCTGTCAGACTTGATAAAGTCAGTAATACATGGTTTTTGCTGTTTCCTGTTCACCACTCCCTTGCTTATTTGTATAGTTGCAAAATTCTGGAAATAAGCAGCTGGGCACAATACAACCATTCTGCTGCCTTATTCAGTGCTGTCAGGATTCAGGCAAATAAATGATGCTGGCAGGTCTGAAGAGACAGGAAGGGGAAGACACAACACTGCTGCGCTTTTTAGTGCTGAGTCCAGGAAACTACATGATCCTTGCAGCACTGAATAAGAACAGTGGTGTTTCTGCTCCTGGTTCACCTTTCCTCCCCTGTATGGCGGGGAAAAGACAGAAAGGGACAACACCACTGTATGAACACTGAAGGTACAATGGGCTAAGGAACTAAGGAAAGAGGTAGGAGAAGGTGAGAAACCGGCAAATATACTGCTGTTCTGCTGCCTCATGCAAAACTGTCAGGATTGACCTTTACCCTGCCATGCTTGCTATGAAGAATAGGCTTAATTGTGAGAGGTAGTGCTAGGCAGTGTAAAACCTGCAAGCATGGATCTCCTATCCTCTTCAAAGCCTGGTACACACTCTGGAGCTTGGCAGGAGCCGCTGTACTAACCATGCAATGTTAGTACAGTGATCTCCCCACTGTGCTACTGTGTTCTAACAGGGGGCACCCCCCCTCCCCGCCAGAACACACCATTTGCTGAGAGCGCTGATCCCATGCCAATCAGCAGACCTTTTTTGGTCATGCCCCTTCCTTCGTCTGTCGGACTGGCTGCCATACACGCGGGTCAAATGTCGGCCTGGTTCCACTTAACTGGCCAATGCCGCCTGATATTTAGCCCAAATCAGTTGAGATTATTTACCCCCAGCTGCATGAGGCCTATCAATGAGTCTGTGGGAACAGAGGGCTTCAGAAGAGGAGGAGGGAGAAGAGATCGAGTTTGACTGTGGTGGACCCCGTACCCTATCAGTAAAAGCACACCAAACTTGTATATTGCAACAGAGTCTTCTGAACCTGAACTAATTGACCCTGAACCAGTTCCAGAAGGCATGGAAGACTTTATTGAGCCTTCAGTTACAGAAGCTGTTAGTTATGAGCAAGTGCTGGAAGAAGAAGTGGCCTTAGAAGTTGAAAATGAGCCTATCCCATCCTCTGAGCCAACAGACAAGTGTGTCTCCAAAGAGGCTAATGTATGATTCCCTGGGCAAGAACTCAGAGAAAGCAATTTATGCAATTCAACAGACTCTTTATGATTCAGCTCCCTGTGTGGCCTACCACATGATAGGAAATATGATCCCACCTGTTGACACCATCAGAAAGGCAGATTGCAAATCATTAACCTTTGGGCATAATTACTCCACCTATGCTAGCTCATGGTTGGACATTCCGTTGTTGAGTTTGTGCCACAATGTAAGTTGCCCAAATTTGTGCTTCCCCTAATCAATACTGTTTAATTGTTTTTAATTGTTACCATGGTGTGTCCTCTGTTTTACAAACACTTTTGGCTTGAGAACAATTGGTCTTTTAGTGGGGGAAGTATGTAATGCTGGGCAATATTACTGAAGTGCAGAAATGTATTTGTCCACAAAATGGTGCTGCCAATTCATTTTGCCTAACTATGACTTGATTATGGTCACCAGGAGCACTCTGGGTGATGTAGTCTTGAAGAAGGATCCTAACTACAGATGTTCATGGGCTGACACTACAAGGCCCATAAGGACCTGGAATCAGGAGGGACCATAAAAAGTAAAAGCCTGGGAAGGATCCAGACTGTGGGGAGAAGCGTGTAAACCAGAAAGGAGTGAGAGGGCCAAATTATGTCAAACTGTGTGGTAACAAGCTCAGCTGTGCCAGTTTGAACTATGCTGAACTGTGTTGTGCCATGCTGTGCAGTGCCAGAGAGAGAGCACGGACTGCTGTTCCGAATGCTGAAACCAGGAGGCTGAACTGAATGCAGGCATCTGAAATCCAGAATCGCTGTCCAAGCCGCCATAGCATCTGCTGGCATCTGCTGTGCCACTGCTTGAGGGGGCCCCTCACCATACTGACCATTTTCTGCCACTGGAGGACTGCTACGAAAGAATTTAGTGAGAGAGTCTCTGAGCTGCATTGCAGCTGTCACTAACTGTTGAAAATTCTTTCAGTCTAGACTATATAAACAGCCACATCTTCCTATTGACAGTTGCTACAAGAGGTATATCTCACTTACTACTGTATCCATCAGTAAGCAGCAGTCATCAAAGCCAAATACAGAGCCTAAAGGCATTAGTATCCTAAAACACTGACTTTGCTTTGCTTTCCACTCACTCCCCCCTGCTACATGAAATCCTTGTCCTTATATTGCAATTACCCTTTGAACTTATCTTACCTGCATTGCTGCACTATTATTATTATTATTTCAGGTACTTATATAGCGCTGTCAATTTACGCAGCGCTTTACATATTCATTGTACATTCACATCAGTCCCTGCCCTCAAGGAGCTTACAATCTAAGGTCCCTAACTCACATACATACACACACAGTAGGGCCAATTTTTTTTTTTTTATACAGGATCCCAATTAACCTACCAGCATGTCTTTGAAGTGTGGGAGGAAACTGGAGTACCCGGAGGAAACCCACGCAGGCACAGGGAGAACATGCAAACTCCAGGCAGGTAGTGTCATGGTTGGGATTCGAACCAGCGCACTAAGAAGTTTACAAACCTACTGAGCCTAAATTTACAGTAGACCGCTGTTGAACACCACCCCCCACCTTTAGACATAGTCACCTGTCTGCAGGCCACTGTCCAAGTTATTATATTTCCTGTGGGCAGAACTAAGTTACTGTTATTGAGTTTAAACTTCAAGACCTAAGCTTAGCCCCTGTCTGAGAGCTCTACAGGAACTTAGCCTGTCACCTCTCTTTTCAATCCTTTTTGGTTACTTGAGGTGTAACCTCTCATTTGGAGAGCTATTGTTTATGCTCCTAAGACTGCAGAATGTGCTGTGTTTGACTCTAGAGGTACCTCTGTTGGGTGCAATGTATCTGTTTTTGTTGTGTTTATGTGCATTGATGTTGATGTACTAATCTGCCTTCTAATTTTCGTGATTTTATTCTACCAATACAGTCTGCTTGTCTTTTAAAGGGAAGTGTGCGTGTGTGATTTATGTACATCTGCTGGGAGTTCCCATACAAGGTTTTCTGGTGGTGTCAGCGAGGGTAAAGCCTTGCCCAGGGTTAGAGAGAGCAGAGGACCAAAGATTACCAGTGGCTCCTGCAGGTATAGCGAGACAGATGTAATATGTTTTTACAGAGGCAACATCTGTGAGTTTCTAATTCAACATCTGTAAGTCTCTTGATTGCCATTTTCAGTGACTTTCTCAAGGGTATGATACCCTTGAGAAAGTCACGTGAGTGAGTAACGCAACGCGTCGGGAGGAGCCGGGTGACATCACTTCTGGTCTACAGCTGTGACCAGAAGTTTGCATTTCTATGTACAGCGCAATTTATGGAGGAGCATCTATTTTAACTTTACTGTGAGTGATCTATTTTTTTATTTAATAAATGTTTCTACTCACTATACTATGATGCCCCTTTCTTGTTGTATCCATATATGAGAGAGAGAATTAAGAGGACCCTTTTATGAGACGTTACCACCTACCAGATGTCCGGTTACCACCGCTTGGAGCCATACAGGAGAAACATTTTCTCTGAAGCACGCTTGTTGTAACCTGCCTGGAGGTGAGCGGCCATTGCATACATTGTGGGATTTGGTGCACATCGGTGACATAGGTGGATTCAAGAGCGCACCTCACGTGTCCAGACCACCATCATTGGCTTTATGCTTGCACATTTGCACATGAACTTTTATATATGAGCCATTTTTTTCACCACCAACACTGTATACGGATTTTGGAAAATGTATGTACTATTGTCATATCATTTATATTATTGATTCACACATTTTTTCACATTTTAGTACTTTATATGGACTATTTGGTATCTATTTGAATATTCACAGCTATTTTCGTGCACATCACTTTGTATTTATGAATTTGCACTATTTTGCACAGTTTATCAACATTTTATGATATATTCATGAAATATTTATTCACTTTGATTTGAGCGCCGATTTATTTATTTTAGTTATCTATGTGAGTATGTGGTTTACACTACTAAAATTGGCAGCTTTTTTCTTGTTCTTGATTATTACCACTTCATTGTGGTTTACTTTCCACTTAGATCTTCTCTCAACTACTCAATTGGTAGCGCATTGGCTCTATTATTTTATTAATGGGTGATTTGTTATTCAATTCTGTCAGGGTTATTGCCCAGACTTTGTTTTTTTATTGGATTGACAACGTTGTCTGTTTTTTAGTGTGTGTGAGGGGTGGAAGTTACTTTGAATTTTTGCTAGTGATGATTCTTCACAGCTTTATGTGTGGTTTTTGCCTTAAAGTGATCGCAAAAGGTTAAAGGTTTTTTATCTTAATGCATTCTATGCATTTAGATGATAAACCTTCTGTGTGCAGCAACCCCCATCAGCCCTCCTAATACTTACCTGAACCCCATCTAGATCCAGCAATGTTGCAGGAGTGTCTCAGCTGGTCGGGGCTCCCCTCCTCATTGGCTGAGATAGAAGCACAGCTCCATTGGCTTCCGCTGCTGTCAATCAAAGTCAGTCAGCCAATGAGCAGAAGAAGTGGGTGGGGCCGGGCTGTGGCTCAATATCTCAATGGACACAGGGTGCCCCCATAGCCAGATGTCACCGCTGACATCCGCTGCTCCATAGAGGTACATGGAGCATCCGATCAGGTCCGCCTGAAAAACTGACAGGTGGACCTGATCAGAAAACCTGTGTGAAAGGTCCCAAACAGTGACTGCATCCAATTAAAATCAGTCAATGTTTGGGTAGTTCAAAAAGCCACAGATGCTGTGGCTGTCTGAATATAATGGGCAGCGGGGGAGAGTTATCTATCCACACTTTTTAGCATGGTTAGGGGAATCAAATGTTTTTTCTTGTTCAGGCTAGTCTAATTCCTATTAAATATGTCCCATAGTGGTAAATATCCAAACACAATATTCATCGTGCACACATTTAAGATAACCGGCTGTTCAATGATGCTGGGTGCTGTAATGACCATAGGTTGGAAACCGTGGATACTCAAAGTGAAGAAATGTCATCAGCACATCAGGGATTCCTCAAAAGGGTCCAAAACATTATTCAATGGTCACAAAACATACAGCATTGTTTCAGAGCCATGCAGGGCCCCTTGGCCACTTGCCTGATGAAGGGTTCCTGCGTGGCTCCGAAATGTTGCTAGATATTATGTGACTACGGAATAAAGTTTTGGACCCTTTTGAGGAATCCTTTGTGTGCTGATGACATTTCTTCACTCATAGTGGTATATATAAAGCATATAGGGGGCGGAGCTGAGTCATAATTAATCCATGTTGTTGTGTGCAGTACAAGCTGAAACAAAAGACAAAGCCATAAGCTAATAGTCTAACGATCAGGAGGCATAACTGATTCAATGAACAATAAAATATCAAGGGTTCCTTGAAAAGTTTCTAAAATTCACTTTCCATAAACCACTCCCTGTTCTGTAACAGATTCAAGATACAGTCATATTAGGTCTGACAGCACATACCCATTAAACCAGCTGGTACTTTTCCCAGTAAATGAAATTATCTGACAAAACAGAAAAGTACTTGATATTCTGTATTTATATTTAGCAGACAAAATATAAACTCATTTCAGAGCATATCATATGTCTGGATTTACTTAGCCTTGAGTGCTTTATTTATGACATCCTGTTCTAGCTTTGCTGAACATGTGACATTAAGGAGATTATTTATAAACCAGTAAATGTGACATTTGCTAAATATGCAGGTGTATGGCCCTGGTACATCTACAGTGATTGATTCCCCTGCAATGAATGTTTGGTGAATGACATATTCAATGATTTATAAATTTGCCCTAAAATGTCTATTAAGAGCAATAAAAACGATATACTACCCCCTAAACCTTGTTCTTGATGGTATGGAAGGGGCCACAACAACCCTAAACCAACACTTGGAGAGTTTGATCTGTTGAAAAACAACAGACTTACTGGCTGGATCACCAGATGAAAATAAAGGAAAGAAAGCATAAAAAGAAAACAAATGCAGCTATCACATCTAAGAATTGGAAGTCCTTACTGGGTGGGGGGCGTAATGCATAAGGTGGTGGATATATTTCACGGTGGTGACTTCTCTATGGAAATTGGGATTACCAGCCATTAACATTGGAGCACTGTCTCTTTAATATTGGGACTTTTCTGCAACACTGCTGTGAACTTTTCTTTTTAATTATTTTGTTGTCATTATTGTTTTCTAAATATGACCTCTTTTTGCTATATGGCTATGAGCACATGATAATATTGTGTTACATAGTTTTCATATATATTTCATGGGTCACCCAGCAGTATGGTGGAGAGCGAACACTGATGATCCATCTAAACACCAGGGAACAATACGAACTCTCGCGCTGTCGGGATAAACCACTACATGTTTCGTGATAACTCACGTCCTCTGGGGGTTGGTCCTAGCAAGGACCAACCCTGTTGTTTAGATGGATCATCAGCGTTAGCTCTCCACCATACTGCCGGGTGACCCCCGATCCGAGGAGGGATGTTCTGCAGGAACGCTGCGGCTGCATGTCATTGTTTGTTCCGCTGACATACAAAGTTTTTACATGTGAGTGCATCCCTTTTTATTTTTTAAAGTTATACATTGGTAATGCACTATGGGAGTGTTTCCCCTTTTTATTTCCATGGTTATACACTGGATATCCCTGTGACCTATGATTGGTTGTCCCCGGAGAGAGTGACCTATGCTCCTGCCTGGCCATTCCACTACATTGGAGGATCTCTCTTTCATATGAGCGTTCAGCCACCTATAATCTAGTGGCAAGAGCTATTTGGTAAGGAGCCATCTCTCACTATATTGTCTGGTGGATTCATTTCTACTCCTGGGCACACCTGATCTTCACCTTTCTTCATTTGTTTGGAGCTTTTCCTTTCCTGGGAATCTGTTTCAGCCAATACCTTCCTTTGTGGACTTCAGTGTTCATTTTTTGGACTGTATATGTTAACATCATACTTTGATTCAGTATAAGTGTTTGTCATTCATAATTTAGTGCTACACCATTCTGTTTTTATTATGTTCTTCTTATATTCTCAACAGATAGAACGATTACATAAAGCATGTTATCATATAAACACGTGTCTTGTCTTTATTCCGTGTAGTCTATTTCTTCACTCTGTGTATTTCTCAAACCATGGAAATAAATAAAAAATAATAGCATCTAGTATAATAAGCTCAAAAAGGGAAATATTGTACTCAAAAGGTTATATTGTGCTCACTTTTTAACAGTGATTTGTGTTAGCAAATAGAAACCATTCTTTACCCCCTTCTGATTGGTCTTCACACCACCACTACTTGCTGTGATATCTACTGATATCTACTGTTACTCGCACGAAAAGTGAATCTTGTATAAATCATATCGTAGTCATACAGACTCTTTCCTCAAGTGATAATGCTCGAAAAGAGAAAAAATTACCACAGTAATAACATCACCACCACAGTGTAAAACATCTTTTAAAATTACAAAATCAACTTAAAGGTATAAAATTCACATTTATAAATGTGCAAACCCCCATATCAGTGGATTGCATCCACAATATGTGCACCACACCACTCCATTTGGACAATGCACCTTACCTGACCATCAGTCCCATCGGCATATAAGGGCTTACGGTACACCATGCATCTCAGTTTATCCAGTATTCTCTAGCATTCTCAAAAGTAGCCAACCATTGCAGTAGCCATGGACCAAGAAAGAGTAGAAAGGAAGGATCATATTGCAGCAGAATAAAATCACATTTATTAACCACTTTATTGTGCTTACATAAAAACAAAAGAAACACATGCAAGTCCTTTCCAAAATGGCCACCACGGCACTGCCAGTGTGCTTGTGACATCACTTTCCGGTGCATTTTGTCAGAATTAACTTCTTTATAGCATGTGAACGTCAGACAGGCACACTTAAATGATTTTATAATTTAAAGGTGATTTTGTGATTTTATTAAGACAAATGACACTGTTGTGGTGATTTTTGTCATTATCGCTTGAGGATGCTAAAGGAAAGAGTAAGGATTGTCTCTGCTTGGGTGGGCAGTTATTTTCCAGCTGATTGAGGAATTTTGGGTATACCCTAGTGTGCTGATGAAGGTTTAATAGCCATGTGTCACACATACAGTATGTCCTCATGGGCGGCAGAGTTTTCTGTGCTGAGAGAGTGCTCACTGAGCACTCACAGCACTGAGCCCAAGCGGTCATATCTAGATATCTAGTAATGATAGGGAGCTGGCGGGACCAGCTCCCAATTATGTGACCATTATAACAGCCAATCACAGTGCCCATTTGATCAGTCAGACCTTAAACCCCCCCAGGCATAATATACCAGTTAAATAGATGCTGGCACTGACATAGCTAAAGCAATAAATAAACACATGACAATTTTTATAAACAGGGTGCATTTTTAACCTTTATTTTATTATTTGGTACATCTCATTGCTTCTGATCTCTTGCAGCCTCTTTGTAGTCATTTCTTGTCTACATGCGATACAGCAAAGGCGGCATGGCAATTCTCAGGGCAGGATTCCTGATGGTGATAACAGTGGATCATGTCTGTGTTATGAGTTGGTATGCATGATAAGAGTAGAGATTAAAGTGGTTCTGAAGGCAAAACAGTTTTTACCTTTCATAAGCAGATCCCCCAGCCCTTCCCCTCTAAACACTTACCTGAATCTTCTCTCGATCCAGCGCTGTCCCATCTGCAGCAGGTATTTTCTCTCTTCCTGTATTCACAGGAGGCTTTGGTGGCAGAAGGAGTCTGTCAGGGCCTGGGTTTGAATCTGAAATTTTGCTGGGTCAGGCGATGTCTCTTCCTGCTGAGCTACCTAGAGTGCAGGACAGTTCACTGGACAGTTCCCTTAATGATCCTGTCTTGAACTTTGTTTGTCTTGAACCCTGAACTCTTTACTCCTCTCATGAACTTCCTGATTTAAGCTATTTCTCTGCACTTTCTGTTTACCAGATTATTATGCTCTCTCAGCCAGCATCTTGCTCTTGTCTGCTGCCGTCCATATTTTGCTACAACTCGTTATCGACCCTTGGCTTTTTCCTCGACTACACTTCTGCCTGATCCCAACCTGCAACTACACTATTAATAATACTACTACTATTAATGACCTTTTGGCTTGTTTAGGGACTACATTTCTGTTTGATCCTTACCTGCTTAATCTGCTATTGGCCCCCGGCTTGCTCACCTCCTGGTGAGGCACTCCTGAGGACCACAACCTGGTGTTAATCCGCAACAAAATCGATCTCCATCATTAGGAGCTCTGGTGAACACCAGTTAGTTCTTAGACTCTGCACCTCAGGTGAGCCCACACCAGGGTGACCTGCCTGTGTTCCTATCCTGCTGGTTTCTGTGTGAGCTTCCCACTGCTTCAGCAATTGGTCTTCGAGCCTGACTCTTTGATCGTGACAGAATATTCTGGCCCACAAACATGGAGACCACTATAGCAAACATTGTGGCTCCTCTTAAGCAGCAAATTGCTGAGCTTCAAGAATTCAGTGTTACCTACCAAGAAAATGTTGCCAAATTATAAAGTAGAAAGGCAACGGGAGAAGATTCATACTCTGCGGAGACAACTTCTGGATCGCGGTGATACTAACACACATACGCCTCAGTCTTAACCATCTAGGTTTAATGGAGACTGCCGCCATTACAGGGGTTTCCTTAATCAGTGTCGTATATACTGTATTTTTAAATGTACCCAGCTTCATTTCCTTCCAAGAAAAAGAAGGTAATGTTTATTATCCGACTTCTGATTGGGGAAGCCCTAGCTTGGGCCTCCCCTTATATAGAACAAGACGGTGCCATTTTAAATAATCTTGAGACATTTTTGGCTATGATGAATCAAGTTTTGATCATCACAACTGTTGTGCTACTGCCGAAGAAAAGTTCTCAATCGCTGAATACACAGCTAAATTCGGAGGTTGTATTTCAGATACCACTTGGAACCTTGCAGCGAAAAAAGTCAGTTCTGCCAAAAGCTTTCTGAACAGGTAAAGGATGAGCTTGCCAGAATAGAAACTCCTAATTACAGTATCTTGAGGCCATCATCCAATTATGTATTCTAATTGATCACAGACTTACAGAAAGGAGGAAGGAGAGGCTTGGAATGTTTGGTAGTAATGGTAGCATGCGTTTCTCTGCCAGTCCATTTGTTCAGCAGGATTTCAAAGTTTCTCTGGGTTCTTACACTTCCAAGCCTATGCAGGTTGATGCTATTAAGGGATCCATTTCTATTCAGGAGAGAGAGAGAAGATGCTCAGAGAATCTATGTCTATATTGTGGAGTCTCTGGTGATTATGCAGTTAATTGTCTTAACACGGTTAGAAGAACAATTGCTGTTACTGATGTGCTTGTACCTGAACAAATAAATTCCATTAGCCAGTTTATGTCTCTATTGACTCCTGAAGAAAACAAAGTAAATTCTCCATTATCCAGTTTTGTCATCCCTAATTAGCTTATCTCTGAGGGCTGTGAAATTCCCTCCCCTGCTGTGCTGGAGGGAACTTTGTGGACATAGAGTTTGCCCATGGCAAGAATATCCAAGCAAGAAATACATCATCTACCCCTATTGAGATGGAGAGGGTTGATGGTTCACGATCATCTTCAGGACCTGTTACCTATAAAACAGTTCCTCTGGCACTCCAGTTTGAGGCTGACCAATATGAGACCATCAGGTTTTAGCTGATAAGATCACCCAAATTTCCCATAATTTTGGGCATTCCTTGGTTCTCCACTCACAATCCCTCCTTCAACTAGGGAGCATGGACTATAGATTTTACCTCCTCCCATTGCGAGGAATACGGTAGGGAACTTGGTCAAACAGGTTCTCTGCCTGTGAAAGAATCACAGGTGGATGCGGTTACTATGCAGTCATATGAGAACTTGCCTCCACAATACCATGAGTTTCAGAATGTCTGTGATAACAAGAATGCTGATCAATTACCTCCTCGTTACCCATATGAATAAAATCACTAATAAAAAACGTTATCTACTCCCTTTTGAGCTTTGAAATGTTAGAAAGACTTACGAAAAAAAAGATGCAGGACCCAGTCCTGCAACAGGTGGACTGTACTGGCATTAGCATGAGACCAATACAATTTTTGTATAAAAGTATCAAAGTATTTTATTTGTACACATACTGAAAAAACAGGATGTGTAACATGACATCCAAAAATGCAACAAAACAAAACATTAAAATCATTGAAGAAGCATATGGATACAGAATGTGACCCTTAGCAATCTAAATGAGTAGCATAGAGGACAGTCCTTCTGCACTAGCCAAGGACATTAAACAGTTGATCCATTGCTCTAATTTCCATTCAGGCAGTGGGGATATCTATCCCCCTATCCAGGTGGAGCCCTATGACCGGTTCTTATAGGACTCCACCAGCCAAGTCCTGCTGGCTCAAGGCTTGACTTTCATCCACAAAGGAAGAGGATATCTCGTGGTCCACATGTCCGCCCAAAAGACATGCATATGATGACATTAGCGGATCCAATTGATTTTGCTAATATAATTTCCTACTATATTGGTCTTGAGGATGCTACGCACTAAAGTGAAACGCGTCAACCTGCGTAGGCAACCCAGTATACAGATATCCTCTTTGGGGATTGCTACCCCGGATGTATTAGCTAGGGAGGTGCTGTATAGTGTCACATTTGGTATCCATATGCTTCTTCAATGATTTTAATGTTTTGTTTTCTTGCATTTTTGGATGTCATATTACACATCCTGTTTTATCAATATGTGTACAAATGAAATATATTTTGAAACTTTCATACAAAATCCTTTTTTCTGCATTGTATATTTTAGGATGTGGCATAGGTAGTGGTCACATTTTGTGTTGGAAAGACTTAATTCTGCCAAGATTTTTTTTTACAAAACTTGACTTACGGGGACCATATAACCTTGTCTGTATTTGTCAAGGAAACTAATGGAAACTCACCTTTAGAGCAAGATATGTTCTTTTCAAGTCCTTCTTTATGCCTTTTGGACTTTGCAACTACCCTGCAATCTTTCAATACTTTATAAGAGAAGATTAAAGCAGTAGTAAATTGTCCCACCCCTGGAAACGCTAAGGAAATTCAACAATTTATTGGGTTTGCCAACTTCTACTGAAAATTTAAAGGAAACTTCTCTAAGGTGATAGCTCCAATTACGCAGCTAAGAAAGAAAGGCGTGACGTTCATGTGGTTACCTGAGGCCCAGGCTGCTTTTGAAAAGTTAAAAACTCTTTTCACTTCCACACCTGTATTGGTACATCCTGAACCTAAACTGCCTTTTGTAGTGGAAGTGGATGCTTCTGACTGCCGTGGGAGCTATCCTTTCTCAATGAAGCCGTGAAAAGATGCAGCTTCTTCCTTGTGCTTACTTCTCTAATTTAATGTCTTCAGCCGAAAGGAATTACGACATAGGGAATAAAGAGTTACTGACATTTAAAGAAGCCTTAAATGTTTCACTGATAAAAATATAGAATTAATTTGTTCTACCAAGAGATTGTCTTCTAGACAAGACGTCACGTTGGTCGCTGTTCTTTTCCAGCTTTTTTTTATTATCTCATATCGACCTGCTTCAAGAGATGGTAAGGCCGATGTTGTGAGGGTCTCTCCAGGAAAACAACCCTGAATGCACAATCCTGCCTCAAAAGAACTTACTAGGGGCCATAAGTTCTAAGGCATTCTTGAGTCTCCTTAAAGAAGGGTACGAGAATGACCCATTCCTCAATAATCCTCCTATGGACGTCAACTTTGAGTACAAAAACAGCTTTTTAGACTCAAGCACATCGCCTCTTTGTACCTGAATCTGCTTGGGTGGAAGCCCTCAGGTTGGTTCATGACTCCAAACTTACTGGACCTTTTGGAGTTTTTTTAAGACTTTTATCATGTAACTTTTGGTGACCTGGGTACAAGAAAGATGTCAAAAGTTATGTAGCCTCGAGCCTGACCTGTACATGCAATAAGACTCGCCAAGCTTCTCCATTGGGGCTGCTCCAGCCACTCCCTTCCATCAAGACCTTGGGGGTCAATTTCTACGGACTTTGTGGTTGATTTACCCCCTTCAAAAAGGAATGACCACTATCTTGGTAGTCGTCATCAACCACCTCACTAAGATAGCTCACTTTATACCTGTTAAAGGGGTACCCTCTGCTGAACAAACTGCGAAGTTGATGGTTCAAGAAGTCTTTAGACTGCATGGAATTCCTGAAGATGTAGTGTCAGACAGAGGGGTACAGTTAACTTAAAAATTTTGGAAAAGCTTTTGCTCAGCTTTAGGAGTAGCAATTAATCTGTCTTATGCTTTTCATCCTCAGTGTAATAGGCATACCGAGAGGACCAATCAGACTTTACAGCAGTACCTTTTAAGTCTTGTTAGCTATCTTCAGGATGACTGAGTGGACTATCTTCCTATGGCAGAATTTGCTTTTAATTTGCTTACAATAATTCCAAATAGCCTCTCAAAGCAATTTTTTCCTAAACACTGGGTATCATCCAGTTTGTTTTCTTTATCTCCCTATCTCAACTACAATTCCTGCTGTTACCAATAGATTAACTACATTACAATAGATTCAGGAGAAATTTATTGAGCCTTTGAGGGAAGACTACACAGAACACTTCCTACTTTTCGTGTGGGTGACAAAGTTTTGTTAGTAACCAAAACTTTGAAGGTTCATGTTCCATATGCAAAGTTGAGACAAAAGTTTATGGACTTTTCCAGATTTCTGTTCAGATCAACCCAGTCACCTCTTGCTTAACACTTCCTGACAGTATGACAATTCACCCTGTTTTTCTCATATCGCTACTCAAAATATTTAATAAAAATCCTTTCATTTTAAAATGAGCACTTGACAGGCATCCAATAACCCCAAAACTCATTTAACGTGGCAGAAATCAGTAAACAGTACTAAGCACTGGCAAGGTAAAAGAGCCTTAATAACACTAATGACAAAACAACAAAAAAGAAAAGGGGGTGGGCAGGCAGTTTAACTGAATGCTGTCAATTCTTAAATACCAACATATTTTCCCCCATCACAGCACAAAATACAGCCCAGGCACACCTTCAAACATTAATGTTCTATTAGGTCTCCTCAATTTTAGGATGCGTAGCTCCAAAACACACCTATCTTCATTCTAACTGTACAATCCCATTACCAACTCTATGGTTTTTCCCAAACACCAGCTGGTACAAATTCCTATCTACACTGTCCTTTTCTTTTATAACAAATCAGGTAGTCCCAAGTACTAAACAGCTCCCAATAGAAGTGAACTAGATTCTGTGGCCTGGTCTGCTTTCAATGGATACAACAGGATATCAATTCTCAATATGGTACTAACTAGTGAGAAAAATAAAGCAATATAGACAGTTCTTTGCAGATACTGTAATACCTACGTAATATTAAAGTGGAGGTCCACCCTAGAAAACCTTTTTTTAGATAAAAATACCCCCGGGACAGTCAGGGCTAGTGCATTTAAGCAACGATAGCCTCTGAACTGTCCCCGGTTTCACTTACCTTTTAGAAGAAATACTTACCTTTAAAATGTCTTGTCCAGCGCTGCCATCTCAGGTGTGGGCAGCTGAAGGTGGAGCGTCCTCTTCAGTGACGTCGGAGTCCCAGAATGCCCTGCTTGTCACTTCTGGTACAGGCGTGTCATCCCTGCACAGCTTCTGGGCATGCCCAGAAGCTGTTTAGCAGGGAATGACGTGCCTGCACCGGAAGTGATGAGCAGGGCCGGTGCAGGCACCCTGGGATACTCCTGGGATTGATGGTGCTCATCTCCCAGGAGTCAATGCAAGGAGGAAGTGACGTTTGGATAATCAAGGGCTCACTGGCCAGATTTTTAACTGGCCAATTTTATCACTTTTGTATGTATATATATATACAGATTTGGTGGTGTGCGCACTGGTATTGCACTATTGCACTTTATGTTTCTATAGAACACACATGTATATATATATATATATATATATATATATATATATATATTTTTTTTTTTTTGTGGATACACTGTTTTGCATTATTGCACTTTATATTTATATGAATTTTATATATATGAGATGTTTTTCTGTACATAAGCTATTGGTTTTTACCCTAATCTTCTACACATCTTTTAGGCAGCGCCAACTACCTCACTATTTTATACATTTTTAATATTGACTTCACAGTCTATATTTCAGGGGTAGGCAGCAGCCATTTCTTATATATATAATTCTTCCTCCATAGCGCGGACATTATTGTTTATTACGGAAGAGGTGGATCTGGGCTGCTCTGTGCAAAACCAACTGCACAGTGGAGGTAAGCATTATATATTTGTTATTTTAAAACAAGACTTTACAATCACTTTAACATGGCAGAGAGAGTAATTAAGCAAATTTGTAGGTAAAGGCATTATTGTATTGTAATACAGCCTTGGCCTGTTTTGGCATGGTTACGTGATAGTAATGTTTTTTTGTTAGATATGCAAAGAGAGATCACACAAACATTTGCAGGTAAAATCAATGTGTATATAACATTTATTAAGCAATGACAGATGGAAAAAACAAACATAATAATCTTACGACTTGGCAAGATGATCACAACAGACACATGCTTATGGCAGTTCTGTTGAGACACTACCTTATTCCAGTATTGGCTGTGGTATATACACGACTAATGGATAGTTATGACCAATTGTAATCCTTGGAAAACTAGTATTACCTTTTAACCTCTTGCCAACCGCCCCACATGCATTTACTGCAGGGTGGTGGTTCCTCTGTTCAGAATCACATACTTGTACGTGATTCTGCACTTCCGGGTATGGGGCGCGTACACGCCCCGCCGACGACCTGCTCCCGCTGTGATTGGACACAGCGGAAGCCAATCAGCGTGTCCGGTGGACTTGATGTCAGCTGGCACCCGGCAAACCTTCAGGAGAGAAATAGAATGGCGGTCTGCCTATGTAAACAAGGCAAATTGCTGTTCTGCAAGTAGGGAAGTTAGTGATCTTGTGTTTTTGCTATGCAGGAACACAGATCTCTGCCTTCCCACAGAACAAGCACCTCCCACAAAGTTAGCAAGCACTCACTAGGAACACATTAAACCCTTTGATCGGACCTGAGAGTAATCCCTTCCCAGGCAGTGTCATTAGTACAATGACAGTGCACTGATCACTTCTATAAGTCACTGATTGCCACCGTTACTAGTAAAAAAAAATAAAAATAAAAATTTGATAAATAACTTTTGCGCAAACCAATCAAAATATGCTTATGTAGCAATATGTAGCAGAATACATATAGAGCTAAACTGATGAAGAATTGTTATTTTTTAAATGTTTTATTGGGTTTGTTTTATAGCAGAAAGTAAAAAATATTGTTTCTTTTTCAAAATTGTAGGTCTTTTTTTGTTTATAGTGCAAACAATAAAAACCACAGAGGTGATCAAATACCACTAAAAGAAAGCTCTATTAGTGGAAAACAAAGGACATGTATTTTATTTATGTACAGCGTTGCACGACTGTGCAATTGTCAGTTAAGGCAACAAAGTGCCGTACCGCAAGGAAGGGGGGGGGGGTAAACCTTCCAAAGCTGAAGTGGTTTAGTACTGTAAGTTATTCCACATTTCTGAAGGGGCTTGGTCATTTGGTCAGTTTGTAATGACATTCCTATATATAGAATTAATTTACCTAAGGTAACCAGGCTTAAGATGCATTCTTATATATTAGTGAGCAAAAATAAGAAAATACGAAATGTCTCCATCAGGCTCCCAGATGGCAAATTATTTCCATTTAACTAGGTAAATAGAAAGTGTTAATATACCCAAGCTATGTTCTTTGAGGTCTCTCCCTTTCAGGCAGCTGCTGCATTAAATAAAAATCTGGGCCAGATAAGCAAAACTGAAAATGTCTCAACTAATGAATGAGGTTTACCAAAATGAATAAATGTTTTTTTAGGGCTTTCTTATGATAAGGTTCAGCATGCTACTCAAATAAAGGGTTATGAAAAACTCTTGTTAAAAAATGTTGTTACAAAATGTTTTTTTTTTTTTTCACCAGCAATTATAAAATAATATAAAGCATCCATTTATACATTAGAAAAATATATAGTAAATATAACATGGATCAAAAACTATTATAGCTTTTGTTTATTTTTGCTATAAAAAGGCCTGTATCTTAGGCCCCTTTCACACGGGCGTTCCAATCAGGCCTGCCTGTCAGTATTTCAGGCAGACCTGAATAGAAGGTCCACTTATCTATTAATACCTCCGGGTGATCAGGTCCACTAAAAAAAAACAAAAAAAAAACAAAGGGGATTCCATCCTCTTCTGTTCAGGTGGAGTGGATCAGAGGTGGTCCCAGGGGTCAAGTCCTGGGACAAAAAGTGTGGGAACACACCCAAGATTCCACCCCACCTCAAGAAAAAAAAGTGTGTGTGTGTGTGTGTGTATATATACATATATCAAAAGTGAGTACACCTCTCACATTTTTCATGTGACAACACTGAAGAAATGACACTTTGCTACAATGTAAAGTAGTGAGTGTATAGCTTGTATAACAGTGTAAATTTGCTGTCCCCTCAAAATTACTCAACACACAGCCATTAATGTCTAAACCGCTGGCAACAAAAGTGAGCACACCCTTAAGTCAAAATGTCAAAATTGGGCCCAAAGTGTCAATATTTTGTGTGGCCACCATTATTTTCCAGCACTGCCTTAACCCTCTTGGGCATGGAGTTCACCAGAGCTTCACAGGTTGCCACTGGAGTCCTTTTCCACTCCTCCATGACGACATCACAGAGCTGGTGGATGTTAGAGACCTTCACTCCTCCACCTTCCGTTTGAAGATGCCCCACAGATGCTCAATAGGGTTTAGGCTTGGAAACATGCTTGGCCAGTCCATCTCCTTTAACCTCAGCTTCTTTAGCAAGGCAGTGGTCGTCCTGGAGGTGTGTTTGGGGTCGTTATCATGTTGGAATACTGCCCTGCGCCCCAGTCACCGAAGAGAGGGGATCATGCTCTGCTTCAGTATGTCACAGTACATGTTGGCATTCATGGTTCCCTCAATGAACTGTAGCTCCCCAGAGCAGGCAGCACTCATGCAGCCCCAGACCATGACACTCCCACCACCATGCTTGACTGTAGGCAAGACACATCTTTGTACCAAATAAGTTTATCTTGGTCTCATCAGACCACAGGACATTGTTCCAATAATCCATGTCCTTAGTCTGCTTGTCTTCAAAAACCTGTTTGTGGGCTTTCTTGTGCATCTTCTTTGATGCAGTGTGCAGCATCTGGTCTGAGCACTGACAGGCTGACCCCCGTCCCCTTTAACCTCTGCAGCAATGCTGGCAGCACTCATAAATCTATTTCCCAAAGACAACCTCTGGATATGATACTGAATACGTGCACTCAACTTGACAAGGCCTGTTCTGAGTGGAACCTGTCCTGGTAAACCACTGTATGGTCTTGGCCACTGTGCTGCAGCTCAGTTTCAGGGTCCTGGCAAAATTCTTATAGCCTAGGCCATCTTTATGTAGAGCAACAATTCTTTTTTTCAGATCCTCAGAGAGCTCTTTGCCATGAGGTGCCATGTGACCAGTATGAGAGAGTGAGAGCGATAACACCAAATTTAACACACTTGCTCCCCATTCACACCTGAGACCTTGTAACACTAACGAGTCACATGACACCAGGGAGGGAAAATGGCTATTTGGTCCCAATTTGGACATTTTCACTTAGGGGTATACTCACTTTTGTTGCCAGCGGTTTAGACATTAATGGTTGTGTGTTGAGTTATTTTGAGGGGACAGCAAATTTACACTGTTATACAAGCTGTACACTCACTACTTTACATTGTAGCAAAGATTAATTTCTTCAGTATTGTCACATGAAAAGATATAATAAAATATTTACAAATATGTGAGGGGTGTACTCACTTTTGTGAAATACTGTATATATATATATATATATATATATATATATATATATAATTAGAATATCTTTAAAAAGTTAATTTATTTTAGTAAAGCAGTTTCCAGCAGAGGAAAGCATGAAGTGCTCTAGAATTTCCTGGTTGGGGGGTTCGCAGACTTTGGACTTGATAAAATACAGTGGACCAACACCAGCAGGTAACATGGCTCCTCAAATCATCACTGACTGTAGAAACTTAACACTGTACCTCATGCAACTTGGATTCTCTGCCTCTCCACACTTACTTCAGACTCTGGGACCTTGATTTCCAAATGAAATGCAACATTTTCCACAGTCTGTGATGATTTGGGAAGCCAAGTCATCTGCTGGTGTTGGTCCACTGTGTTTTATCAAGTCCAAAGTCAGAGCAGCATCCTACCAGGTAATTCTAGAGCACTTCATGCTTCCATCTGCTGACCAGCTTTATGGAGATGCTGATTTCATTTTCCAGCAGGACTTGGCACCGGCCCACACTGCCAAAAGTACCAATACCAGAATCTGTGGAGTATCGTCAAGAGGAAGATGAGAGACACCAGACCCAACAATGCAGATAAACTGAAAGCCACTATCGAAGAAATCTGGATTCCATAACACCTCAGCAGTGCCACAGGCTGATTGCCTCCATGCCACGCCACATTGATGCAGTACTTCATGCAAAAGGAGCCCCAAACAAGTATTGAGTGCATATTATACTGTACATGGATATACATTTTAGTAAGTCAACATTTCTTTAATAAAAATCCTTTTTTTTTTTTAATCGGTCTTATGTATTATTCTAATTTTCTAAGATACTGAATTTTGGGTTTTCACTAGCTGTAAGCCATAATCAACAGAATTAAAGAAAGAAATGCTTGAAATATATCAATATATCACTCTGTGTGTAATGCATCTATATAAAATATGCGTTTCGCTTTTTGAATTGAACTACTGAAATAAATTAACTTTTTGATGATATTCAAATTTCATGAGATGCACCTGTATGTACTCTATGTGTAGCAGGTTTTCCAGGCATTGGGCCTGATGTGGGTCTGCCATGGTCACCGGTGACACCTTCAGCCCATTTAAGCTGAATACCCAAGTATGAGATTGGAGGCAATGACCATTCCAGCATCTTTTGTTTGTTTTGCTTATTTGATAATGGGGATGGGAAAAGGGAATGAGTGGGATACTCCTCTGGCTCAACTAGATACAACTTGGGACACTCTGGAGAAAAAATGCCTTTCAGCGCTGTCTTGACGCCGGCTGGATGCCGACCAACGCTTGCTGGCGCTTGAAAAGTACTGACTTGTTGAACTGTACTTGGACTTGACTTTTGACACTATGGTTAGCTCAAAAGGTCCTGGACTGTACTGAGAACTGACCCTTGACACTCTGGTTAGCTCAAAAGTCCTGGATACAGCTCCCTCCAGTCCTTCCTGACTGAGGTTGCTTCTTGTAACTGCTTGTGCTGCTGCAACTCTTAACACTGTACACTACACGCTGTACACTTTAACACTTCAGGGTCCTCTCACTAGGCACCCCCTCTGCACTTCAGGGTCCTCTCACTAGGCACCCCCTTTACCACTAGCTAGCTTTTGGATCCCCTGGACCTTCACCGGAGTGGTCCCCTCTCAGCTAGGCAGACCCCCAGGGGCAATTTGCAGTACTCACAAACTGGGAATGCTTTCCTGAAACTGGACCCCCTCAGCTCCTCAGGTCCTCGGCACACCGGATCCTCTCTGCAGCTCAGCTCAGCTCTAATCTCTGTCCCCTCAGGCAAGCCGCCCGGGATGCCTGATCCTTCTGACAGGAGGAGAGACAGCCGTCCTCTCCCTCCTGGGACTCTGCTTGCCTCCAAAGATGCTGCATCATGCACTCCACTCAAACTTATATCCACTCCAAGAATCCTGTGCGACAGAATCTGCCTTTCTGGGGTAGATATAGGCCTGAATGTGCCATTGATTGGGTTTCCTCCACTGCCAATGAGAGCCCTCTCATAAAGCATAGTGGGGAGACTCCCCAGTCTCAACAGCCACACCTGGGAGACATGACAGCCCAGCTGAAAATCATGGCCCTGCTGTTACCTTGTAGGGTGCTACATATGTATATATATATATATATATATATATATATATATATATATATATATATATACAGTGGGTACGGAAAGTATTCAGACCCCCTTACATTTTTCACTCTTTGTTATATTGCAGCCATTTGCTAAAATCATTTAGGTTCATTCTTCTTCCTCATGAATGTACACATAGCACCCCATACTGACAGAAAAACACAGAATTGTTGACATTGTTGCAGATTTATTAAAAAAAGAAAAACTGAAATATCACATGGTCCTAAGTATTCAGACCCTTTGCTGTGACACTCATATATTTAACTCAGGTGCTTTCCATTTCTTCTGATCATCCTTGAGATGGTTCTACACCTTCATTTGAGTCCAGCCGTGTTTGATTATACTGATTGGACTTGATTAGGAAAGCCACACACCTGTCTATATGAAGCAGGGGGGTTTTTTTGGTGTCTCACGCAAAGGAAATGGGACTTTATGGGCAAGTAGTATGCATAATAAAGTAAATGTGAAAAATAATAGAATAATATAAAGGGTATATATATATATAAAATTCCAAGTTTATTGGACAATCTTGTCAAAACAAGAGAAATGATATAATTAGTATCTCAATATGTGAGCATAAGTGTTGGGTATAGGCCCAATGTGATAAAGGTAGAAAGGTGATTCAAAAATGAATCCGTGACACATGTGATAATAGTGACAGTTCATATGGATTCTTGTCTCTGCGTGTCCCGAGTAAATCAGGAAGAGTATTACAGAGATCCATCCATAGTATCCTGACGCGTTTCGGCTATATCAGCCTTTTTCAAAGGTTTCTGTCACCCAGCTGAAACAATAATAATAGTATTAATGTTTCCTTAGGAAATATATAATTATGGGTGTATCAAAGTACTAAAAAGTACATACTTATTTTTCCATCTTGTTTCTGCAAACCAAAGAGAAAAACTCTCTGCTTCCTCCAACCTGCGACAAGGAGCCGTAAGATGCCACAGTCTGGAAGGATATATTGGGTTATTGTAAGTAGAGTATATATATAATATATAATAAGGGTAATTATTACCGTTATTATTACTCACCTACCAAAAGAAAAAAGTGTTCATGTATGAGTCTTTACTCAAGGTTCCAGTGATGTCTCGGTTACTAAAATAATATAATATGTAATATGTAGGTTATACATTATAGGATATTTCCCAAATAATTGTTTTTATGGATATCCAAATTACTTACAAATGCAGAGTTTTGAAATGAGGATAAGGGGGAGGTATCTCTTCCACCGTTTTACTTCAGGGATGAGCTATTACCCCGTTCTGAAAATACCATGGTATGTGTCCATAGATTAATTAAGGCAACAATGGTTGTGGATACAAAGTATTTTATTTGTGACTTCAAAGGTTGCAAGATGAACACTTACATTTTGGGGGAGATGTAGGAAGAGAAATTAGGATCCTTTCACGGCTTGCGGCTCCACGTCTGTCCTGTTCCCTCAGCAAGAGGGAAGTGAGGAGAGACTTATAAAGCCGCTCGCGCATGCGCCTGAGGTGCCGCGCTCGATCGGCTTTTTCCGTCAATGACTCGGATGCTTCATACTGCGCATGCGCCTGGGTGATGCGCGCGCAGTATGAACCGATCATGACAGTACGGCCGCCGACACGGGATAACGAGATCGGGGAAGTCACCCGCCGTATCCTGCGGGTGAAGGGGGAAAGATCTGAACGCCACAAAATATCCAGGACTTAATGAAACAGAAAATTTTTAGACCATTTTTGGAAGGCTTTGCCTCGGGCAAAACAGATTAAGAATATATAACAAGACCATCCATCAATGACCAATAACAAATTCAAAAAAACCCCCCTTTTTTCTGCCCAAACCCCCCTTCCCCCCCCCCTCCCCCTCTTTGATGTACCAGACCTGTAATTGTTCCAATAACATCCCCCCTTTAGGGACACCCCCTTTTTGGGTATTATACTAATACTGCTGTTAACATACATCTAAAAATAATTGTTTTATAAATACAAATGATTATGTATTTACTATTGATTGTTTGCTACCATTGTTGTTAGAATGGGAAATGCCCTTATAATACAGATATACTTCTTGCTTTATTAGCAATTACTGCATCATTGTTGTACAAAATGTCTTATGTAATCTTGTCTCACTGACAAACCACTCTGCATCCCCTCGAACCTGCGCCTGGCACGGTAAGCCCCTGCCACCCTCCAGTGACAGGGGCTCTATTGAGATAGGAAGGAGGTTTCCTAAGATCTTTCCCCCTTCACCCGCAGGATACGGCGGGTGACTTCCCCGATCTCGTTATCCCGTGTCGGCGGCCGTACTGTCATGATCGGTTCATACTGCGCGCGCATCACCCAGGCGCATGCGCAGTATGAAGCATCCGAGTCATTGACGGAAAAAGCCGATCGAGCGCGGCACCTCAGGCGCATGCGCGAGCGGCTTTATAAGGCCGGGGAGCCGGCGTCTCTCCTCACTTCCCTCTTGCTGAGGGAACAGGACAGACGTGGAGCCGCAAGCCGTGAAAGGATCCTAATTTCTCTTCCTACATCTCCCCCAAAATGTAAGTGTTCATCTTGCAACCTTTGAAGTCACAAATAAAATACTTTGTATCCACAACCATTGTTGCCTTAATTAATCTATGGACACATACCATGGTATTTTCAGAACGGGGTAATAGCTCATCCCTGAAGTAAAACGGTGGAAGAGATACCTCCCCCTTATCCTCATTTCAAAACTCTGCATTTGTAAGTAATTTGGATATCCATAAAAACAATTATTTGGGAAATATCCTATAATGTATAACCTACATATTACATATTATATTATTTTAGTAACCGAGACATCACTGGAACCTTGAGTAAAGACTCATACATGAACACTTTTTTCTTTTGGTAGGTGAGTAATAATAACGGTAATAATTACCCTTATTATATATTATATATATACTCTACTTACAATAACCCAATATATCCTTCCAGACTGTGGCATCTTACGGCTCCTTGTCGCAGGTTGGAGGAAGCAGAGAGTTTTTCTCTTTGGTTTGCAGAAACAAGATGGAAAAATAAGTATGTACTTTTTAGTACTTTGATACACCCATAATTATATATTTCCTAAGGAAACATTAATACTATTATTATTGTTTCAGCTGGGTGACAGAAACCTTTGAAAAAGGCTGATATAGCCGAAACGCGTCAGGATACTATGGATGGATCTCTGTAATACTCTTCCTGATTTACTCGGGACACGCAGAGACAAGAATCCATATGAACTGTCACTATTATCACATGTGTCACGGATTCATTTTTGAATCACCTTTCTACCTTTATCACATTGGGCCTATACCCAACACTTATGCTCACATATTGAGATACTAATTATATCATTTCTCTTGTTTTGACAAGATTGTCCAATAAACTTGGAATTTTATATATATATATACCCTTTATATTATTCTATTATTTTTCACATTTACTTTATTATGCATACTACTTGCCCATAAAGTCCCATTTCCTTGGCGTGAGACACCAAAAAAACCCCCCTGCTTCATTAGTTTATAGGGACGGAGGCAAAAACCTACTATAACCACCCCCAAGATCAAAACCCCCACCCCCTCACACCTGTCTATATAAGACCTTCCAGATCACAATGCATGTCAGAGCAAATGAGAATCATGAGGTCAAAGGAACTGCCTGAAGAGCTCAGAGACAGAATTGTGGCAAGGCACAGATCTGGCCAAGGTTACAAGAAGATTTCTGCTGCACTTAAGGTTCCTAAGAGCACAGTGGCCTCCATAATCCTCAAATGGAAGACGTTTGGGACGACCAGAACCCTTCCTAGAGCTGGCCGTCCGGCCAAACTGAGCTATCGGGGGAGAAGAGCCTTGGTGAGAGAGGTAAAGAAGAACCCAAAGATCACTGTGGCTGAGCTCCAGAGATGCAGTCAGGAGATGGGAGAAAGTTGTAGAAAGTCAACCATCACTGCAGCGCTCCACCAGTCGGGGCTTTATGGCAGAGTGGCCCGACGGAAGCCTCTCCTCAGTGTAAGACACATGAAAGCCCGCATGGAGTTTGCTAAAAAACACCTGAAGGACTCCAAGATGGTGAGAAATAAGATTCTCTGGTCTGATGAGACCAAAATAGAACTTTTTGGCCTTAATTCTAAGCGGTATGTGTGGAGAAAACCAGGCACTGCTCATCACCTGTCCAATACAGTCCCAACAGTGAAGCATGGTGGTGGCAGCATTATGCTGTGGGGGTGTTTTTTAGCTGCAGGGACAGGACGACTGGTTGCAATCGAGGACAAGATGAATGCGGCCAAGTACAGGGATATCTTGGACAAAAACCTTCTCCAGAGTGCTCTGGACCTCAGACTGGGCCGAAGGTTTACCTTCCAACAAGACAATGACCCTAAGCACACAGCTAAAATAACGAAGGAGTGGCTTCACAACAACTCCGTGACTGTTCTTGAATGGCCCAGCCAGAGCCCTGACTTAAACCCAATTGAGCATCTCTGGAGAGACCTAAAAATGGCTGTCCACCAACGTTTACCATCCAACCTGACAGAACTGGAGAGGATCTGCAAGGAGGAATGGCAGAGGATCCCCAAATCCAGGTGTGAAAGACTTGTTGCATCTTTCCCAAAAAGACTCCTGGCTGTATTAGATCAAAAGGGGGCTTCTACTAAATACTGAGCAAAGGGTCTGAATACTTAGGACCATGTGATATTTCAGTTTTTCTTTTTTAATAAATCTGCAACAATGTCAACAATTCTGTGTTTTTCTGTCTGTATGGGTTGCTATGTGTACATTCATGAGGAAGAAGAATGAACCTAAAGGATTTTAGCAAATGGCTGCAATATAACAAAGAGTGAAAAATTTAAGGGGGTCTGAATACTTTCCGTACCCACTGTATATATATATACACTGTATAATAAGTATGCATTTCTGGCAACTTAACTATATAAAGATTTGCTTTCACAAAACATACTTCCTTGTATCTGAGTCGCAATACAAATATTGATTGGTTTTAAACAACAGTGCCACCGTGTGTCTACTGCACGAGCGGCAAAGTGCAAAGCTGAAATCTGCTATGTTAGAAATACGGAGAATGCTATTGCATGCTGACCTTATTTTAGGAATACTAGTTGCCTGTCTGTCTTCATCTTTAAGGCGGTCAGAGACACTGACCCAGAATAAAATGTGAAAACTGCAAATGTAGGGTAAAGTCAAAACTTCTCATCTGTTCTCTCAATTCTACCAACAACAGGAATGCCACACAACCTGGTGCAAAATAATATTCTTACTTTATTAAAATAGCCAGGTTCTATTCTGATATGTTTCACACTTGGCACATCGCTTTCCCAAATAATCATCTCATCTTTTCATCTGTATGCTTGTTCCAGATCTGACTGTAAATTTAGAATGTTTAAAAGCCAGTGGAGGAGAATGCTAGCCAGGCAGCAAACATTTTCAGAGGGGGAAGTAAACAATTGCAGCTTCCATGTTCTCTTTCTACCAGTTTTCTTTAACCAGTTGCCAACCACCCACCGCAGATTTAGTGCAGCAAGGTGGCTCGGCTGCGCAAACCAACGTAACACTACGTCGGTGGCGCTTGGGGCTAGGTGGGCACGCACGCATGCGCCCGCCGTTTCCTGCAATGAGCTGATTCGGTTCAGAATCAATGATTTTTAGCCTGGACCTGTTGATCGGTTCTGACCAATTGCAGAATGTCCTGTGCCTGTGTAATGTAAACACAGGCACAGGAAATGATGCAATCTTCTCTCCTAGAGCCCTTTTCAGTTCCAGCATGATAGAAGAGAGCATCAGACAGTGAGTACACAAGCACTACACTGACACCAGTACACATAGGCACACATTTAACCCCCCAGTTAACCCTTTCACTCCCTGTCACAATGTCACTATATACAGTATGCAGATAATTTACTGATCACTATATTAGTGTCACTTTGTGAGAGAGACAGTTGGTGGTAGTTGATGTCTGTCCCAAATAGGTTTAGGGTACTGGCCATACATCCCCTAATAAGGATTTAACCACCTGATTACCCCCAGTTAACCCTGTCATTGCCCTGTCACAGTGTCACTATTATAGTGTACAGATCTTTTTTCTGATCACTGCATTAATGTCACAGGTGACATCAGTTAGCGCTAAGAGTTAGTTAGCATCAATACAGGATAGCATCAGATTGCCCGCCACATATTTAGTAATACATTTTAACCCTTTGATTGCCAGTGACACACACACACTAAACACCTCTTTGCTCTAAGCCACCTTTTGCGGCAATCACAGCTCCAAGTCGTTTTGGAAAAGTCTCTATGAGCTTGCCCCATCTTACCACTGGGATTTTTGCCCATTCTTCCTTGCAAAACTGCTCCAGCTCCTTCAAGTTGGATGGTTTGCGCTTCTCAACAGCAATCTTTAAGTCTGACCACAGATTTTCTATTGGATTGAGGTCTGGGCTTTAACTAGGCCATTCCAACACATTTACATGTTTCCCCTTAAATCACTTAAGTGGTTTAAAAGTTCAATTTTAATCTCATCAGACCAGAGCACCTTCCTCCATACATTTTGGGAGTCTCCCACGTGCATTTACGCAAACTCAAAATGTGCCATTTTGTTTTTTGCTGAAAGTAATGGCTTTCTTCTAGCCACTCTGCCATAAAGTGTCAGGAAGAATTGGATCCTTCCTAAAATTCCAGGACGAGATCATCACAGTCCTTCTGTATCCAGAAGGTGCAGTGGTCCAAATTCACAATCCAGATGCAGTGAGCTGGCTGCATGAGAGGCATTTTCCATATGTCCTCCCTGGTACCCCTACCCAAAGAGCACCCCAAAGAAGATGTTGTGTCTGTAGGAAATGTGGATATAGGCATGACACCTGCTGTTTTTTCCCCTCCTGTCCTGGCCAACCTTGTCTCTGCATTGGTGACTGTTTCCGTTGGGTCTCAAAAGATGTTAGATGGCTTCTGCATTTTGAGAGACCCTAGCCTGGAACAGTTTTTTTACAGTTACAAAAAAGGTTTAAACAAAAGTTACGGAAAAAAAAATGTAAAATAAAAAAGTCAAAAATGGTTGTCGTTTTATTTAGTCAATTTTCTTCTTTATTTATTTTTTTTTTTTCCAACAAAATTTTCTGTTCTTACTCTTTTACTGTACTTTATAATATACTGTTATACTGTAAAGTTTTATTGTAACTGTTTTTCATTGTTAACCATAGTTTGCTTTGCAGATACCACCATTATACTGTACTGTATGCTATTATAATGTAATGTTTTATTGTTGCTGTGTTTTTCATTGTTAACCATAGTTTTCTTTGCAGATACCATCATTCTACTGTTTTACTGCACTGTATACTATTATATTATAATGTTTTATTGTTACTGTGTTTTATTGATAACCATTGTTTGCTTTTCAGGTACGCCCATCAGCTGCAGCACTGATTTGTTTATTCTGAAAGCAACGTTTGCTCTCAGCATATACGTAAATCAATGATTGCAGTGCTGTAGGAGGTGATTTCACCACCGCAGTTAAAAAAAAGAGCATATATGGTGAAGCATAGGGGATGGGGTGGACACAGAGGGTGGATTTCTCCTATGTTTCGCCATTTATTTTTTAACACTTTTCTTGGCAGAGATTTCTTCATTCACATCAATCAATGTGAATGGAGGAATTTGCTATGTTCTTTTTTTTCGTTCAACCCATAAAAAAAGAACATTGCATGTATGCCAATCATTAAAAGTGGGTGAATGCTGGGAGGTCTAATTGCACACTTTCTGGCAGAGATTTCTTCATCCACATTGATCGATGTGAAAAAAAGAACCTTACAATATATGCCTAACAAGGACCAGCAACGTACTGGTACATCGCTGGACTTTGAGTGGTCATACCAGGATGAGGCCTGCAGATGTAGGCATCATCTGGGTATCATTTTTTTACAGCCAGCAGTCAGCTTTTATGAAAAAAATATATTGTAGCAGATAATTAGCCACTAGACTGCTTTACAAGCAGTGGGAGGGGACCCCCCCCCCCCTCTCGCCACCTTCCACGGTTTTCTCGGGCTCTCCTGTCCCACCAGGTAACTCGAGACTGCAGGTCTGGTTCCATCAGCTGACCATAGAGCCGATTGGAGATCAGAATGGCCTAAGATACCAGAAGCTACAAGCATATTATGACTTCAGTTTCGTCAGATATAAACAGCGCCATTTGGAAATGGGGAAAGCATCTTTATCACACCGATCTTGGTGTGGTCAGATGCTTTAAGGGCAGAGGAGAGATCTAGTGTCTAATAGACCCCAATTTTTTTTTAAAAAAAGAGTACCTGTCGCTACTTGCTATAATAGTGGATATTTAAATTCCCTGTGATAACAATAAAAATTATTTAAAAAAAAAACAAAAAAAATGAAAGGGAGGTGTCAAAATAAAATAAAAAAAGCAAAATAAATAAATAAAAGAAAAAAAAATAAATAAATAAACAATTCAAGCACCCTTGTCCCCCCCCCCCCGTGTTTGCGCGCAAAGGTGAACGCAAGCATCGGTCTGGTGTCATATGTAAACAGCAATTGCAGCACGTATGTGAGGTATTGCCGCAAACGTCAGATTGAGGGCAGTAATTCTTGCAGTAGACCTCCTCTGTAAATCTAAAGTGGTACCCTGTAAATGTACGTAATTTGTTGCCACTGCATGGGTGTGCACAATTTTAAAGCATGTCATGTTTAGTATCTATGTACTCAGCATAATATCATCTTTTTATATTCTACCAAACAATTGGGCAATATATAGTGTATTTGTGCATTCAATGTAAAAACAGTGTTTTTTTCCCCAAAAAATAGTGTTTAGAAAATCTCTGGCAAATACCATGTGACAAAACAAAATTGCAATACCCACCATTTTGTTCTGTAGGGCCTCTGCTTTAAAAAATATATATAATGTTTGGGGGTTCAAAGTAATTTTCTAATAAAAAAAAAAAAATTTCATATAAACAAAAAGTGTCAGAAAAGGCTTGGTCTTCAAGTGGTTAAAAGAGTGGGTGATGTGTGGCATAAACTTTTAATATTGAGCATTAAATGCCTGGACAGTTCAAGAAAACTCCCAAATGACCCCTTTTTGGAAAGTAGTTTCAGGAAAATTACATTTTTATTTTCTTTTACACAAAGTTGTCACTAAATGATATATCATTCACACATGCCATGGGTATATGTGGAATGACCCCCCCCCCCCCCAAACTACCCCTTATCAGAAAGTAGATGCCCCAAGGTATTTGATAGGAGGCATGGTGAGTATTTTGCAGCTCTCATTTGTTTTGAAAAATGAAGAAAGAAAAGGAAAATCTATTTTTTTCTTTTTTCAATTTTTAAAACTTTGTGACAAAAAGCGAGATCTGCAAAACACTAAACATGCCTCTCAGCAAAAAGCTTGGGGTGTTTACTTTCTGAAAAGGGTCCATTTGGGGGGGGTTTGTGCTATCTTGGCATTTCATGGCCTCCTAAACTCTGATAGGTAATGAGGAGTGAAATCAACAATTTACACCCTTAGAAAGACTGAAGGCGGTGATTGGTTTTCAGGGTCCTGTACGTGGCTAGACTGCCAAAAAGTCTCACACATGGGGTATCTCTGTACTCATGAGAAGCAGCAGAATTTACATGGAATGCTATAGCTACATGTTCCATGTAGTAACCATATGCTGACCTTTTCAGTAGTTACAACCCTTTCATAGTTCATACCCAGTTCGTAATTTCCTCATTTCCATCAGCAGTTCCACGGCCGGAATGTCCCTCTTGGATCCACAGGAGTACCATCTCCCTACCCCTTATAGGCACAGCTAGTTCCCTATGGGGTGCCTATGGAGGCATAGCGGCACTACCATCGACCCTTCCATCCCTCTCTACGAACACTGCTGATGTTATGCTTTCCTCAGTTTTCAAGTACTGTTAACTATTACTTGAGTTTTCTTTGTACCTTCTCCAAACTTTTGTATTCAGTTCTACATGTTATGCAATTCTGTTCATTTTTTAATGAAGGTTCTCCTCCATGCACGTTAATAAAAATTGTTTGAATGAGAAGCAGCAAAATGTATTTTGGGGTGTCGTTTCACATATAGCCATGGCATGTGTGAGCAATATATCATTTCAATGACAACTTTGTGTAAAAAAAAAAAAGTTTTCAAACGCTTGTGACAAAAAAATGAAATATTCAATAGGCTCAACATGCCTCTCAGGAAATTCCCTGTGGTGTCTACTTTCCAAAAAGGGGTAATTTGGGGGGGTTTTGTACTGCTCTGTCATTTTAGTACTTCAAGAAATGAGATAGGCAGTCAGAAAGTAAAAGCTGCGTAAATTCCAGTATATACACCATAGTTTGTAGACACTATAACTTTTGCGCAAACCAATTACTATACGCTTTTGTATCAAAGAAATGTAGCTAAATACATTTTGGCCTAAATGTATGACAAAATATGAGTTTATTGGATATTTTGTATAAGAAAATTAGAAAATGTATTTTGGTTATTTTCATTTATATCACAAAATATAAAAACCGCAGAGGTGATCAAATACCACTAACTTTTTACTTTATTTGTAGGAAAAAAAATGACATAAAGTTTGTTTGGGTACAGCATTGCATGACTGCACAATTACCAGTTAAAATCACGCAGTGCCAAATTGCAAAAAATGGCCTGGTCATTAAGGGGGTAAAACCTTCCTGTCCAGAAGTGGTTAATAGTTTAGTGCTTTGAACCATGACTCACAAGAATCATTTCTGCTTTATACACTCTCGAAAACAGTATATGTGTCTTGACAAATGCACCTTGATGAACAGGGCTATCAGGTGATTAGAAGTATATAATAGTCCCTGTTCATTTCATTGGTGGACCTCTGAAGGCTGTATTGAACATGTTGCATAGGTCAGTAAAACTGCTCATTTCATAACTACATATGTGACCATGCACCCTAATATAGAGCTGGTCGTCATATTATTGTAACATAATAACAAGTGCGCTGGGGCAACTGTCTAATTCCTTCAGGAGGCAAAGCACCTTATTGGTCTTTTGCCATGAAGCAGGATCCTTCATTATTCAATACAAATGCCATGAACAGATAAGGTGATTCTCATTAACTAGGTTAACAATATGTTCTTGGAACAAAGCCTGTCATTTATGTACATACATTTTGCTTTGTTAAAAAATACATTTGACTGAATAACCTTGTTGATAATTATAATCATCATCTTATATGTACTTACATTATAGCATGAGCCAGGCTGAATCATGCATGCAATCAATAGGCAAAAATAAATAAATCAACAAACAGGGGTATATTTGTTAAATGTTTTCACACATGGTTCACACAACATGCACGCAAGACTCACACGTTTTCCAAAATGGATTCAATTGAAAAATATGCAAATCGTGGGTGAAAGTTGTATGCATCTTGTGTGAACACATTTATAAATATACTCCGTAGTGTCCTGTGCATTGTGCTATGATAAAATACAGCCTTCCACAAATTTCCCAAGCTCTGCTGTGTGCTTTTTAGGTGTATTTTCTGTTTTTTTATTCTTTTCATTTAAACATAAAAAAGTATTCTGTCACTTGAAATGTATTAATTACTATTTGAACATTTTTTCCCTGTTCTCAACATTAAATAGCAAAAAAAAAAAAAAAAGAGCAAAATGTTGTTTTGCATTTTCATAAATCAGTTTTGTCTTACTTTTAGGAGTTTTGTTTGTCTTTTGGTGTAATGTGTTATTTCTGCTTTTTTTCTTTTAACTTTATAAATAACAGTAAAATACACAAAAATTAGAAAAACAAACAAATATTAATAATAATAATAATAATAATAATAATAAAAACTACAAAATACAGTCTCTATGCTTTTTTTCAAGGTGCTTTTTTTCACATCTGTTGAGACCTGTGGTTTAAAACACATCAAGTAACAAAGCCATGTCAGTGGCAGCTGCCACCCCATTTCTTCCTATAAGCAGGAAAGGTAAAAGTTTAAAAATGTAAAAAAACAACATGTTAAAAAATATTTAGAAAAAGCCTTCAGTTTCTCTTTAAAACCCACTTGATCTTTAAATGCCACCAAAAAACACTATTTTACTAACATTTCAGCAAAGAAAAAAACTCTCAGTTTTGCTCCCTAATGGCAAAACTAATGTTTATGTTACAGAGAATAGTGAAAGTATTTACAAATTATGTATTGGTTTAACTTTGTGTCTTTTTACTAAAAATAAATAGATAAACAAAAAGGGTTTAAAACAGTGGTAAGAAAATGATAAAAAAAGATTAAAAAAAGAGAGATGGGGAGAATGGCTTTAATTAGAATAAATGGATGAAAGTTAATTAAGAGGTACAAATAAAACAAAATATTGAAACAAACAGACAAACACACAAAAAATCCATATAGAACTTATCTGCAGCTAATGTGATCAAGAGTAACATGCTGCAAGAAAGATGTAAGTAACAATATTACACTGCAAAGGAAATATCTGAAGCAAGAGCCTGTATCTCTTTTTCCCTTTGTCAGGGGAAGGTACACATTCCAATAAATGTTCCATGTATTTCAATTAAAATAATAAAAATAAAAAATAAATTAGTAATGCTGCTGGCAGAAATTAAACATGCATAGAGATGCAGAGGGTAGAGTGCCATAAACACAAGGGTATAGAGCTCATCATTTGTTTTCATTTGCACTTTTTGCACCTTTAGCTGGTGCAGGAGTCCTAAAATATGGACCAGAGACTGCAAGTTGAATTTTTAAATATGCTCTCTGCCATTTTATAGAAAAAGCTTCAGACCAAGCTCTGCAACACATGAAACCTGAATATATACATTTCTACTGCCTTTCATTTCCATTTGGTTTACTGATGAGACCAGTAGATGTCACTGTTACCCTTCTACCCGCTTTCCTAGAAATACTACTCTGCACTCCTCACAAATTGATGAATTTGTTAAAAAATACAATGTAGAAAGGATGAATTTGAGTAAATGAATTTAAAGGGGAAAATGTGTTTAATTAAAGGAACTAACTAATTTAACAGGTTGTAACCAAGTTGTGTTAATGAGTAAATTATAATATTATAAGTATTACAAAATAAATTGGTTGCATTATTGTGCAAGACTATGGTGTACCCTGGCAAGGTTGACTGTTAGGAAAATCAGTCTTTATACAATTATTTAGGAATTATATGTCTTTATGATTAGCCTAATAGAACAAATCTTATCAAAATGTATAAATGTTTAAATATCTTACTTGTGTGTAATATTTATCAATTAATAAATGCAGAAGAGTCACCATCATTATTTATTATGTATGCAAGCTATTTTTCTCACTTACTAGTGCTGTGCTTCACAGCTACACACAATGATTGAACCTCTATGGGTCAAGTCTGACCTGTTTGAAAACAATGGACATTAAAAGTGAACTGTATTTATTTTAACAATCTACAATGCAATTCATTTTCCATAAAATACAATTTAAAGGCTATTTAAAGAACATTTAAATTTCTGTGTATGAAATTTTACAATACAAGAATGGAACTGTGAACTAGTGAAAATAATCTCATCAAAATTCAAATCAGGTAACGGTGACAATAGTAGCTCAAAATGTACCTTTATAGAAAACACACAATTGAGCTGTCATAAAATTAAAAAAAATGGGTGTTTGTTTAACCGCTTGCCAACCAGCCTTCGTAGTTTTACTGCGACAGGTTGGCTGTGTCCCGCGAAGCAACGTACCTGTATGTCGCTTCATGGGACCGCTAGCGAGGGGCGCGCGTGCACCCATTGGGCACAGGGGGAGCCAATCAGCGGGTCCTGCGGCCATGCTTGCCACCGGGCAACAGCGATTGCTCTCCTTGGAGTCAGAATGGCGGTCTGCCATCGTACACATGTTCTGTCAGAAATGAACACAGGGATCCTGTGTTCCTCTTATTTAGGAACACAGGTCTCTGTGTTTATGCAGCAAGCCCACCCCCCCACACAGTTAAAAAGCACCCCCTAGGGACACATTTAACCCTTTGATTGCCCCTAGTGTCAACCCCTTCCCTGCCAGTGTCATTAGTACTGCAACAGTGCATATTTCTAGCATTGATTACTGTAGTAATGTCACTGGTCCCCCAAAAGTGTCAAAAATGTGAGTTAGATGTCCAATTTGTACCCGCCGTAATGTCGCAGTCCTGCTAAAAATTACTGATCCCCCCATTGCTAGTAAAAAAAAATATAAATAAACAAAAATGACATAAATCTTTCCCGTAGATTGTTGACGCGATAACTTTTGCTCAAACCAATCAATATACACTTATTGGGATTTTTTTTACCAAAAATATGTAGCAGAATACAAATTGGCCTAAAATGATGAAAAAAATTATTTTTTATTGGGAATGTTACATAGCAGAAAGTAAAAAACATTGTTTTTTTTTTTTTCAGAATTGTCGCTATTTTTTTGTTTATAGTGCAAAAATTAAAAATCGTGATCAACTACCACCAAAGAAATCTCTATTTGTGGGAAAAAAAGGACATCAATTTTATTTGGGTACAGCGTCACACAACCGGGCAATTGCCAGTTTAAAGTAATGCAGTGCTGTATCACAAAAATGGCCTGGTCATTAAGGGGGTAAATCCTTCCATTCCAGGAGTGGTTAAAATGTTTATAGCACACATTATTGCTTTCAAAGGGTTTCTAATGTGACACTTTCATATCATCCTGTTCATTGCATGGCACTACACTGAACTACTATTATTTTAATAAAATATGTGTGTCACAAAACAGATATTATTACATAAACAAATAAACAAGATCTTTTAAAGGAGGGGGGGGGGGGGTAAAAAAATGAAGGTTTTGGTCACAGCAAAGAATCCTGTTTTGTACCAAGTCATCGTAGGTACTGTATAGGAGACCCAAAAATAATCCTGTTTTCTAGAAGAGAGCCCTCCCTAAAACCCCCCTCATTACATCTCTAGGTGAGTTATGCCTGTCAAACACACAAAAATGAATGATCGATCATAGATTTATCTTTTAGTGTAAAATGTTTATTAACCACTTCTGAACCGGAAGATTTTCCTGCTTAATGACCAGGCGCTATTGTGCGATTTGGCACTGCATGACTTTAACGGACAATTGCGCGGTCGTGCGATACTGTACCCAAATAAAATTGACGTCCTTTTTTTTACCACAAGTAGAGCTTTCTTTTGCTGGTATATGATCACCTCTGCAATATTTATTTTTTGCGCTATAAACAAAAAAAAAGAGCGACAATTTTGAAAAAAAGAAAAGCAATATTTTTCTAATTCTGCTATATAACATTCCCCAAAAAAATTAAAACATCTAAATTTTTTAACATTTTAGGCCAATTTGTTTTCTGCTACATATTTTTAGGAAAAAAAATTGCGTATTTTGATTGGTTTGCGCAAAAGTTATTGCGTCTACTAACTACGGGAAAGATTTGTCATTTTTTTTTTTTCACTAGTAATGGCGGCGATCTGCGATCTTGCGGCGGACAGATCGGACCCCTAAGTGACATTTTTTGACACTTTTGGGGTTACCAGTGACATTACTACAGTAATCAGTGCTAAAAATATGCACTGTTACTGTAATAATGCCATTGGCAGGGAAGGGGTTAATACTGTTGTAGATCAAGGGGTTAAATGTAAGCCTAGGTGAGTGATTCTAACTGTGGGGGGTTTGGGCTTTTGAAATGATCACAGAGACATGCGATTCTATATAGCAGGATCACATGGTCTCTGTGATCATTGCAGGGAGAAGGACGGACAGCTGTGTTTACATCAGCCGACCGTCCTCCCTCAGCGGAGAGAGATCGCCGGTGTCAGGCGGCAATCGGAGCAACCTGACACAACCGCACTGGCTTCCCCGCTGACGATCGGGGTCAGCGCGCACTCGCCCCCTAGCTTCTCCCAGGCAGATGACGCTTATTAACGTGATTTTGTGCGCCGACGGGAAGCAGTTAAAGTGTATGTAAAGGCAATTTTTGTTGGATAGGATAGGGAGGGGTTAGAGACCCTCTGCTAAGTTTTGTTTGTCCTTGTTTTGCCAATGGGGGCAAATGCTCTCGTGACATCCATCTAAGATGGGAAATCCCTTTGCTTTGTGTAGTTTCCTCTCATGTCCCGTTGCATCTCTAAGGCTGCATTCACACCTGGGCTTTTAAAATGCAGGCAGATTTGTCGCGATTCTGCCCGTTATTTTGAAACGCCCACATCGCACATTTCAGATGCCATTCATTTGATTGGCACCTAAAAACATGGTGCGGTTCTGCCGCGATTGTCGCACAATAAATCGAGCTGCAATCACGGCAAACCGCATTGCGTGAAGCATGTCGCGTAAAAGAAGCTAGTAAACTTTTTTTGGCAACAAGCTTAACGGGATATGATTTGCCACGATTGCAGCACAATTTTTCGCAGAACTGTACTGCGTTTTTAGGTGTCATTCAAATGAATGCCATCTGAAATGTGCTTTGTACGATTTGTCATTGGGCATTTTGAAATTGTAGGCAGAATCGCTGAAAATCTGCCCGCGATTCAAAACGCCCAGGTGGCAATGCAGCAGACTGGAAGTAAAAGGAAAAATAACAGGATAAGGGTTTTAGCTTCTGTACTCTACTCAAAAATATTTTAATACAAAAGGTTTTGGCCATATATACTTTTTAACAAAGAAAAGATTGATTTGGTCAAATATGATTTATCTACCAGTATCAATTTTTTTATTTTTAATTAAAGCAATCATTTTTGATTAAAGCAATTGTTTAGTACAATTCATTCCTAAGACAAAAACAATTCCTTATATACAATAATCCCATTGTTATTATGTCATCAGCTTTTTAAAACCCCTTTACCGTCTTACCCACTTAGGCGTCTTTCACATTAGTGATACGCTTTCCGCCCTCTGAAAAGTGATCACTTCAGAGAGTGTTAAAGCAGCATCTGACATTCAGAAGGTCCAACTATCGCCTCCTAAATGCCTGTTTTTTTTTTCTACCTTTAAAGTGGATGTAAACCCTCACATATACCCAGAAAAGTGAACAGCCTCAGATGATTAAAAAGATTAAACAAATCTCCCAACATAAGTTTTATTTGTATATCTGCTGTCTTCAGCTTTCTACACATCGTGTTCAAGATTTTTTTTCCTGATCCAGCACTTGATGTGGAGTCTTGATATACACTTTGTGACAGCTGAGTGGAGGAAAGGCACCCCCCCCCCTCCACATAGGCAGAGGAAGGAAGAAACATGCAGAGCTGTGCTGTAAATAGACAAGCTCTCTGCTAATCTATCTCTATGCACAAATTTCCAGCTGATTTTATCTCATTTGTCGGATAACTTGTCAGAAGTTATCATGCTGATAACAGAGGAACTGACCAGCAGAAAGACATAGGGACAGTAAACACTACAGATATATGTGTCGAGGTCAGATTTCATGAATGGGGTTTACATCCACTTTAATATTAAATTGCTAAATGGAAATTTTACATTGAGCACATCGCAACCCCAGCTCAGTTGCCTGTCCCCCCCACCAGGCTGTCCATCTCAAAGCACCTATAGTGCTGAAGTCACCAAGAGTTGACACATCAGTTGTTCATTCACCATGACAGGCAGGAAGCAATGTAAGTGGGAGTAAGGCCACAATAAATTGGGGCCAGCTATAGCGCTTGCTTCAAATGAACCAATGCTGGACAATAGCTTGTCAATACAAAAGGTTTTAAAAAGGATTTTTTAGGTTGGTAGGCCTTAAATATATATGACACATTAAACCTTCATAAAGTGCTTGGTGCTGATATCTTAATTGAGTAATGTGCAAGGATGTATATATATATATATGTGTATAACACAGTGAGTTATGAATAACAAATGATCTTAAAATAATACTTGATGTAAATAACAGAATAAAAGTATAAGGAATAAATATTTAGATATAATAAATGCAGTATTATAAAGATGAGGAAGGTGCTATATTTAAAGTGATTAAATCAATTAGGTACAAATATATATATATCAATCAAGCAGAAAAATTTGTATGTTTTCAATAAAAATTCATATAATAATTCATAAGTGACTCAAGTACAAATGTGTAGGTAAAAAAAGTCCATAAATAATAGTTCATAAGTGACTCAGGTGAAAATATGCAGGTAAATCTTGAGTGCCAATAAAAAAAGGAAAAAGTGCAGGTGCTCTGTGTTGAATCCTCCAATGATCCAATGCTGGTACTTTTTGGTGTCAACGTGGGGGATAATAGAAGAACACACTCACCAGATGATGTGGGTCTTATATACCTTATGGTATTAAGACCTGTATACGCTTATATGGCCACCAGGGCCAAAGTAGACACTGCTGGGCTTTGTAGTACCACAGTACTCAGGAATTCCCTCTCCTGGATAGCCTCGATCCACAGGGTCCGGTCAGGGTATGCAGGATAAAAAAAGGCTCCAGATAGTGTATTACCGTAAAAAATATATGTTTAATAAAATTGGTAGGTATACAGTACATGAAATAGTAAAAAACCGCCAGCCGTAACGGTGCCCGTGAGTGGAGAGCGGTGAATACCGGCTTGCGTTCCACTCAGGCACCCGTGACGTAAGCAGCGTGTGTTCCACCTTACGTGCGTTTTGTCAATGTGTATGACGTCTTCAGAGGTCACTTATGAACTATTATTTATGGACTTTTTTTACCTACACATTTGCACGTGAGTCACTTATGTATTATTATATGAATTTTTATTGAAAACATACAAATTTTTTTGCTTGATTGATATATATATTTTTTTACCTGATTGATTTAAACACTTTAATATAGCACCTTCCTCGCCTTTATAATACTGCATTTATTATATCTAAATATTTTTTCCTTATACTTTTATTGTGTTATTTACATCAAGTATTATTTTAAGATCATTTGTTATTCATCACACACTGTGCTATACACATATAAATATTTATATATACATCCTTGCACATTACTCAATTAAGATATCAGCAACAAGCACTTTATGAAGGTTTAGATTTTAATATTTTTATTAATTTTATGTGCAAAGAAAAAATACACAAGAATGCGTACAGTTAACATCTGCAATGAAAAATAACACAGAACAATGTTAAACAGTTGACATAGCGCACTAAAGAGCGCATGGCAATGGTATACATGGCTAGAGAACTCCCTTTCGGTAGTCCCCTGGACCGGGGCGACGTCAACCAGGCCCGGGCCCCCCCCCCTCCGGCGCCCCCAGGAGAACACACTGCGCCCCAAGGAGGGAAGCGGTCACCCAAACCCGAGTCCATCTCAGCACCTCCAGCTCCGGGGAGCCGAACCATCTGCATTGGTATACCAAAGTAACTGACACGGCAAATTAAGGCATAAGAGGCGCGTAAGGCGGCACTAAAAGGTCTATAATGATCCTATGAGGACCACGTCTGCATAAATCACTTTGCAGTAAAGAGAAAGAGAGTGTGTGTAGGAAGGAGAGGAGAGAAAAGAAAAGAGGGAAGAAAGAATGGATGGGGAACAGAAAGGAGAGAGTAAGGGACAGAAGCGGTAAGAGGTTGGTGTCCAGGTTCGCGAGAGAGGGGTCCAGATAACTCCAGAAAGCTGTCTGCCTTCGGATATGGAACTTTATGAAGGTTTAATGTATCATATATATATTTAAGGCCTACCAACCTAAAAAATCCTTTTGTATTGACAAGCTATTGTCCAGCATTGGTTCACTTGAAGCAAGCGCTATAGCTGGCCCCAATTTATTGTGGCCTTACTCCCACTACCTCTCATCATTTCTATAGCAGCTGCATTTTCAATCATCTATTTATTTCTATAAATTATTGCGCATTTCTTTAGAATATACCATAACCCTACCCATAGGCACAAGGGATATACATATTTAATATATTAATTCACAAGAAGCAATGTAAGCCATCTTCAACTGCTATTTATTATAAAATGCACAGCTCTCTGGAGGTATACAAAACGACTTAGTCCAAAATCAACTCGTCTAAGGGCTATAATAAAAAAGTGAAAACAACCTGCATTTATGCCAAACATCAAGTAATATTTTTTTTGAATTCTTATTGTAGAACAGGCCTCACATTTTCAACTCGCCTGCTCGCATTTTGCAAGTGGAAAATGATTGCAGGCGAGAGAGGAGAGGAAGAGGAAAGGCGGCCGGATAATCAGAGCGTGGATCGCTGCACTGTAACATCTTTTATTTGAATTGCTGGTCGTTCGCCTTCACACGTAGTCCCACCTCCTGGTTCGGCTCCTTTGATAGACAGAATACCGGTCAAATCCCGGGACGTGTAACGTCTATCATAGGAGCTGAGCCAGGAGGCGTGACTGTGTGTGAAGGTGAGCGCACGGCAATTCAAATGAAAGATGTTAGAGCACAGCGATTCCTTCTCTGATTATCCGGCTGCCTTTCCTCTTCCTCTCTCTTCCCCTGCACTGGTGAGACAGTGAGACATTGACGTGGCACACTGAGACTGCATTGACGGGGCACAGGCGAGACTGCATTGACGGGGCACAGGCGAGACTGCATTAAGGGGGCAAAAGCGAGACTGCATTGATGGGGCACAAGCGATGTTGCATTGAAGGGGCACAAGCGAGGTTAGATTGAGGGGGCACACGCGAGGTTGTATTGAGGGGGCACAAGCGAGGTTGTATTGAGGGGGCACAAGCGAGGCTGCATTGATGGGCGCAGGTGAGGCGACATTGATGGGCACTGATAAAGTTGTTATTAATATTTATTTGTGTAACTTCTGCATTCATGCAAAAACATTTAACAGTGTCATTTTATAAAATAATTTATGAGGGCACGTTTAGGGGTGGGGCAGGGTATGGTAGGGTAGAGGTTAGGTGGGGCAACTGGTGGCGAGTAACCCTTAAGGCCTGGCTAGTAGCTCAGGACTAGAAATTTTGAGCCCTGTTTTAGATGGATGAAACATAAATTCACTTTCTTTTTTGTTTCACATTGCTTTAGTAGATCAGCCTCCAGGCTCCAGCATTAGACGGGAACAAACAAAAGCTGCTGAACGCAACAAACAGTGCACCTCACAGATGATTCGCACCTACAGTTTGAATGCAACAAAAAGCCAAAAAAAGTACATCACTGGAAAACCAAAAAGTTACCAAAGATTCAACACCATCAACAAACAAAGTTGATTATGATTTAATTGTGAATTATATGGTGGTAAAAAATCTAATTAAATAAAAACAGAAAATCAGAGCCATGGCACATGATCTGACAGTTACTGCTGAAAGGCTCTAGAAGCTTTAAGTGCCTCAGGTAGTGTGTAATGGGTATTGGAATGTAATAATTGTGCACATATTGAATGCTAGGACAATAAACATGCACTACTACATATTTCTATAGATGAAAAGCACATTGTCCTGGGAAATTCAGGACATATGAAACACATTGTCTCCACTGACTGTCACATATACATGAATCTGGAAATGTCATTACATTTGACAGCTTATAAACACAAATATTAATGTAGCAGTGTGGTGAGAGAGAGAGAAGGGAGGGGGTGACTGAAAGAGATCCCTCAAAGTGGGTAAAAATTGTATCTAAACCTAAATAATTTTTAAATTTAATTATTTAAATATTTAAAAAAATGATAATGATGAAAATAATATTAATGTAAAAAAAAATTGAAATATTGCAGCTTAGCAGTTTTGGTGTAGTCGCTGCTTTATTTTTCAGGACAAAAACTTTTTCAGCTAGCACAGGAAATATCTGTTAATTGATTTTGCCACAAGTGCTCTGTTCTTGTTACTTCTTGTGAGTTGAAAAGAAAGTACAAACAATCTTTTCCCAAGAATCCACCATGTAATGGACATGAACAAAGGTAGGCAGGCCTAAAGCAATATTAACTCAAAAGCAAACATTTGGTTTATTGCAGGTTAATATGTCTTAGATCTGACGGTTGTATTTGTTTCCTATTTAGGCTTTTTTTCTTCTATTTTTATCTGGTAATCCAGCTAGTAAGTCTGTTGTCTTTCAACAGAAAAGTTCTCTTGCCGTTTCAGTGATGAGACAAACCATTTAACACTGGCAGGGGTGCTTAAAAGGATCAGCTTTTATTTACTTATGTAATACCTTTATCTTAAAAGGCAAAAGCTGTTTATTGTGACTGATGATAAAGTATTAGCTGGAGTTCGGCTTCAATTTGTTACTGGGTTTAAATCTTCTAGTACTTCTAACACTCCCCTCCCCCCAGACTGGCAATGCTGCTGTTTAAAAGTGCCACTATGCTCATGATAAAGTGCATGCATGAAACGCACTATTAGAGTGACAGACCAGCCTGCATTCCATGCTGGCTCATCAAGGCGTCAATCTTGACTTCACACTTCCGTCTTCCCACTGCCGTACCCATATGGCGCTTTTCCACTGCATGGTACGGCTCGGTTTGGCTCGGTTTGGTGCTTTTCCATTGCATGGTACCGCATAGTGCCTGTTAGAACGGTTCAGTACAGTTTGGTACAGCGGCGCTTTTCCACTACATGATAGCACGCTTAAATAGTACCACCTTGGGGTTCCAAGTGGGCCGTACCTATACCATATCCCACAATCCTTTGCATGCAGCCTTGCTTGTTTGTCACTACTAGCCACTGATTGGTCAGAGAATCGTTGTAATCCCACCCACTTACTACTTTAGTGGAAAAGCAAACCGAGCTGAGTAGAGCCTATACAGTGCTGAAAGGTGCCGACTCGTACCACGCAGTATAAAAGCAAACTGAGCCGAGCAGGGCCAAGCAGTGCTGAGTGGAGCCGGGCCAGTACTTGCAGTGGAAAAGTGCCATTAGTGACGCTATCCAGGCGCCCCCTGCCTTGTCCCAGCTCTTCTTCCTGGTCAGCAGGTTTTCATATCTCCCAGGCATGGTTACTGGAACCCCTCCATGCACCACTGGTGGTCGGATTGGATTCTATTAGCCCATCAATGCCCAGGACATCGGAGTGGTATCGCTGGCTTTTAATTTATGTTTTTATCATTTGGACAATAAACTAAACTGTTTTTATCATGGCTTGGATTCCCTCAATATGGCTAATCCATCCCAAGCATATCCAGACAATTGAGCGCTGTCTACCTGTTTTGTATTGACTCCTTGCGCATCTTCCAAATATGAATTGCCAGCTGCACTAATCCTGGTTTACTATACACCCTCTTTTTCCTCTTTGCCTACACAGCAACTTGATTTACAGCTCTTAGCGCTTGGACATAGTGTCTTGCACTCTAATATAGAAGGTTTGTTACTGGCCAGATCAGCAGGTGCAAACTGAGGGAAAAAGCCTTAAAAAAGAAAACGAATGCAGACACCACATGATTTGTAAGCTGCAATATATTACATTTTCGGTTTTGTGGTTTAATGCTGCTTTCCTATGTGACAACCATGGCTCCCATCATAGATATAATGGATAAGTCAATGTAGACATGAAAGGACAAGAATTGTGTTATTTGCAGGATTGCCAAGTATAAATAAAAAAAAAAAAAAAAGCCTAATAAAAGAAAATAATACGGCCCCCTCCTTTAAGGACTGGTAAGCTGAAATATCTTATGTTTTGGGGGGTTGACATACACCTTAAATTATAATTATACTTTTATAAAATCAAAAATAAAGAAAACCTTCCCTAAGATAAACATGCAGACTGCAATTGCTATCTTCTCATTCTGGAATGGCTAGTTACCTGGTTGCCATGCTGACCATCTGATTTTAATAAGTTGTGTCACTTACCTAGTACAAGAATGCAGATGAGTACTATCTCCTTTTACCATTCCTGATATTGATTTATGTTTACGGTCAGTAAAAGTATTAAGGCCTCAAGGTTGGCATACCAGCCATGGAATTAGCATTTACAAAATAAGAAGCTAGCAATAGCTGCCCCATATTTCTCTTTAATGACTTGCCTACTAAGCACTTTCTTTACAATTACGCGGTCATGCAATGCTGTACCTAAACAAGATTTTTATCATTTTGTTTTTTCCACACAAATAGAGCTTTCTTTTGGTGGTATTTAATCACCACTGGGTTTTTATTTTTTTGCTAAATAAACAAAAAGATTTTTTTTATAGTTTAAAATGTTGCAAATAATTATTTTTTCTCCTTCACTAATGTGCACTGATGAGGCTGCACTGGTGAGCACCGATAGGCTGCACTGATAAGCACTGATGAAGCGACACTGATGGGCATTATGGGTACTGATAGGCTGCACTGATGGGTACTGAGGAGGTGGGACTCATGGGCACTGATGAGGAGGCACTAATGAGGCTGCACTGGTGGACGGCACTGATGGTCTGGCACTGATAGGTGCCACTGATGGGCAGTGAAAGTGACACTGATGGGCACTAATAGGCAGCAATGATGAGCACCGACAGGTGGAATGAAATGTTTTGCAATGGTGTCTGAAACCAGAGAAGTCAGGGAGGAGATTGGCTTCTCTTTAGAAAATCCATAGAGGTCTGGGAATCCAGCGTCAGGGGTGCAATTAAATTATTTTTGTGTAAAACTAAGATTGCTTAGAGCCTCCTATTCTGCTGCGGTTATGAGCAGCTCTGGACAAAGTATGAAGACAGGTGAGTAGGTCTATTTGACACTAGCTCATGAATAATGGGAAGTGTAAGGAATACCTGCCCACTTGTCTGTAGAAGTAATTGCTTGAAAGATAGTTAGCACCTGCCTATTACATGCTTAGAACTTATGCCAAAAATGGATTTTAAAGAGAGTGAGCCTGGAGTTCCATTTTCTCACAGCTGTTAAGGCCTTAGGGCAACAGTAAAAAAAACTTTTGGAGTGAGACCTCTCTACACAGCCAGGGTTAACTGCTCTTTTTGCATAGGGGTAGAGAATCAACCTGTAATATTTACCTTATTTCTCTCTCTGGCAGGCTTCCATCATGCTGTGCCACTGGTTCCCCAAAGATGCTTGTCTTCCCCATTCTGCTGGCCACAGGCTTTCTGAAGCCACCACATACAATGCAGGGCCAGCAAGTCTGCATAGTACAGGAGGAGTTGGTAATTGTGGCAGAGAATATGACCAGCTGCTCATCTCAGCATAACTGATGGTGAATGTATAGCTTGCTCATTTTAATTCCCTGTTATTAAGATGCTGAATATGTAGTCCATTGTAGAAAGCCTTCCGGGAATGGAAGGTTCCAGTTGCTCTTTTGATGTTCCCCTGGGAACAATGTGCCACCTTTTCGTCCTTTCATGCTGTGTCTTGTACTATGCTTCCTTCTCATGTTCACTCTTTTCCTGACCTGAAACCGTTACCTTAGTTCTGAGGAAAAAATAAAGTGAATATCATGTTCTTTAAAAACATAGTTTTTGCCCTGTAACTAAAAAGCATATGGTAGTGTAACTGGGAACCATGCTTTTTTTTATAATCACTGACACTTGCTTTACTTGCAGGTTTATAGTTACTGTTAACAATTGGGCTGACTTTTTGTTCCCTAATACAATTTTATTGTAGCAGTAATGGAAAATGAGTCTATTTTCTGTTAAACTGCAAATTACTTCTTTATTGTATGTGAAACGTTGAATTTCCCTATGGGCTTACAAAACATTTAATAAAGTGAGTAGCTTAGCCATTTCATTACACATATAATATACAAGGGAGTGCTGTAACAACAATCTTCATGCTAGAAGTTCCCTACAGCTTTGAAAATAAATCATTACACTACTGTTCTGATTTAACTGCACCACAGTCTTACCTGCAAAGTGAAACAGCCACCACAGGTCATTCTTTGAAGAGTCCCAATTACAAGGGGGCTCATGCCCAGCCTACATATTCTGTTTTGAATTTTCTTGAAGAAGACCTGAACTCTTTAGCTGTATGTAAAACAAGCAAGTGGAGATCAAAGGACTAATGACTAGTATTTACTTTGGTCTCTCTACAGTTAATCTTATCCCCATTATTGACTTACAATACCTAGTTCTGCACTGTGTCTCTTTGAGGAGGCAGCCATCTTTGCCAAGAAGTAAGGGTTTGCTACCTTATATCGGCAATTCCTGTCTGATGACTGTGAAATCTGAGGAAGGGTAGGGTGATGATCAAGAAGCACAAACCCACAGAATGAATGAAGCAGAAGCAGAGAGATCCCTGCACTGATGATCTTTAGGTGCAGCTTTCTCTACAGCAAGGAGAACGGTGAGCATCACCATAATTACATCATCAAATCTCACGCCAGATTTACTGAAACTAGCCAGATGTAGCCATTTCTTAGTTATTCTGACACTCCAATATATGGAGTGTCAGAATATGAAGCTATGAAGCTATAGGCACAAGAAGAGCTATTATTCAGGAGGAATTTAATTTAAAAGCTAAAACTTTCGGGTTATTGTCTAGGCTATTTAGATGTTCCTTGTAAGATATCAGATCTTCACTTTTTTAGTTCAGGCTTTGCAGCTAACTGAAGCTTTACTTATAAAAATATTCATATATGCACCTTTATTTAATATACTTCATTTTCCTGAGCCTGACACTTCTCAGAGGTCGTCTGAGGTCTGACAGTTGCTACCTTGTTAACTACCCAACCTCACAATTTATCTCTCAACATCAGAGAATGCATAACAGCATCATACAAAAGAACCCTGTAGTTACAAGGACTGTTGCCAACTACAGTGTTCTGTTAACTGACATTGCTATGCATCCTCAGGAGTGTCGAGGCAGTGCATGAGGATGAAAAAGTTCACAATAAAGCAAGTGCTTTAATTACTCTCTGCACTGGTCCAACACCTCTGCCCCTCCCTTCACTTCCCTACATAACGTTTTTTTGTAGCTTTCAGAGGTAGAAGCGAAGGGGAATGCTAAATTGTAAGTTGAGTGACTCCTCTTAAGCTGGCCATACTGTTAGTAAAGGCCCCACCATAGTGGAGATGCAGTTCCAAGGCGCACACATATGCACATGCGCCAGCCGAGAACGGGCCAAGCAGATGTGCACAGATGTGGGTACGCGCATTCGCGAACGTGCACCTGTCCCCAATACTGGTACCAAACGCCCTATTTAAATAGAGCTTCTGCACTGGCTAATTGCTGGTTTAGTTTTTGTAACCTTTCTTACGGAAGGAGTTTGCTAAGGGTACTGGCAAATTCCTCTAGCCCCTGAGGCTCGGGAAAAGTCGGCCTTCATCAACCCATTCGGCTTGTTCGAATTTACGGTCATGCCGTTTGGGATGACAGAAGTTGCAAGCCAGGATGAATTTGCACAGACATACCATCAAGGAACATAAAGCAAACTCCTTCTGTAAAAAAAGGTTACAAAAATCAAACCATCAACACCGGCATAAACACAGCCTTGAAAACGCAAAGAGAAAATCTTCTCCAATACAAAGAGAAAAAAACAAATAACCGTGTACCTCTAGTCACCGCATACAATCCAGCACTAGAAGGAATAAGAAAGATAATCAAAGATTTACAACCCATCATAACAGCGGATGAAACTCTGAAAGGAATATTCCAACAACCTCCAATACTGGCTTTCAGACAACCACCCAACCTCAAACATAAACTAATCAGGAGGAAACTTCATTCTGATTATGAAGTCACAAATAATGGGAGCAAACCCTGCCATAAAAAATGCTGCAAACTGTGCAACCAGACCAATCTGTCTCAAAGTGTCACACACACAAATGGGACCTTTAATATAACAGGATCATACAACTGCACCTCCAGTAATGTTGTGTACCTCATCCAATGCAAAAGATGTAGCAAAGGATCTTATGTAGGCGAAACAGGACAGAAGTTGCAAGCGAGGATGAATTTGCACAGACATACCATCAAGGAACATAAAGAAGATAGTTTCTGCACACCTGTGGGACATAATTTTTCACAACCGGACCTCAATGTTTTAGTTCTTAAAGGGAATTTCAGAACTATCCAGGAAAGGAAAACTTTTGAATTAAGAATGATACTTCTTTTTGACACAAAAAATAACGGTTTAAATTTAGATATGGGTTTCCTTACTCATTATCTTACAGTTTTACGACCCCCTCTGTGACTATCCCCCCCCCCCCACCACCTTCCCCCCTGTCTTTAGCTCTCCCTCTGTCTTATCTCACTAACTATGCTAGTTTTATTACCATTGCCAGTTAAATTTGTATATGTTTGTTTTGTTTTCTCTTTTTTTTCCTTTGGCTTAGAGATTGTGTGTTTTTTTTTTACCATTCTGCTAAACATTTTGTTAATCAGTACTGCTTGGATCTTGATGAAGGGGACATACCCCGAAAGCTTGTCCTGAAAAATTGTATGTTAGTGCAAATAAAAAAAGTATCACAGACAGTACTCAATTGTCTCTGTCATTTTACATTAAGAACTTTAGTTGAGTGCAAGATGGAAAATTTTTATAGAGTGAAGGAATTACTTACAGTAAGTGTGGTTTTTGTTCAGGAATTACATTCATTCCAAATGGAATGTTAAAAGTAAAGAAACTTTTGTAGTACTGACAGTTGTCCAGTCATCAAATGTACAAACAATTTTTATATGAAAATCTACTAGTGTATTGCCAGCTTAAGACTGCACAATGAAAACAATTAAACAAATTAATATTTACACAAATTCCTCTACAAACTCTATGGAAAGGTATATTGCCTTGCATTTAATAATTTTATTTACTTATTTTAATTATGTAGTGATTTTGGTTGGGATTTGTTATCTAGTGTTTATCTAATATTTTAAATATTCTTTACAGCTGTGTAATAATTATTCTGTTACCTTGTACATAATTTTTGCTGTCTTGGTAAGGTTTTATGTTTAGCTACAGTTTCAAACGCCCTCCAGAAAAAAAAAATTCACATGAGAACTTAATGAGATTGTTTTGGCCTAAGCAAAGAACCAGAAAGCAACTGAAAAATTTTAAAAAATGGTTACCAGTTTAGAGATACAGAGGAGGTCTTTTGCTAGATTTATTGCTCGCGCTCTGACAATCAAGGCGATACCTCACATATGTGATTTGAACACTGTTTACATTTGCACTTTCCTTGGTGCGCGAGCACACGGGGACGGGGGCGCTTTAAAACATTTTTTTACCTATTTATTTAATTTTCACTGTTCCTTTAAAAAAAAAAATTACTTTTATTGCTATTACAAGGAATGTAAACATCTCTTGTAACAGTAATAGGCAGTGACAGGTACTCTTTATAGAGGGATCTGGGGTCTAAAAGACTCCAAATCCATCCTTTGCACTTAAAAGTATTCAAAACACCAAATTCAGCAATTTTGAATACTGTCACTTTTTTAAAATTGGGGCCGTTGGAAGCCGAGTACACCGGAAGTTGCAATGTTGTAACATCGCTTCCGGGTTACTTCCCTAGAGACCCGATTGAAGCCGAATAAGGCTTAATTCGGGACTCTGACCAGCCGGCAGATGTGCCGGCTGGTCGTTCGGGTCTCCCAGTTGGACTGGAGACCCGGGCAGAGTGGTGGGAGGGGAGGGGGCATCGGTTGTTATTACCGGAAAGCTGATCGCCGGCTCTAAAAAACGGTACTGGTGTGATGCCTCCAGCTGCAGACATCATCCTAATACAACCACGTCTTCAAGCCTACGTACAGGTACGTCAGTTTCACTTTAAATGCATAGCTGGCTGGCATTTTAGTCCCTATTATGATATTGATATCCCCTTTCCTCCACTCCTTCCCCTCTTTTAGGGTTAACAAGGTATATGTAAAAAATGTATACAGTTGTTCTATATAAAGCTGATTTTTAGAAAAACAGCTAAACGCACAAAACAAACACATACATGGTAGACATTTTTACTGCTCCTAGGCCTTGTCCCTCACCCAGCTTGTGACTGGACTGTGAAAGGAGAAGCAATAGACTGATGAACGCATTTCTCTCTGGCACCCTGCTTTCACCTCCTATCAGCATTCTCCTTGTTAGCATATGGGCACAGCTGATTGGCTCCTTCTCTCTCTCACTCAGTCTGAGCTCTGTTATACAAGGAGTTACAAGCTAATATCAGGACAAATCCAGGTAATTCTTTTATTTAAAAAAAATAAAAAAATATGTATAAATTTATACAGAACTGCATTAATGTGTATCTTTTATATTTGCCTGGAGTTCAGCTTTAAAAACTATAAAAAAAAAAAATATATAGCTCTACATGGTAAGTCTAAGCTCTATATTAGTACATATTTTCTATATTTTATATTATCTATATTGTTGTGCTGATGATGATAATATTAGGCATTTGTTAAAACACAAAAATGTGCTCCATCACGTTTGCTTAAAGGGTAACTCCACTTTTGTGGGAAAAAATAGCAAAAAAAGAAAAATAATAAAGTCATATTGTAATTGAATGTTATTAAAAATGACCTTTCCTTTTCAATCTACAGCCGCTGTGATTTTCGGAAAATGCAATGCAATATGGCTACCAGGAATTGTTCTGTACACAGAATGTTTACTGACCACCCCCCATAAACATAATTTCCTGCTTGTGTGATTGGCTCTCCAATTTTCCCAGAAATCTCCCTAAGATACATATCAGATTTCAGGCATCGCCTACAACAATAATGTCATTTATGGTGAGATACTCCCAAGAGAAACATGACTAAAGGGATCCAGGCCCAGCAGATTTCCTCATTAGTGCTCTGAAGGCACCACAGCTGATAGATAATTATGAAACCACTTCCATTACACCCACTCAGTCAGCACAGAGGCACAAAGGAACAAATAGTGATTTCCTGAGAATGACAAAAGGTAGGAATCTGTAAGGTTGTTATAATGCTTGCAAAGTACATAGATCACCCAGAGGGGAATGTTTTTTTCTCAACAAAAGTAGAGTTACTCTCTAAATATATTTGAACTAAAATCTTTCCTTCTTCCCCCTTTCAGAATGTTGTCCATAGTAAAACTGCATGATGTACTCAAACTTGCAGCTGTACGGACTCTTGGAAAGGACTTCAGAAATGAAGAGGAAGGTCACCTAATTATACTGCTCAGTGTCATACAGTAGCTCGTTTCATATGCCTGCAGGCCATCATATTTTCTAAAGCAGATAAGAGAGTAACACAAGAACTTTCCACGCCTGGAAGTTTTACAACTAAAAATCACAGTGTGCCAATTCCTAACTGAGTTTACGATTTCTGCAATCATCTCAGTCTTCATCAGTTGGAAATAGTTTAATCCTCTCAAATAAGACGAGAAGATGAGCTGTTTTCTGGAGAACATTACATTTCCCGACAGCAGTGTTTCCAGTCTAACTAACAAAATCATAGGTGTTAAAAGCTTTCACCCAATTCTCCCATTATGTACAGTGAGTGACAACATAAACCCTGAATCATACATTTTGTAATCACCTAAACAAAGGTTTAGGGTTATTTGGTTACCTTTATCGATCGCTGGACTAAGTTTCATTTTTCTTAACACACATTGATTGTTACCATAATGGTACAAGAGTCAATTTCCTGTTAAACTTCACATTAGTTCGGTATTTTATGTGAAATGTTGAATCTGCCCACAGGCTCAAAGAAATATTTAATCAAGTGAGTAGTTTAGCCATTTCATTACACATACACCATACATCGTAGTATTGCATCCCCAGCCTATAGAGCTTTGAGAGGAAATCATTACACCACTATCTGCTTTGACTCCAGAACATTCTTATGGGCCATACACACTATAAGATTTTCTGAAGACTTTTTCCTTTAGACTTACCAAAACCATATAATATGAGGTTAAACATAAACACTTTCAATTTGTATGCAATCTGGCAGGCCCTTACACTACATAGAAAAGGTAAATCTGAAGGAAAAAGTCTTCAGAAAATCTTATAGTGTGTATGGCCCTTTAGGCTACATACACACAGCTGGACAGCAGCGGCCAGGGAAGGTCGCCACCAAGAATTAGTAGATTCATGTTGGCGGTTCTAAATGTTGCCTGAACACACTGGGGTTGGTTTACTAAAACTGGAGCGTGCAAAAGCTGGTGCAGCTCTGCATAGAAACCAATCAGCTTTCAGGTTTTATTGTCAAAGCTTAAAGAAAAAAGAGGAAGCTCCACTTGTGCCCCCCACCTCTGCTGTCACATTTGATACCTTTTGGGGGGAGCGGGTACCTGGTTTTGATAGATACCTGCTCCCATTTATGGCACAGTTCGGTCCCCCTCCTTCTTCCCCCCCAGCTGGCCCATTTATAAAGCACAGTGAAGATGGCGCTGGCAGCACCCTAGAGCCGATTGAAAAATTGTCTCAGGTGACAACATCACTGGATCCCTGGACAGGTAAGTGCCCTTATGTTAAACGTCAGCAGCTACAGTATTTATAGCTGCTGACTTTTAACTTTTTTTCTGAAGGAGTCTGAAGCTCCCCCTTAAAGTGATTGTAAATGATCACCTTGTAAAACAAACCATTCAGTTTGAAATAGAAATGAAAGGCAAACATCTGTGTATAGATATATAAAAAAAAAACATTCTAAATACCGTTTTTACCCCTTTCTTATAAGTGATCACATTCCCTCTGTTCTCAGCTGCATAAGTGCTGGGGGGGAGGAGAAACAAAAGCTCACTGAGCCAGTAAATGGCTGTGCAGGTGGGGCATGTCGGGAAATGTCTGATTACTAGAGGAGAGCAGGCTGAGTTCCCAGCACAGCTAGAGAACTCACCACATTATGCTCTCCTGCTTAGTGTGGTCAGTTTTTAATAGGAAGGCAAAGGAGGAACTAGTGGGAACACTGGGGATTTCACGCAAACGAAACAATACAAAGAGAAGAGGATACTTTTTCATACAAGTACATGGTACCAGTCACATATTAGGAATATGAAATGCTGGGATAATAAAGGCTTTAGCTCAACAAGCTGAAGTTAGAAGCTGATTGACTACCATGCACAGCTGCACCAGATTCTGAATGCACCATTTTTAGTAAATCTCCCCCACTGTGTGCTATCAGCAGCAGCTGTATGTGGCAGCTGTCAGATTTGTACTCTGAGTGCATACATGTGAATAGAGCTGACTGATCCTGGGCTAGCCAATGTGCATCCAGCATCTGCTTTTCTGCATTGTTTTGTCAGCACACAAAAAGCCACAGCTAATCAGCAAGTTTGTATTGTCCGGACATGGCATTTAGCAGCCTCTGAACACAGCAAATTGTCTTCACCCATGCAGTCTTGTGAATGTAGCCCTAGTGAACATAACGATAAGACAAAAGAAGCATGTCAAACACTATGGCCCTGTTCACACCTGATGATTTAAATTGTGTGTGGAATTGCCGTGATTCCAGAATTCCAGCAAAACGCGGGACACATTTGTGATATCATTATTTGTTAATGGCACCCCAAATGTGGTGCAAACTTGCCACTATTGTCGAACAACAAAATGCACTAAAATTGTGGCAAAAATCCCAATGCCAAACGCTCCTGGCTCTGTGCCAAGATTTGGCTGTGTAGCAGTTGTCGCTGCGCTACGCTCAGGTGTGAATGGAGCCTAAGTGGTTAGTTTACTAAAACTAGAGAGTACAAAATCTGGTGCAGCTTGGCATTGAAAACAATCGGCTTCCAGGCTTTTTTGTCAAGCTTCATTGCACAAGCTGAAGTTAGAAGCTGATTGGCTACCAATCACAGCTGCATCAGATTTTGCACTCTCTAGTTTTAGCAAATCAACCCCTAAATGCTTTCGGGTGGCATGCATTTTAGCTGCTTTTGAGTACCTCCAAACTTTCTGTAATTTGCATTTATGTTAACTTATAATGCTAAATTTACATGGTGCACAGTGGTGGCCAGTGGCAATGAATGCATTAAGATAAAAAAAAACCTTCTGCCTTTACAACTCCTTTAATAAACCCTAATCAATTTTCCCCCTTTCTCCCTTTAGCTAATATTTTTTTGCTGATTTTTTATTTATTTTTTTATAATTTTTTACAGTATTTTCATTTTTGAATTGTTTTTCCTTTAAAAAGTATGCAACATTTTTATACTTAACTAACCAATTTTTTAAATTTTTGGCAGCAGACTATAAAATGGATTTTACAGCAAATTACAATTACAAACACAAAACTGACACTCGACCCTGCTTGCTGCCTTTTTACATGTCAATTCTTTCTCATACTCTACTCTACCCTACTAAATGCTACAAAAACATTAATTCTACTTTATTGGAAATTTACACAAATACCAACAACCAAGGACTGGTTACAAAAAGTAAAAACCATGTATGACATGGAAGAAACTATTGCAATGAAAAAAGAAACCAACACTTTCACAAACTATGGAGACATTGGTATCTATTTACCTTTACTGAGAAATACAAAAAAAAAACTAATGGAAACCTGAACCCTATTCGTGAATAAATATATTCCTGTACGATTTGAAACTAGCCTACACACTAAGAAGTACTATTACCAACTTTCTTATCTAAACTTTTAGACAAATCTATTAATATTCTGACTTTACTTCAGACACAATCAATTGGAAATGTATAGCAGACATACTTAACATACACAAGATATGCTATATGTTATTGGATATCTGAGAGAAACTACCCCAACATGGGTAACACAACAACGTAAAAAACCACACCCCTGATGACGTCATTGTTGACGATACGCCACGTCGGGCGGGCTACGGAGCGTGTGACGTCATTGCGCCGGAGGACGCAGCGGTCATCTTCTTGGAAGGAAATAACCCACACTGTTTATATGCTGAAGCCATCCTGATAGAATGTGAGTGTATTTTATGATTTAATAAAGCACTACTCTAATTTAACTTACTGCACTATGAGCCTTTTTACTATTTTTGGGGCCATATGAGGATCTGTGATTCATCTGCCATTCATGTTCCTGAGAACTTATGGAGATCTGTGGTTAAGTTTGGATGAACCAGCGTGGAGATTATTTATCTGGTGCAGTCTTATCAGCCTGACAGTAAGGGTCAGTGTGTTTGGTGACATCTGGTGGTGGTGATATGTTTAACCCAGCAATACCATCTTGGAATCACAGACATTTGCTGATTTAAACCGAATAGGACTACACACAGATTTTTTGGAAATTGTATACGCTTGTTCTCTAGTGCTGCACCTATTACTTTATATATTGTGTATGTTTATATCCTGACATATGTGCAGCTGCTGTTGTCTTAGTTTTTTAAATATATCTTTTTTATTTGCTTTTATTGAATTGATTGTTCCAAGCGCAGCTCTTTCTTGTTTTAACAAAGTAAAACTGTTTCTCCTACTATGATATGACCACACAGTGGGGGAAATAATTATTTGATCCCCTGCAGATTTTGTAAGTTTGCCCACTTACAAATAAATGAACGGTCTATATATTTTTAATCATAAGTGTATTTTAAATGGCAGAGATAGAATATCAACCAAAAATCTAGAAAAAAACACATGATATAAATGTTATAAATTGAGTTGAAGTTCAGTGAGTAAAATAATTATTTGATCCCCAAGCAAAACATGACTTAGTACTTGGTGGAGAAACCCTTGTTGGCAAGCACAGAGGTAAGACGTTTCTTGTAGTTAGTTACCAGGTTTGCACACATCTCAGGGGGGATTTTGGTCCACTCTTCTTTACAGATCTTCTCTAAATCCTTAAGGTTTCTTGACTGTCGCTTGGCAACTTGAATTTTCAGCTCCCTTCATACATTTTCTATAGAATTAAGGCCTGGAAACTGGCTAGGCTGCTCCATGATCTTAATGTGCTTCTACTTGAGCCACTTCTTCGTTGCCTTGGTGCTATGTTTTGGGTCATTGCCATGCTGGAAGACCCATCCATGGGGAAGAAGGTTTTCATCCCGGATTTTGCAATACATAGCCCCATCCATTGGCCCCTCAATGCGGCAATGTTGGTCTGTACCTTTAGCAGAGAAACAGTCCCAAAACATAATTTTTGCACCTCTGTGCTTGACTGTAGGGATGGTGTTCTTAGGGTCAAAGTCAGCATTTTTCTTCCTCCAAACACAGCAAGTCCCCCTCCTGTACACATGTACAGTCATGCCAATGTCCATCTAAAAGATTCAGAGAAGGATTGGGAGAAAGTGCTGTGGTCAGATGAGACTAAAATTAAGCTCTTTGGCATTAACTCGACTGGCCGTATTTGGAGGAGAAGATCTGTAAAGAAGAGTGGACCAAAATCCCTGCTGAGATGTGTGCAAACCTGGTCACTAACTACAAAAAACATTTCACCTCTGTTCTTGCCAACAAAGGTTTCCCCACCAAGTACTAAGTCATCTTTTGCTTGGGGATCAAATACTTATTTTACTCACTGAACTACAACTCAATTTTTAGCATTTGTTTTAATGTGTTTTTTTCTGAATTTTTGGTTGATATTATGTCTTTATTATTTAAAATACACCTATGATAAAAATGATAGACCCTTCGTTTCTTTGTAAGTGGGCAAACTTACAAAATCTGCAGGGGATCAAATAATTATTTTCCTTACTGTAATTATAATGTAAAGCTTTGTATTCACGGTATGTCGTTATCCCTTTTAATTTTTATGATTACTATTTTTAATTTTTACCTTTTATGTTGATTTATACCATACTATACGTTTTTATTCTATTCTTCAATAAACCTTTATTGAGAAAAAATAAAACAACTAAATTTGTCATGCTTACCAAATTCAAAATGAATTACCTTCAGTTTGTAGATACCGAAACTGGAGGTAATTAGGACCAACTTTAAGACAACATACAAAGACAGGCTGAGTGACTGCCCCTGTATGCTATGTAACAGAGAGGCATATTTGGGACTGCTTACCCCTCCCTGTCATTGGTTGTTAAGGACGCTGTTGGCTTTGCATCCAACAGCCTGACAGAAAACAGTGATGCTGCAGTGAGCGAAGCCTGACACGGAAGCAGATTCTATACCCAATGGTAGGTTATCTATTACCTAAGGATCGACCCATCGCCTGCTGTCAATCAAAAGGAGAATGAAACTAGTGTCTCTGAGTACCCATCAGCCTCTGCCCACCCAGCTTCAAAACTTTTCAGTATGGACACTCCAGTCTCAGTTCGACTCCCTGCTTGCCCCAGATTCATGTACCTGCTCACAACAGGTACACAAACACACACCAGCATTTGTCGTGTGGAGGCACATCAGAATTCTAAAGCATATCGTAAACACTCTTTATTAAATTAGTCAATTTCCTTTTGGACAAATAAATGTGCAATATGGAACAATATGGAACATTGAAATATCCATAAATTTAGAGGCAACATTTGAAGTAGTGCTGCATACATATTACTAGAAATGCATATGTCTTTGGTAACTGTTAGTTATTTAGTAATTCTCTCATATACAGTGATCCTGCACAAACAACCTACGAGCTTAAAAAACATTTAAAGAAAAAGAAAATTCTGTTTTGCGATTGGATATATTTTTTTTTACTTTCAATAAATGTTATTGAGAAAAGAGAGATAACAATGCATCATAAATTCAAAACATTAGAATGAAGGGTAACACAACATTAGGAGGATATTACATGTTAACTGTAAAGCATAGTCAACCTATAGGTACAACCGGGGCCTACGTTAGGAGAAAGGGACGATGAAAGTCAAGACATGCAGTATACTGATCGTGAATATAGTATATAAGTCCCAAATCGTAGTATAAACAACCCCAATGGTACAAATAACATCCTGATCCTGTCCCCTAGAGCCTTATCAGGGAAGATAGTTACAGCTATGCCTAGGAGGAGGAGAGGTCAGTATCAACCATAAAAGAAGAAAAATGAAGAACCAGGGGTAATGAAAACAGCAGTCTCAATACCCCCATATGGTTAACATACACCAGCAATTGGATATTTAACATAAAGACCTCTTTTGTCTAGTGAGTAAAACATTTACCTGTCTTTGGCTTATCACCAGGGAGCAGATGATTAAAAATTCCCCCTATTGTAAACTCAGTTTTAGATCCAACACTTGTTCTGATGACAAAATGTCTCCTACCAAATCAGTTAATCTGCATACTAGGTTACTATACTATTTTATGAGCATGCTGGCTAAGACTTTTTTTTCGTTTTGCAGTCACTCTAAATCCTTTTTGTCTTGGAAATATGTCTAGAGTAAAAGGGTGAAGAGTTAGAATGATGAAAAGACGGTGCTGGAAGACTGTGCCAGGAAGATACTGGAAGACCATGCCAAGAGTATGTGGTGGCGGTGAGTAGGTTGCAGCTTCAAGAATGTTGGTGTTTAATGAAAATGAAGCCTCTTGCCAGGTATTAAGCTACCTTTGTAGCCCTTTGTAGCTACACTGTTTTATCTACAGCGCTCTGCAAAATGAAATAATCTTTTGTGAGAGTTTATCTCTCCCTGTCACAATCTCTACTTTAAATATAATTTAATGCCTGGTGTGTGTGTGTGTGTGCGTATATATATATATATATATATATATATATACAGCATCTCACAAAAGTGAGTACACCCCCTCACATTTTTGTAAATATTTTATTATATCTTTACATGTGACAACACTGAAGAAATGACACTTTGCTACAATGTAAAGTACTGAGTGTGCAGCATGTATACCAGTGTAAATTTGCTGTCCCCTCAAAATAACTCAACACACAGCCATTAATGTCTAAACCACTGGCAACAAAAGTGAGTACACCCCTAAGTGAAAATGTCCAAATCGGGCCAATTAGCAATTTTCCCTCCCCAGATTCATGTTACAAGTTACAAGGTCGCAGGTGTGAATGGGGAGCAGGTGTGTTAAATTTGGTGTTATTGCTCTTACTCTCTCATACTGGTGACTGGAAGGTCAACATGCCACCTCTTGGCAAAGAACTCTCTGAGGATCTGAAACAAAAAAGTGTTGCTCTACATAAAGATGGCCTAGGCTATAATACATCGGTTTAACAAGACAGGTTCCCCTCAGAACAGACATCGCCATGGTCGACGAAGTTGATGCACATGCTCAGCGTCAAATCCAGAGGTTATCTGCATGGCTGTCATCCCAAAAGGAAACCTCTTCTAAAGATGATGCACAAGAAAGCCCGCAAACAGTCTGCTGAAGACAAGCAGACTAAGGACATTGATTACAAGAATCATGTCCTGTGGTCTGAAGAGACCAAGATAAATGTATTTGGTTCAGATGGTGTCAAGCGTGTGTGGCAGAAACCAGGTGAGGAGTACAAAGACAAGTGTGTCTTGCCTACAGTTAAGCATGGTGGTGGGAGTGTCATGGCCTGGGGCTGCATGAGTGCTGCCAGCACTGGGGGAGCTACAGTTCATTAAGAGAACCATGAATGCCAACATGTACTGTGACATACTGAAGCAGGGCATAATCCCCTCCTTTCGGAGACTGGGCCGCGGGGCAGCATTCCAACATAATAGCGACCTCAAACAAACCTCCAAGATAACCACTGCCTTGCTAAAGAAGCTGAGGGTAAAGGTGATGGACTGGCCAAGCATGTCTCCAGACCTAAACCCTATTGAGCATCTGTGGGGCATCCTCAAACAGAAGGCGGAGGAGCGCAAGGTCTCTAACATCCACCAGCTTCGTGATGTCGTCATGGAGGAGTCAAAGAGGACTCCAGTGGCAACTTGTGAAGCTCTGGTGAACTCCATGCCCAAGAGGGTTAGGGCAGTGCTGGAAAATAATGGTGGCAACACAAAATATTGACATTTTGGGCCCAATTTGGACATTTTCACATACTAGTCATTGGAAGTTCAACATGACACCTAATGGCAAATAACTCTCTGAGGATCTAGAAAAAATAATTATTGCTCTACATATAGATGGCCTAGGCTAAAGGAAGATTGCCAAGACCCTGAAACTGAGCTGCAGCATGGTGGCCAAGACCATACAGCGCCTTACCAGGACAGGTTCCACTCAAAACAGGCATCGCCATGGTCAGCCAAAGAAGTTAAGTGTACGTGCTCAGCGTCATATCCAGAGCTTGTCTTTGGGAAATAGACAAGTGCTACCAGCATTGCTGCAGAGGTTGAAGGGGTGGCGGGTCAGCCTGTCAGTGCTCAGACCATACGCCGCACACTGCATCAAATTGGTCTGCATGGCTGTCATCCCAGAAGGAAGCCTCTTCTAAAGATGATGCACAAGAAAGCCCGCAAACAGTTTGCTGAAGACAAGCAGACTAAGGACATGGATTACTGGAACCATGTCCTGTGGTCTGATGAGACCAAGATAAACTTATTTTGTTCAGATGGTGTCAAGCGTGTGGCGGCAACCAGGTGAGGAGTACAAAGACAAATGTGTCTTGCCTACAGTCAAGCATAGTGGTGGGAGTGTCATGGTCTGGGACTGCGTGAGTGCTGCCGGCAATGGGGAGCTACAGTTCATTGAAGGAACCACGAATGCCAACATGTACTGTGACATTCTGAAGCAGAGCATGATCCCGTCCCTCCTGAGACTGGGCCACAGGGCAGTATTCCAAAATGATAACGACCCCAAACACACCTCCAAGATGACCACTGCCTTGCTAAAGAAGCTGAGGGTAAAGGTGATGGATTGGCCAACCATGTCTCCAGACCTAAACCCTATTGAGAATCTGTGGGGCATCCTCAAATGGAAGGTGAAGGAGTGCAAGGTCTCTAACATCCACAAGCTCTGTGATGTCGGCATGGAGGAGTAGAAGAGGACACCAGTGGCAACTTGTGAAGCTTCCTTCTGGGATGACAGCCATGCAGACCAATTTGATGCAGTGTGCGGCGTATGGTCTGAGCACTGACAGGCTGACCCACCACCCCTTCAACCTCTGCAGCAATGCTAGCAGCACTTATACGTCTCTTTCATAAAGACAACCTCTGGGTATGACGCTGAGCACATTCACTCAACTTCTATGGTCGACCATGGCGAGGCATGTTTTGAGTGGAACCTGTCCTGGTTAACTGCTGTATGGTCTTGGCCACCATGCTGCAGCTGTTTCAGGGTCTTGACAATCTTCCTATAGCCTAGGCCATCTTTATGTAGAGCAACAATTCGTTTTTTCAGACCCTTAGAGAGTTCTTTGCCATGAGGTGCCATGTTGCACTTCCAGTGACCAGTATGAGAGAGTGAGAGCAATAATACCAAATTTAACACACCTGTTTCCCATTCACACCTGAGACCTTGTAACACTAACGAGTCACATGACACCGGGGAGGGAAAATGGCTAATTGGGCCCGATTTTGGACATTTTAACTTAGGAGTGTACTCACTTTTGCTGCCAGCGGTTTAAAAGTTACTAGCTGTGTGTTGAGTTATTTTGAGGGGACAGCAAATTTACGCTGGCATATAAGCTGTACGCTCACTATTTTACATTGTAGTGAAGAATAATTTCTTCAGTGTTGTCACACGAAAAGATATAACAAAAAAAATTTACAAAAATGTGAGGGGTGTACTATTATATATATGCATTTTACTTTTACTTCCCATTTGAGGGTGCAGCCTGTTGTACTTTATTTATATAGGACATGTATTTTACTTCACTATTGAGAGTGCAGCATGCAGCTCTCCAACTGACACAAGCAGGGTTCAAGTCTGAAAAAAAAAAAAAAACTATAAAAAGCAGTACTGTATTAACACATTAGCAAATTCTCCGTAAAATTCAGAGGAAAAAAAAAAACAGTCCTTTTCTTTAGCCTTTATTTGAAATATTTGAATCTTTAATTTTCAAGGACAGATTGTTGAGTTGCAGCTAGGGAAAAAAAAGAACATTATTTAAAGTGGTTTAATGCATTAAGGTAAAAAATCTTCTGAACGCAACTCCCTCCCCCCCCTAAATACTTCTCTGAGCTAGATCTTGATCCAGCTATGCGTACAAAAGCAGCGGCTCTCTTGGCTCTCTCTCTTCTTATTGGACAGAGAAGTAGCAGTGGGAGCCATTGGCTCTTGCTGCTGTAAATTCCAATCAGTGAGGAGAGAGCGGGCCTGTGGCTGAGCCGTACTCTGTGTATCAATGACTTGGGAGGGATCGAGCATGAGTGCCCCCATAGCAAGTGGAATGGGTTGGAGGGGAGGGTGCCAGAAGAGTCAGCAGGGCTGCTCTGTGCAAAATGATTGCACAGAACAGGTAAGTATGACATGCGTGTTATTTAAATAAAAATGTTGCCTTTAGAATCACTTTAAACATACAAACTTCTACCAATGTAAAAAACCATCAAAGCTCTTTTACTACTTACATACAAATGCACTGGACTGTGGAGTACTGCAGAAAATCAGTTCACTGTACTCTTTTATGGGATGTAGATTCATTTTGGTTATTAAAAGCTACTGGATGACTAGTGAGTATAAAATGATGTCTGAATGTTGATGTCGGACTACTAAGCGGTGTTCTAATTAGCAATGCTTGACTGGCAAAAAAGCAGGGAAGTGTCACAATACTTATTTTTAACTAGGTATTTTGAAACACACATCAACTGTATATGTGAGAATGGTTCTAGAAGCTAAAACTCCTCTAGCCATTATAAACAGTTTTGGAAAAACTAAATCAAGCTCACATAGCCATTTTTTTTTTTTTTAAAGTGCAACAAAACTTATCAATTTCCCAAAACAGTTACATTTAAGGCATGCCTTTATTGATAACTGTCACAGTTACTTGTCCTCTAAACTGGACTGTCAAGCCATTAAATGGCTGGTATCAACTTATCTCATGTGTACTTCAATGGCAACTGCAGATCAAACAGAGATTAAGATGGCATCTTACTTGGCTGTAAAGGGTCGAAAGATTTAGTTTCACTTCAAATGTTAAAGGATGGGTATGAACTTTAGAGATACATAGGTTTGCCATGATTTACCATCTTTTTGATTTGCTTGCAAAAACTAACTTCACATCTCTTTTAACCAATTATTCCCATCCCAGATGGCAAATGCTCCTCACATGGTCTCAGCACCCCTCTCTGTATTCCTTGTTATGGTGTTACTGTAAAACCTGCTCACAAGATTTATTTATCCTAAAATGATTACATTGCAAAACTGAAAAAAATAATAATATTGCAGTGACAAGTTTTACTGCCATTACATTTTTGCATTTGTAGAATTATACACATTTTTTCAAATTCAGACCTAAAACTTTATATGTAGCTTTATTGCATTTGGCTTTAGCTCCAATAAATACATTTGTCTGGTATTGAAGAGATAGACATTGACATACAGGTGTACAGAAATAGGAAAACTTGAACAATTTGAACAACATCTGGCAATTGTAGATTTCATTAAAAATGTATCAGTGTTTATAAGTAGACTTAGACAACTGGTATAGTCAGTAGTGGTTTGTTCTGTCAGCATCCTGATGAAGATGTTATCTCTGTATATGATATGATTATTGGAGATGCTCAGTGTACATGTAGAGCATAATTCCTTGTCTCATCTGAGTAACATTTTTTTTCGCACAAGTCAGAATTCCCATAAACTCACTCTTTGCGGTCTAGGTAATGCTCAGGATGTTTAAAGCTTTAGTGTTACCAAATAATTTTCTCTTTGAAGAGCAGCTCAAGGGACAGTTGTAACATTGTTAGCCAATAGCCAGCTGTCAAAGTAGAAATCCTGTGTCCTCTGACCCCCTCCTCTATCCCGCAGCTGCAATATTTAGTTCTGCAAGGCTAATAGAGCCAGGGGACCTGTCACAGGCACTCATCAAGAATGCTGACTATCCCCACCATTTCTCGACCCCCACCCCATCCTTTTAGAGAAGCTGTATTATAGCTTCTATGAATGAAAAGTGATATATCAATGGAGGACAAATGGATGAATGAAAGGTCCACATCCTCCATCCATAGAGCATTTTTCATTTGTTGAAGCGATAGTACAGCTTACACTATGATGGGTGGTACTAACACAAGAGACACTTTAAATTAAATGTAAGTACCGTCCCGTGTGCTGATTTTAAAGAAAAAAAGTTTCACTTAGAAATATTGAACACTGAGCAATTTTCAGGCAGCAGAATATCTTCAATATAGCACAGATTAATGACACAGGCTGCAGGAGAGTGAAGCATTAACTGTCTTCTATATAGATAGAACCTTTTTGAAACTTTTATTGCAGTGACAGGGTCACTACAAAAAAACTACTGTCAGGTATAAAGTGCAGGCAAGAACAACACACCCCTGCTCTAGAGTCCGCTGACTGTGTAGTGTCACAGGTGCCTGGTCAAATTGTAGATCATATCATAGATGCCTTGCTGCCCTCTAGGACTGGGGAGTCTGCTGTGAGAATAGAAAAAAGAAAAGAGGGTGCACTGGCCTAGTGCATTATCCAACAGTTTTAAAAAATATATGAATAAAATCATAAAAATGTTCACTCACAAACATACATGCTCATCAGGCCACATGTGTGTCTCTCATCAGTTGCTCGAATGACCGAACCTGGAAGTTGGGGGCCCTGGATGAGCCCCCTCAGGCTGACGTGTTTCGTAGGACTGGCCTTCTTCTTCAGAGCGGTTCTTATTTGTGAGTTTATTTTTTTTATATATATATATATATATATATATAAATCAAAATTTTTTAACATTTTGTTTTCTGCTACATATTTTTGGTAAAAAAAATCACAACAAGCGTATTTTGATTGGTTTGCGCAAAAGTTATTGCGTTTACTAACTTTATTGGGGGGGGGGGTGGCGGGTCGAAGGTTTGTCATTTTTATTGTTTATTTTTTTTACTAGTAATGGTGGCGATCTTCAATTTTTTTTGCGGGACTGCGACATTGCGGCGGACAGATCGGACCCCTGACTGACATTTTTGACACTTTTGGGGGTACCAGTGACATTACTACAGTAATCAGTGCTAAAAAATATGCACTGTTACTGTAATAATGACACTGGCAGGGAAGGGGGTTAACACTGCTGGTGATCAAGGGGTTAAATGTATGCCTCATGCTTACTGATGTGTGTGGGGGGAGGGGATTGTGTGACAGAGGCACAGATCGCAGGTTCAACTATGCTGAATCCTGTAATCTGTGACTGTCTGTCACATAGGAGATCCGCCCGCCCGTGTTTCGCATCTTGGTTGCTTTTTCAGGAGACCATACGGAGACACCTATGAGCCACGTAAGGGTAGCGCTGCATTCAATTGGGAGAATACCCTGAACAGCCCTGACAGAAGGGAGGTAAAAGATTATAAGTTAGTGGTGGAACATTGGAGACCTCTTATTGGGGAGCCTTTATTAACCACTTTACCACCGAAGGATTTTGCTGTCTTACATCCAGGCCACTTTTTGCGATTCGGCACTGTGCGACTTTAACTGACAATTGTGTGGTCATGCAATGCCGTACCCAAACGAAATTGACGTCCTTTTTTTCCCACAAACAGAGCTTTCTTTTGGTGGTATTTTATCACCTGTACGATTTTTACTTTTTGCGCTATAAACAAAAAAAGAGCGACAATTTTGAAAAAATAACAATATTTTCACATTTTTTTAATATTTTTTTATATGAAATTCCCCCCCAAGAAATGTAAAAATCTAAATTTTTTATCATTTTTGGCCAATTTGTTTTCTGCTACATATTTTTGGTAAAAAAAATCGCAATAAGCGTATTTTGATTGGTTTGCGCAAAATTTATTGCGTTTACTAACTAAGGGAAAGATTTCTGTCATTTTTGGTGTTTTTTTTTTAATGAGTAATGGCGGCGATCTGCGATTTTTTTTGCTGGACTGTGACATTACGGCGGACAGATCGGACCCTTGACTGACATTTTTGACACTTTTGGGGGTACTAGTGACATTACTACAGTAATCAGTGCTATACATATGTACTGTTACTGTAAAAATGACACTGGCAGGGAAGGGGTTAATTTTTATTGGAGAGGGAGGGGTTAATGTATGCCTGGTGCTTACTAACGTGTGTGGGGGGAGGTGACTGAGTGACACAGGGACAGATCGCAGGTTCAGCTATGCTGAACCCTGCAATCTGACCCTGTCTGTCACTTAGGAGTGTAAACAAAGCGGGCGGATCTCCAGACTCGATTCCCCAACGATCGGGGAAGAGCGGCGGTGATCACCGCCGCTCCTTCCCTGGCCCGATTCCCGCTGTGACTGAAAACAGTGCGCGCGCTGCCCACAAGGGGAGGAGTCCAGCGACGTAGGTCTACGTCGCTGGACGATAACGAGCCACATTGCTGCAGTAGCCTCAATGTGAGCAGACGGAAAGTGGTTAATCTTAAAATCAGTCCAAAAGATCAAAAGGGTTTGGACCACAAAAGAGTAATAAAGCCACCTTCCTGAAAAGTGCCAGGGAACTGCCAAATTGATAACAGCAAAGCAGGTCCACAATCCAAACCTAACTTGTCAGCCACTGTAAAGTGCATTCATTAGCTCCTGTGTTGTATTATTTAAATTAAGATATGGTGCCCTGTGTTCCTTATGAGAATACAGGAAATTAGCATTATTACAGTTTCCAAAAAAGCACAAAAGGCCCAGACGGCAAAATAAAAACCCATATGATAACCCATACACTTAAAGTCAGACTTGTAAATTTGGGGGTTATTTAATAAAATAGTTGAGAATCTTAACTCAATAAATTGCAGCTGCATTCACTGTGAATACCCAATCGTGTGTAGATGCAATAAAAAAAATGCTTTTTATTTGTTTTGAATAAATAGGATGAACCTCCACTCAGTTTATTGAATGAAGATTCTTAACTGCGTTTCTCAAGCCAACAAAATCATGGATCAGAAAATATCCATCAGATTAAAGAGATTCATTAAGAAATGTTGAAGGAACTTGCCAAAAGACATTACATTAATAAATACATGGAATTACTAATATGGATAAACTTAATTTCAGAGAAAACTACCTATGATACGGATAACACTAATACAAAGAAACTCCTGGTATAAAGATAAGACCAGTAGTTTTCCCTACTCCAGCGACCATGCAAAAAAGGAACTTGTAGTTACAATCGACCTCAGAGACTGAAAGGAGGCACATTTGTGGGAAGGTAAGCAATGTATGTACACTCTCTTGATATTTGTGAGACAATTGTATAACAAAACACATTTAAATGCTGTTCTCACTTCTTATGCATGGAAAACATTGTATTACTGTATGACAGAATAATAGTCATCATGTTATACTCTGTATTTTCCCTTAGTCTTTAGTAAAAAAAAAAAAAGAAAAAGATACATCCTATTAATCTTTGTCAGTTGAGTCTATTACCCTTTATAAAGGTTGTAGCTATTTGTGGCAGTTTGTAGAATTAATATGTAAAACTGGCACTGTACAAAGGTGCAAATTTGTAAAAACGGAATAGTGTCCATGAAATATAGGTATTTGGTAGGGAACTAAACAAGCAACCAACTATAACACTTCTTCCAACTTCTAACCTGACTAATTTAAGTAGATAGCTTAAGTTCATGTGTATAAAATAGAGTAATAAATAAACTGCAACCATATATAATATACACCAAAAGCCAAAATTCTTGTTAAGTGCATTATTTTGGGATAGTATAGAATAACTGGGCACATTTATATAATGCAGCATTCTGGAGGAGATATGTTTTATAAAACTGTACTACCATATCTTACAAATATATTACTATTTTAGCATTTTAAAGTTCATTATGAAACATTCATCATACATTTTTCATTTTGGATAAAAATAAAAGGAATGGATTCTCTCAATTAGACCTCTATAAGGATATCCATAGAGACTACAAGCAGCTGATCAAACAGATAAAGCCAAAAGGGACCAGGTAGTACCACATCTAATTTAATGGCATCAGTGTGTATATATGGCAATACTGTATAAAATAAGATTCTAATTATCTTTTTTCTTATTTTCAAATGGAGTAGTCATTAGACTAATGATGAAATTGTATTAAAAAGTCATTTCAATTATTAATGTGCCTTCCTACTTGCTTTATAGGTATATGGGGTTGATAATGTGGGGGAAAAACCCCTCCAGAAGTATTGAAGCAGTGATGTTGTATGTAGATGACTATTATGCTAAATAATCATTAAGACAATGTACAATAAACCCAGCTCTACTGGTTTTTGACCAGCAGGCAAAAAATTGAGAAAAAAGTAGATCTAAACCTGAAATGGTTGACATTTATTTTGCTACAGAACTTTATATTATAAACAATTACTACTTTTTATTATTAGAAAATACTCCCTATTCACCCTTGTGCTTTATTTGTGCTGGTCAATGTGATTGAAGGTGAGGCAGGTGGGTGTTTAAACATTCTGTTAAAAGATGTTCTTTCCTGTCTCAGAAGCTTGAAAGGTATGGGAACATACCTGCACAATGATTGTTAGCCTGGCTGCTTATAGTCTTCACTGGAAGCACAGGGTGAGAATGCAGGAGAGTAATTTGGAGACTGGGACAGAGCGTGGTCACTATACACAGGAAGTGCCTGAACATGGACTTCATAGCAGGATCACCAGGTAATATTTTTTAAAAAATCAGTTGGCTTGTGACATGACATTAACATGTAAACAATTATAGGAGATTTTAGTGACTTACTTAAACTGTAACTGTGGGGTGGTAAAACTGCATGTATTGCCATATAGAGAGCTTTATGTTTATGCCCACAAGCCCTATAGCCAAAGCTATGCATGTCCACAATGCAAGCACACTATATCAATTCATCCCTGCACTTTTTTTTGTTCAATAATTGTTTATTGAAAGAAATTCACAGTGTAAAAACATCAATAAAACACAGGATATTTGCCGAGCATGTACAGATTATAAAAAGAAGGTGAATAATTTTTACGTAACAAATCTAAACGGATGGAAAGAGAAACACCTGTTAACATAAATACTGTATAGCATTGGTGCATGGATATCAGTTTGGGAAATGAGGGATAGAAGTGGGAAAAAGATAGAAAAGAGATGGGGAAAGAAGAGGGGGTACCTGCTTCTAAGATTTAGTACAATAGATAAGGCAAACATAAGTAAAGGCTTTATCAAGTCTGGGACATTCGTTCAGCATAAGTAGATGAATAGGTAAAGAATAACCAGCAGGCCCATATCTTGTGCGATCTAGAGGACAAGCCTCTATATTCTAGAGTCATATCCTCCATATGGTAGATATGATCAACAACTTGTAGCCACTGTTGAACCGTGGGTATTATAGGCTGCTTCCAATATTGAGAGATAAGGGATTTGGCAGCATTCAAAAGATGGGGGCTGATACATCTATGATATTGGTCTGCTGGTCTCTCAAAGCAGTGAAACAACACTTTCCAATGGTCATTGTCAATTGAAAAACCATGGATAATCTCAATTTGTTCTAAGATTGCAGACCAGAAGGGTCATAGAGGCGGACAATGCCACCAGATTTGGGCATGGGTGGCCATCCCCCCACAGCCTCTCCAGCAAAGATTGAGATATCTGGGAACATCTGATGCAGTCTTGCAGGTGTATGGTGCCATCTAGTCAATAGTTTATAATTGATCTCAGCTGTCTTTGAGGAGATGGAGGAAGTGCGAGCCAGGTGAAATATTTTCAGCTTTTGATTGTTGGATAAAGATTGTTGAAAGTCCATTTCTCATAATTTCATAAAGGTAGGGTATCTGACGGAGTCCAAGGTCTTCAAAGATTTGTAAAATTGGAAGATGGTTTTCTTGAGAGGTTGGTTGGCGTTCATCAGGATTTCCATTGGAGTGAGGTCAGACAAGGTCCGTAAGGGATGTGGCAATGTTTATATCTCCAATGATTCATGAAGGATAAGGAGGAGGAATGCACAATTGTGTTGAGGGCTGCCAGGCCCTGCTTTGTTGTTACATGATAGAGAAGAGTAGTTGGTTATGAGAGCCAGGTGCGGAACTTAGGGTCTTGTTGGCCAGAAGGGAAAAGAGAGTGATCCAAGATGGGCATGAGCGGGGAACTTTATTTCCAGCCATAAGATTTGTGCATAGCGTCCCAAGTGCGAAATAATTTGGAGAGGTCAGCTGTCAAATGTATCCCTAAGTATTTTAGAGTATTGGGTTGCCAAGAAAATGGGAAAAGGGGTTGCAATCTCCTAGCTTTTGATTGGGACATTGAGACATTAAGAATATCTGACTTGGATAGTTTAATTTTAAAATTAGAGATCTTCCAAAAAAGGTCAAAGGTCACCATGAGATTAGGCAGGGTGATGTTAGGTTGTTGGATATAAAATAGTATATCAGCTGCGTAAGCAGCATATTGGTGTTCTCTATTTTCCACCAGAATTTCATGAATATTAGGGGTTATTACAAATGGAGGCAAGAAAGGGTGAGATTAGCTTGGGACAGAAAATCATGTGTCATGGTACTTCTCAGTTTCTCATCTCCAATGGACTCGTGTATGTGATATAAGGGTTGATAAAAAGCTGTGAATTCCTTGGCTATAACTTTAGTTTCATATACTAACACGTCTGTTGGGGCTTTAATTTTAGGTATAAAACATGCCATTTTTTTTTTCGTGTAATGACCTAGCTAAATATATACTTGGCTTGTCCCCCTATTCATATATTTCTTGAGCTGTTTTGTGGTAAGAACATTTTTGCTCTAGGTAGTAAATAACTTTCAGTTCCTCCCTTTTTTGTGTTAAGGAATGTACGCAAATGCTTGTAGTGCTTGAGCAGGGGGTCACCATTCCTCGGGCCACAATGACTAGGCCTGCTGGTAGTGGGAGCGTGAGTGGGATCCGAGGCATAGTGAGCCCTGCTAGGGGGATGGACGGAAGTCATCAGAAGGAGAATCACAGATGACAGACAAGTGGTGCGTCACTATTCGCCCTCGGACGTATCCCCTAAAAACATTAGGAGCTAATAAACCAGCTGTAACGGAACCGCGACCCACACTGTGTTTGTGGACTTCCGTCAGTATATTGCTTCCTCCAGTCTTGAACATAGATATCAGATATTCTAGCTGCCCCCATACAAAAGCTAGCTGACAACTTAGCTTGTACAAGTTCTGGAACCTTCTCCTTTATTGAACAACTCACACAGAATATATATAGCATGAACATCCCCCTCCTGATATGATTACCCCATCAGGTCAGGGGTTACCTGATTACATTATCATATGCAAATTACATTGTATACAGAAATAAAATTAACCTTAACTAATTATCTCGCCACCTAGAAAGGAACAATATGTGAGTTCATTAACAATTAACAATGGGACAGACAGGCTTAACAGAATACACATCACACCTCAATACACAGACAATAGAAAGAGACCACCAGTGACAGACTGTCTGTCTCTGACATTGAAGTACACTACACATTATCATAAGTGTCTACACAGAACCCATTGTAGATAACAGGTGAGTATATCAGCATATTCAAAGGAGGTGTGGAAGACAGGTGGTTGAGCTGATGATATTAGCATCTGCTATGAGTCTTACTGTCTTGGGGAGACATGGACTTGAATCCAAAGTAACATTACTCCAAGGGCCCCACATATATTGTCTATCTTTCATGCCCAGTGACAGTGAGAACCGTCACATATCTTCCCCCCCCCAAAGGTAGACTAACCAGGTATCAGACCTCCAATCAGTCTGTGCCTGAGTTAGTCGGATAACAAGTCCCAAAGAGTCAATCCTGGCAGCCTCCTTGACAAAGTTCCACATAGTTTGTAAGTTTGTCTCCGCAGGGCGCATGGAGCTCTTCTAGCTGATCAGTCTGTGGAAGTCTGGTTTGGGCAGGCCAGACTGGGCTTCTTGGTCACCCTGTGTCCCTAATAGACACAGGGTAACTTACACATACGAGGGGCCTAGGGGGCTGAGAGAGGGATTTCCCAACCTCTCTAAGGTAAGCTGTGTTCCACGGGCCCCCCAACTAAACTAGCCGCTGGAGAGAAGACAGGGTGGCTGGGCTCACTCCCTCATGCTGTTGGGGACCTGGGCCGACTGCCCAGCATCCCTGGGATATAAAGGTAAAGACCACATTCCCATCCACTACCACAGGAACTCCATCTTTTGTTAGTTGTGGGTAGAGGCCAGCCGCACTCTGCTCTGTTGCCAGCACTTTTGCTGGGTTGGTGTCATGATTCTGGAGCGCCATCTGCTGCTGGGAAGGGGAGTCAGCTGCTCCATCTTCCTTACCCTCATCTGCCTGTTGGGACAACCTTTCTCTGGTACTGTCTCTCAGGTGCACAGATCTTGACTGGGGAGGGAAGACAGTTTCCTCCGCACTGACTGACTGTTGGGGAGGGAGGACGACAACCTCCTCTCCCTTCTCACCCTGGGCCTCCGGAACTTTCGCAGGTGTGGGGCAGAGATCTTGGACCCTCTGTCCAGTTGTCAGCGCTTCAGCTGGAGAAGTTTATTGTACCTCCACAGATGCTTCTGGCAGTAAATTACATGTCTCTGTCAGTGTTGTAGCAGAAAGGTCAGCTGCCTCTTCTCTCAGGGAGGCTGAAGCTGCTGCTGGTGTTGGGCAGAGCTCAGTGATGTTAGGTCCTGATGCCAGCTGTTCCACAGGGAAGTAAACTGAAAAGTCAGTGGCTTTGCACACATCTTCCTGGGTCACCAATTGTTGCAGGCAGAGGTCAGCAGCGCTATGCCTGGATACCCTCTCTTCTGCTGTAAGCTCACTGGGATGTTCCTCCTAAGCAGAAAAGTATACAAAATCCCCAGTTTCTGGAATTGCTGAAAGTCCAGGGCACAGGCTGGTGGCCCTTGGGCTCAGTGCCAATACTTTGGCAGGTGACTTATCATCCATAACATCTTCCGATGAAAAGTCAATTAAATCTGTGATCCGGGGTTGGGGAATGAAGATGGCTTCTTCTTCTCCCATACCTTTATCCAGCGGCTGGACAGATGCATTCCTTCATCCAGGTTGTGAGGTCGTAGGGCACGATGGACTCTGTCTATCTTTAACGGCTCATCAGTAGGATTGCCCAATAATTTGTTAAAAATCCCATGGATTGTAGGTAACAGGTCTTCATCCCTAGTCGTTTCAGGTATACCACGGATTCGGATGTATTTCTCTAGTTACTGTTTTCTTGGTACTCTATCTTATATAGGGCCATCCTGTGAGGAATTGCCAGGCATCTGAAATGTTGTTGGTGATTGTGTATGGCAACCGCGTGGTGATCTAGGCATTGTTCAGATTCTTCCACCCATAGCAATACTTGGGATAAATCAGAACGGACGGCCGACACTTCCTTCTTGATAGCCTTTTCTGGGCTATGGAGCATTGAGGCCAATTCCATCTTATTAGGAAGACCGCTGACAATGGCTGCTACCTCGAGTCCCCACGGGGAGCAGCCATCTCTGTCTGAGCAGTATGAAGAAACTTGAGAACTGCAGCGCAAAGGGGTTCTTTTTCAGGAGGCGGAGCTGACGCCATGAGGCGAGTGTCCTTGTTCTCCTGCGTCCAGGGAATCTTCGGGTTTCGTCACCAGCAAAAGTTTTATGGACCCCAAAGAGGGATTTTTAGTTGGCAGGGATTTTCCTGTGCGTTTCCCCATATTGAGAGTGAGGCGTTGGTGGTCTATTATGAAGCTGGTATAGTATATAAGAGGTACCCCTTGAGGAGCTCACCATGAAAGCGTCCTCACAGATTCATACAGAAACCACGCCCATCCATCCCTGCTCTTTTTTATTTTCCTTTAGTAAATCAGTCCCAGTGCTTTGATACAACATACCAATTTAGAGTATCAGTACAGTTTAAAACAGTTTAGATTCTAATAGGGCAAGCAGAAATAAAATAAGCCTTTCATTCTGATCAATGAGTCACTATTTAAAATGTACCTTTCAGGTAGTTTTACAAGTCTTCATGAAACATTTACTAACATGGCACAATACAGATCAATATCTTTCAAAAAAACTGTACCAATTTTTTTTAAAAAAAAGCAGTCCATGAATTTTGTCTTGACTCAGATGATGTTAACTGTCTGCTGCAAAATGGAAGCATTTCCCTTGTCTCTTCTTTTCCAGGTACAGTGAGGGAAAAAAGCATTTGATCCCCTGCTGATTTTGTACCTTTGCCCACTGACAAAGAAATGATCAGTCTATAATTTTAATTTTTGGTTTATTTTAACAGTGAGAGACAGAATAACAACACAAAAATCCAGAAAAACGCATTTCAGAGTTAAACATTAATGGCTCGTTTCCACTGAGCTTTCTAGTACGGTTCGGTACGGTACGGTACGCTATTTATGCCATTTCCATTATGAATGGTACCCTAATTCCGAACCGTACCGTACCACTTTTTGGTACCCTTTCGTTGGGGTACCAAGCACATTAGTACCGTACCAACAGGGTGGAGCTACACTCTGCAGAACTTTGATTGGTTGACAGAGAATCGTCTATCACAGCTTTCCTGCTACACCACGCCTATCATGAAAGGGTACTATAAGCAGTGGAAACGCAATGTGTACCGTTCCGAACCGTACCATACTGAACCGAACCGTACTGTACTACTCAGTGGAAACAAGGCATAATTTGCATTTTATTGAGTGAAATAAGTATTTGACCCCTTCGCAAAACATGACTTAGTACTTGGAGGCAAAACCCTTGTTGGCACTGACAGAGGTCAGACGTTTCTTGAAGTTGGCCACCAGGTTTGCACACATCTCAGGAGGGATATTGTCCCACTCCTCTTTGCAGATCCTCTCTAAGTCATTAGGGTTTTGAGGCTAACGTTTGGTAACTTGAACCCTCAGCTCCCATCACATATTTTCTATGGGATTAAGGACTGGAGACTGGCTAGGCCAGTCTAGGACCTTAATGTGCTTCTTTTTGAGCCACTCCATTGTTGCCTTGGCCATGTGTTTTGAGTCATTGTCATGCTGGAATACCCACCCACGACCTATTTTCAATGCCCTGGCTGAAGAAACCCACCCATGATTTGATGGTACATGGCCCTGTCCATTGTCCCTTTGATGCGGTGAAGTTGTCCTGTCACCTTAGCAGAAAAACATCCCCAAAGCATAATGTTTCCACCTTCATGTTTCATGGTGAGGATGGTGTTCTTGGGGTCATAGGCAGCATCCCTCCTCCTTCAAACACGGGGAGTTGAGTTGATGCCAAAGAACTCGATTTTGGTCTCATCTGACCACAACACTTTCACTCAGTTCTCCTCTAAATCATTCAGATGTTCATTAGAAAACATCAGATGGGCCTGTACATGTGCTTTCTTTAGCAGGGGGACCTTGCAGGTGCAGAAATAAATCATACTTCTGCATCCTGACTAATATTTGGTTTCTTTCTTGAGGCATGAAGTGGTAGTGGTGCTACCAAGCTGTTGGAATTGTCCTGATAGAACTCCTTACTGATAGTTTTTAGCACCTTCTTGTCTTCCATGATGGCTGCCAGCTTATTGTCTTTACTTGTTATATCAAACACTGTGGTGTCGACATTATCTCAAAAATGAAGGGCCTTTTTATGTCCTTATATGAAGAACTCTTGTGTGTCTTTACTGCAAAGTCTTTCTTTAAATAGTAGTGAGGTGGGCACTTTTCAAAACAGATAATGTGACCATTTGGCAGGATGCGTGTCTTGAAAGAAGAAATTGTGACAGACCTCCTGATATTACCTAGTCACTGCCTATGATGAACCAGCCTAGGTGCAGGCATCGGGCATATGGTGCATCGTGTGGTCTGGTAATTTGTTGGCGAACAGAAGAATTCTGGCATTTTTGTCAAGAGTTGGGATGTGGTTAGCTATGCCTCTGAAGTGAGAGTGGTGACAGGCAGCTGCAGGAGCTGGGATCTTCTCTGTTGGTTGAAATCTGGTTGCACTTGGTGATAGAGGGAATTTTAGGCATTTTTCTTTAGTGCCATTCAGGAGGGCTACTACAAGTCCAGTGAAACTTCTGTAATGCCAGCACGGGTACCCAGGGTGTATGGTTAAGTATCTCTTGTTTTTTTTAATAGGGGAAAAAAAACTTTGATTTTGCAAGAGACATGTTACTCTGATCATCTAGAATAATATACAGCTTTTTCGGGTTGACCCCTGGGGTATACACAAACTAAGAATATTTTGGAACAGGATTTGTCACAGAACCCCTCTCTACAGACATCTGTACATGTAGAGAAAGCTGGAGTATGAGGCACTGTTTGGTGTGTGCTATTCCCCGTATGCATGGTCTCGTGAGGATTACCTGTAGACAGGGTGAGACTGTCTTGAAATGGATGAAGAGCTTGCACGTTGTCATCGATGTTGCACATAACAGTACCCTTATAGTCTATAGCATGGTGTTCTGTGCAAGCACAGCACTTTAAACAAACCCAAAATTACATTTAATGCGCTATGTGTTCTTGCAAGGGTTTCTTTCTGAAGACAATATATTTTCTAAGCAGGTATGGTTTGTTAAGTAACTGGAGTAGGTTCAGGAAGAATATTAGTCCTTTTCACAGACACTGGACCTCTGTAGTCTCTATGTGAAATGCATGAGCTTGCAAGGTAGACTGAGAGGGTTGGACTCCCCAAAGGAGAAACTTGGATCATCCTTTAATCATCCTAACGAATCTACAGGAGTAGCAAAAGGGAGGAAAGGAAACTTTATTTTTTACCTTCAATCCCAGTGATGCCTATTTTTCCTGTATATCATAAGGTATTTTAGAGACTATTGGGTTGACATTGTGAGCGGTATCTAGGTAAATGAGGCTGAGTAGGTGGGTATTAGCTTTTAAGCTCCAAGAAAAGGTCCCAGAGCTCTTACATTTTCGGAATGTCTCTGCCAGAAATTTTTGGGAAGGTTTGCAACATTTAAAATAAAGCATCTTCAATGACTTCTGAGCTGCCAAAGCCATGATCAAGTGTCCCAAGCAGCGTAAAGACCTGCAACAAGGTTGTGAATGTAAACAGATTTAAGTCTTTTGATATATTCATCAGATTGAGGATCTAGCAACCTGATAAGAAAAACTAGTTCCCCTGTAGTTGTGATATCTGGTTCACTGATGGTGTCATTGAAAGTTGTGGGACCTGTCTTTGTGAGCTCTTTGCAAAGCATGTATTTAATAAACTGTGACATATCTGTGTTTTTAAAATGTTAGATGCACAGCTGCATGTGGAACAAAGTTAGTTACATTGGCTGATGTGCTGAGATTAAGCGACTTTCTGAGATACAGTGGTGCAAAGGCTTTCATACCTTACACTGACTCAGAGTTCATTGGTTGGGTTGTAGCTGTGGAGTGGTGTACTTGGTAGGAGGTAGTTGACTAGCCTCATGGTAAGATGTATTGTCCATTATCTGCATACGGGTGTATGAACTTTATGGTGAAAAAGCCTGGTGTACTAAAGTGTTAAAAAAAATTCTCTTTAGTCTTCACAAAAGAATTGAGGGGCTACACCAACCCAGCTTGTAATGTTAAATTCAATAATACACCTCAGGAAGTACCCCCATGGTTAACAGAAGATAGACTTAGAACAAAACTAGAGAAACTTAACATAAATAAATCACCGGGACCGGATGGCTTGCACCCGAGGGTTCTTAAAGAACTCAGCCAGGTGATAGCCAGACCGTTATTCTTGATCTTTATGGATAGTCTACAGACAGGAATGGTGCCAGCTAATTGGAAAAAAACCAACGTGGTACCAATATTTAAAAAAGGGCTGAGATATATCCTGGGTCACTATAGACCGGTCAGCCTAACATCAGTAGTCTGCAAGATTTTGGAGGGGATGTTAAGGGACTATATACAAGACTTTAGTAATGAAAACGGTATCATTAGTAGTAATCAGCATTGATTCATGAAAAATCGTTCTTGCCAGACCAATCTATTAACCTTCTATGATGAAGTGAGTTGCCATCTAGATAAAGAAAGGCCTGTGGATGTGGTGTATCTGGACTTTGCAATGGCATTTAACGCAGTTCCCCACAAATGCTTACTGTATAAACTAAGGTAGGTATAGACTATAGGGTGAGTACCTGATAGAGAACTGGCTCCAGGGGCGATTCCAGAGGGTGGTTATAAATAGGGAGTACTCAGATTGGGCAGGTTTGGAAAGTGGGGTCCCCTAAGGATTTGTCCTGGGACCAATCCTGTTAATGTTATTCATAAACGATCTAGAGGAGGGGATATCTAGCACAATCTCTGTATTTGCAGATGATACTAAACTAAGCAGGGCAATAACTTCTATGCAGGATGTGGAAACCTTACAAGCAGACCTGAACAAAATAATGAGGTGGGCAACTACATGGCAGATGAGGTTTAATGTTGAAAAATGTAAGGTAATGCACTTGGGCGTCAGAAACACGAAAGCAAGCTACTTGCTAGGGGGGGAACCTCTGGGTGAATCCAAGATGGAAAAGGACCTGGCGGTCCTAGTGGACAACAGGCTTGGCAGTGGCATGCAATGCCAAAGCCACTGCAAGCAAAGCCAACAAAATACTGGCATGTATAAAAAAGGGGATTCACTCCAGAAAACAAGAGATTATTCTCCCACTTTAAAAGACTCTGGTCTGGCCACATCTGGAGTATGCCGTCCAGTTCTGGGCACCGGTCCTCAGAAAGGATGTTCTAGAACTGGAGAGAGTCCAGAGAAGGGCAACAAAAATAATTAGGGGAATGGAGGACATCAGCATTGAGGAAAGACTACAAGCAATGAACTTGTTCTCTCTGGAGAAGAGACGTTTGAGAGGGGATATGATATCAATGTACAAATATTGTACTGGTGAGTCGTGACCCTTGCATAAGGAATCAACTTTTCAGAGAAAGGGAATACAATAAGACACGTGGCCACTCACTAAAACTAGAGGAAAAATGGTTTAACCTTAAAGGGGTTCTTTACTGTCAGAGCAGTAAGGATGTGGAACTCTCTTCCACAAGCAGTGGTATCAGCAGGGAGCATTGATAGTTTAAAAAACTATTAGATGGGCCCCTTAAAGACCACAACATAAAGGGGTATACAAAGTACGGTTAACAGCAAATACACACACACATCATAGGTTGAACTGAATGGACTGATGTCTTTTGTCAACCTCACTAACTATGTAACTATGTAACTATGAGTAGGCAGATTTTCTTGAAAGGTGGTAGGCACTGAAACTGACCTTGGTTGAGGGCTACATCTGCTGTGACTGAGAGCTGATGTTTTGAGATGGACTTTCGCTAGCAGCTTGCTCTAAAACCTTTAACCTTGCCATTGCTGTGGTGTGTTCACATTGTTTCTCCACATCTTCCATCTCTGCTCTCTTGCTTGCAGCTTTTGCTTTAACCTCTAATTTCTTGTGTGCAGTTCCTGCTTCCATCTCTGCTTTCATCTGTGCTTCCTTGCATGCAGATTTCTGCTTTCTTTTTGGCAAAGACTACTACAGTTTTAGAAGTGACAGCATTGGCTCTGTCTTTAATAAGTTGTTGTCTGAGAGAGGAAGATCTTGATTGTAGAGACTTGGCGTATCTGGAGAAGTGTCTCATAGATACAGAATGATGAGATTTAAATTTTTGAAGCTGTGTAATTCTTACTTCTGCTTTTGTCTTTGTTTGTAGTACTAAACCATCTCTCTCTGTATTACATTTATCAAATCCCTTTCTTCATTGTTGAACCACTTTAGGAGGTTAGTATATTTAAGGCACAGTTTTTGATAACTCTCATAGTTAGCAATGAATTGCTTGAGAGTGCCCTCTGGTTATAGTGCCACATGAGAAAGCTGAGAAAGATATGACATGCAATCAACCATTTTGTACCATAAGTGATTAATATTAACCAGCAGTTCTTCTTTGTCAGACTCATAACTCTGTTGAACTCTCCAATTTTGTTTAACCAAATGTTTACCTTGTCTGCTTAGTTTTTAGTCTGGAAGAAAACTCTGGTTCTTTCTGTGTTTCAGCTTCCACAGAAAATGTTATGTTTTGCTGTGAAAATGAAAGAAGTAAAGTGATTGTTAACCTATTTTTTTTTTAAAATAACAAATATGTAATACTTACCTGCTCAATGCAATGGTCTTGCACAGAGCAGCCCTGATCCTCCTCTTCTTGGGTCCCATGTAGGTGCTCTTGGCTCCTCTCCCTGCCGAGTGCCCCCCATAGCATGCCACTTTCTATGAGGGCACTTATAATGGCTTGATCTGGAGCAGCGCTTTGTGTTTGACATATAGAGTGTGGCTCAGCCCCACCCCCCTGCTCTCTCCTCACTGGCTGTGATTGACAGCAGCAGGAGTCAGTGCCTCCCGCTGCTGCTTCTCTGTCCAGTGAGGAGAGAGCCGCTGCTCTCTTGCAGAGAGCTGTTTAGAGATTGGGCTCAGGTAAGTATATGGGGAGGGGCTTGGGGGAGCTGCATACAGAAGGTTTCAGTCCCTGCATTAAGGTAAAAAGCCTGCTTTCTTTAGAACCACTTTAACTGTTGGGGCTCATTTACACTTGCTTCGGCTTCAACACACATTAAAGCACCTACCGCCTAAACATGCTTTTTTTAATGTGTTTTTGTTGCTTCCGTGTTGCTGCAATGATGCTTCAGTGGTGCTTCAGTGGTGCTTCGGGGTGCTTTAATGATGCTTCAGTGGTGCTTCGATGATGCTTCATTGGTGCTTCGATGATGCTTCAGTGGTTCTTCAGTGTTGCTTTGATGATGCTTCCAGCGAGCTTTGTCATAGACTTCTATGGAGGCTTTGAAGATGCTTTAAAGCACTACTAAAGTGACATGGGGTATAATTTTTGAAGCGAAGCCGAAGCAAAGCTAAGCATAGCAAAGCAAATGTGAGGTGTAAGCAGAACTGTAAGCTAACACTTTTATTTTGTGACAGGGGCTTTGACTGGTGTTCAGGGAGCTTTAACAAAACCTTGTTTTAGCCTAAAAACAAAAAAAGCCTAAACATGCTTTTTAATGTGTTTTTGGTGCTTCAGTGTTGCTGCAATGATGCTGCAGTGGTTCTTCGGTGATGCTTTGATGATGCTTCCAGCGAGCTTTGTCATAGAGTTCTATGGAGGCTTTGAAGACGCTTTGAAGCACCACTAAAGCGACATGGGGTATAATTTTTGAAGCGAAGCCAAAGCAAAGCAAAGCAAATGCGAAGTGTAAACAGGACAGTAAGCTAACACTTTTATTTTGTGACAGGGGCTTTGACTGGTGTTCAGGGAGTATAACAAAAGCTTGTTTTGAAACAAGTGTAAACTAGCCCTTAGTCTTTGAGAAATGTATCAGTTGCTTAGCTCTGTGTCTGTTTGTGGATCACAGACTACTTTCTGTCACACAGAAATCAGAATGGCATATGACAATGCAGGCAACTTCCACTGTATACATATATAATGCACAAATTGGCTTGTGTACCAGTCCCATTAGGCAATCACTGCAACATTGGTATTGTAGACTGTACAATGTTGTGCTGTGATTAGTTTGTAGGTATTTACAGGCTTGTATGACAATGGTTGCACTATCCTGAGGTGATGTATATTCAGGGTGCAAATCACATTTCATAGTATATTCCAGCGATATAGAAGATTTTTTGACTAAGATTTTTTTGTTCTGCTTTTGCAACCTATGCACAAAAGTGTGATCTCAATAATTGATCCAGTTGTGGTGAGATAGCTTAGTTCGGCTCTCCTGTGACCCAGATTCAGCCTACTGCAGGCTAAATCCCACTGTTGTCTGACGTCACAGAGTCCATTCAGACTCAGCAGGGATTCTGGCAATAATGTTGGAAACCGCCCACATGCCTAATTGGCAGCTGGCTTGGCTTCACAACAGGCTGCTGAGAGCCTGAGCCAGCTACTCTCGCTCCTTGCACAGTGAGCGCTGGAGGGGCAGAGCAGAGAGTGATGACTGGCAGTCACTGCTCTTTGCTCAGAGCAGACCTAAAAACTAAGCAATAAGCAGTCTTTGATCACTCCGTTCTCAGTGTGGAGCCAAGGGGAATAGCAGCAGCATCAGTTTGATTGAGTATGTATGTTTTTTTTTGTATCCCATACTTCCCTTTTAACTTACTGCCTTGGTAGCTTGGCAGACACTGACTCAATCCAAATGACAACAATAACAAATGTATATATAGGGGAAAGGAAAAATAAATTTAGTAAAAAAGGTACACCGGGCAATGGGCTTAATAACAAAGATAATATGATAAAATCGTAATGTAATATTAAACTCACAGTAAATTATTATAAATTGGTACAAACGGCCCATTACCTAACATATCTAACAGGGGAACCTTTGATTCTTTGGTTTGTGGAACAATTTCCATGATACTTTAATTCGGCTACCTGGGTGATTTCAGGTTTTCATACATACCTAACGCTTTCCTTCCATACCTCCATCATGACCTTCTTTTTGGTATTGCTCACCACTATTACTTTACTGGTATATTATTCCATACACCACTGTCTCCTTAGTACGTTGTTTATGGTTTTTAAGGCACTTTATCTTCACTGCAAGCATCAGTAAATGCTTATATATTTAATTTCATATTCACCCATATAGATACCTTTGGAGACTGTTATCTGTGATACCGTCCCTTATTCACCACTTTGGCTCTATCACGCCCTCCCTGAGTGTCTTCGTGATGTGCCCTGTTTGGCTGCTGATTGGGCTCCCACAGCTCCCGCCATGGATGTTTTTGCCCTGTGGAGCAATGCTCAGGATGTTCTTATATTATTGAATATTGACTCTACTGCTGAATCCTTTGTAAGATGCAATCGCTCTTGATAAAGAGGAACTGTCCACGAAACGTGTCAAGCCTACTATCGATGCATCCTTTACCATATCATATATTTGGATTTTATAATTGCTTACCAATAGCTACCTTTGTTCTTATGCATATCTTACCATCACAGTATGTGTTTGCATTTATCATACCCTGTACTGTATCATGGATTTGAGTAATATATGTATGTACCATGCAATTTAGGCAATGTTATACAAATTTATATTTATTATTAAACTGTTTCTTTCTTTTATCAATGACTTACCATTTTATTGCCAACCGCTTCACACACTTCACACAAAGTCCCATTTCCCTCCTTTTCTTATTGTTTCCCATGTTAGATATGTTAGGTAATGGGCCGTTTGTACCAATTTATAATAATTTACTGTGAGTTTAATATTACATTACGATTTTATCATATTATCTTTGTTACTAAGCCCATTGCCCGCTGTACCTTTTTTTTACCAATTTTATTTTTCCTTTCCCCTATATATACATGACCAGGGATGGAGGCATCTAGCCTTATGGGCAGAGCCTCATATAAAGTTCCACCTTTTGAACTTTTTTGTTCAATTCTTTTCTTCAACAATAACAAATGAACATCAGATAGGTCAAAAAATCATTGGGTATCTAGCTCAAGCAGAATACAGTATATGTGGGGAATGGAGGCTAAGGCATAAAGAAGAAGGGTGGGACTAAGTACATAGAGCATCCCCTAGCTACAGAGTATGGTAGGGGCAAAATTATTAAAGACAATCAAACAGGCAATGCATGTGTAACATGATAGCTTTTGTCTGCTAATAATTGTGAAACATTCAACCAAAAATTGCAAAGCAATGGTGGTACGTGCTAATTTAACCCTTTGTTTCTCAAAGGTAATTGATGCCTCGATGTCCGTGACAAATTTAGCAGAATCAGCGTGTGGTGGTTAAGTCTGCAAAATTTCATTATTTGCATATATAAACTATTTTTATAGTTTTAAGGCTAATAGGTACAATGTTTTTTTTTAATTTAAACTTTATTTGATTTGCCAAATATAAAACAGACAGGAAGATACTCCCATCATAGCAAACAATAAAAGTTACATATTTAGATAAGATACTTCCTATCCCCTTTTCCTGTCTAATCTCTATTCCCCCACCCTAATTGCACTACCCATTCTTTTTCCCCACAGTCCCTTGTCTCTCCTCCCCTTCTATTATCATTATTTCAGCATATTCCTTCGTTTTCTAACTAAGATTTGTGGCAAATCTTTCTGCTTGATCCTCATCCCTACTGCTTAAGAATTCCATTTTATATATATATTCAATCCTTTTAAACCATTCTTTGACCATAGGTTTTTCTGGGCCCTGCCATTTTTTTGGTATCACTCCCTTTGCTTAATTTAATAAATATGGCACTACTGTGCTTTTATATTGTTTTTTGGTTTTATCTACATTGTGAAATAAGCAGTACCATGGATCGTCTAAAATTTATATTCCCGTTATTATTCTTATATACAGCTGTACCTCTTGCCAATATTACCAAATCTTCTTACATTTCCACCAAAGATGTGCCATGGTACCTTTTTTGAGTACATCCCCTCCAACACAGGGGGGATTTATCTCGTAGATATTATGTTTTGCGCTTTATCTGGTGTAATATACCATCTTGCTAGGAATTTATAAGTAGTTTTATTGTATGTATATCCACTGCTAACTTGTGTACAGCTTTTATTATTTTATCCACTTGAAGTTCTGTCAAACGTGTTCCTAACTCCTTTTCCTATTTTTCGATAAATGGAGGTATTTTTGGTTCGTCCAACATTGTAAGTATGTTAAATATCTGGGAAATTTTGTGTTTTGCTTTTTACTGTGAATCACATAATTTTTCTATTGGATTCAAATTCTCCTCAGATCTTATAGGTTGCAGTCATTTTTATATTTCAGTTCTTGATATGTACAAATGTTCCCTGTTTTTAATATAGCCTTCAATTGTGCTTTTTTTATTCATTCCCCCATTTCCTGGTAAAAAAAAAAAATGTTTCTCCTAGTGAAATTAATGGCAAATTATATTCTCATTTTGCTTGTCTATAAATTGTGTCCCACACCTTAAAAACAATTCTAGTCATCTTGTGTATACTTCCATCAAAAATTTCCATATTTTTGTGGTATCCATATATTTTGTTTAATTGAGTTCCACTTAGTGCATTTTCTATCCTCACCCAGCTTTTATCATTTTTTATATCAGACGATTCTATCATTCGTGTCAACATTATAGCATTATATTATCGTTTAATGTCTGGTACAGCTAATCCACCCTGTGCTTTACTTTTACTTACCATGGAAAATTGTACTCTAGGCTTCTTTTTTTGCCATATATACTGTATTTTGATATCATTATCTTTATTATTTGAAAAATTCTTTGAGCCAAGGAGATTGGTAACATTTTAAACTTATACAATATTTTTGGGAGTATTACCATCTTCATCAAATTTATGTGCCCCAACCACGATAAAGGTCCACTTGATATTTTTTTAATTTCTGTTTTTATCTCATTTAACAAAGGGATGTAATTCGCCTGGAATAGATTACCGGGGGACAATGTTAATTTTATCCAGAGGTATTTTAGTTATTTTCCCCCCATGTGAAAGGGAATTCCTTCTGTAATGCTAACTCTTCTTCTTTACTCATGTTTATATTTAGGACTACCGATTTTACTAGGTTAATCTTTAAATTTGAGAATTCTCATTATATTTTCAGTTCCTTAAGTTTGGGAGCGTAATTCTGGGATTAGATATATAAAACAGGACATCACCTGCGTAAGCTGCGACTTTGTGTTCTTTATCTCCTATCATAATCCCCCCATATATCCCTACTATTTCGTATAGTAGCCAAAAGTGGCTCCAATGACAGCACATATAATAAGGGTGATAGTGGACATCCTTGTCTTGTTCCGTTTTACATTTCAAAGGGCGATGATAGATTCCTACTTACTTTTACTGATGCTGTGTGGTAATTATATAAGGTTTTAATCCTCTGGGCCATTTGAGGCCTATTCCTAGATGTACAATTGTGTCTATGATAAATCCCCAATCTACCCTATCAAAAGCTTTTTCGGCGTCTATTGACAGAAATATAGTTGGGGATCTAGATTTCTTTATTTTGTGCAATAGCAGTAGTGTTCTTACTCCAATGTCTTTGCCTTCCCTGCCTGGGATAAAATATATTGTTTTAATTCTTCTTTTATTTTTCTATTACTTCTTTATCCTGTATCAGGTCTTTATTTAACCTCCAGGTACATGTCCTGGATTGAGTACCCATGAATTTAAGCTTCGTTTTTACTGGCGCATGGTCTGATAATGATGTTATTTCTATGGATGCTTTCTCTACAGAGTCTATCAGTCTATGTTCCACTATTACATAATCTATCCTCAAGTACGTCCTGTGCACAGGGGAGTAGAACGTATAGTCCCTTGCCCAGGGATGTTGAGCCCGCCATACATTTCTTCTTCACTGCCCTTAAATGAGAGTTCCCAATCCCCAGTGCACTTGACGTACTGTCCACCAGTGGATCCATGCAAAAGTTCAAATCTCCTGCAACAATTAATTTACCCTTTTTAAAGTCCATTAACTCCCTAATATTTCCTTCAATTACCCTTTTTATTTGGACTATATATATATATATATATATATATATATTTGCAAGTGTACACTCTGTCCCTTGCAAATTCTCTTTTAAAAAAATAAATCGTCCCTCCGGGTCTACTTTCCTCTCTTCTAGGGTGAACTTTACCTCTTTTGCAAACCCTATTGCAACCCCTTTTGATCTTTTAATTTCAAAAGAATTTTAGTGGGATTTTCAGGAAAACAACTGAATACAAAGTTAGTAATGCATTAAACCAGTAATGTAGAACAGTTCTGGATTACAAGAAAGCACCAATTGGGTGCTTGAACTTTTACTTTAACTTTAAGGGAGCCAAATCCTTGAGTGGTAGTAGTTCAGCAGGCGAGAGATTGCTATCCAGCTTGAACAGGGCAAGGTCCAATGCCATTAGACACCCCAATGGTACCCTGCTGTGCCTCCGGGTTGGATCACCGCTGTATACCTGATGATTCTTTGTACTGTATAGAATTTGATTACCAAAACAGTCGAGTGAAGTTAAAGACCAATATCAGTGTTAATCACTGATTAATGCAAAACAGTAAGCATTAGACGATAAACAAACACGATGTTCCTCTCCCTGTACCTAATGTATAAAAGTTTACTTTGTCTTCCAAAGCTGTGAGCTGCTGTGTGCTTTGTGGTGTGGTGATAGTCTGGTTCTATGAGGGGGCCTATGAGTTTTACTGGTTTACCTTGTATGTGGAGGGGTGAGGTATTTGGGTTGTATATTATAAGGGAGGGGAGAGGTCTGTGTAGAATAAGTGATAAGTAGGGGAATTGGGAGGGGGGGAGGTTGGAGGAGTGAGGGTAAAAGGGGGACAGGGGTATCTACCAGCTCCCTAGTATCTGATTATTGGAGTGATTTCCGGAGTATCTAGGTTATACTTTTCGAGAATTCTGGTGTGGTTTTGAAGTAGTGCCAGTTCGCCCATGTTCCTTTTGATCGTTTAATGGAGGAGTCGCCATAGTTCCATGTGGGATAATATTTTGAATATAATTTAATGTTGGTGTCCTGTGTCAATTGGGTTTCCTGTAGGAATATAATACTCACAGCATACTGTTTAACTTCTCTTAATGCCTTGTGTCAATTGCTGAACAAGTCCAGAGCAAAAGTTTCTTGTAGGCTGAAGAAGTGACGAGTTCCAAGCGAGATGCCCTATTGCCAAGATCCAACAATAGGCAAAGTGTCCCACCGCCTGGGTCAAGCAACTGGCTGTGTGTCCTGCTGGCCAGATCCTCTGAGATGTACAGAATTTGATACTTCAAGTTCCTCAAAACAGCAGGTACCCCAATGCTGGGGTCCCACGAGTTGTCTGCAGGCTTAGCCCTGGGGTCAGGTGACAATACCGGAACTCTGACACAAAAGTGTTTTGCTATATCCAAGTAGCTTGCCTGGTTTCCATGACTTACTCTGCACTTCAAAAGCCACCTAGGTATCTCAGAGGCACTGGTTACCCGACCAGGGTCCCCTAGGGCACCTGAGGCTGAGGCAAGCGCATCTGGATCATGGCGAGGCACAGATAGTACCCCTCCATTCCCCGGGAGCTTACCATGACCAGGGCCATGAAGGAAAATGCCTAGTTACCATGGGTATGTCCAGACCACCAGTCTTTGGAGCCATAGGAACAACACTCTGCCTGAGGGACTTAACCGAGGCAACCAACAAACAAATCTCAGGCCAAACAGGCCAAACGTGCCATATAAGGCACGTGAAGACTCAGAGCTTTCAGACCCATTAGCAGGTGAACACTTAGCTATTGCATGACAATCCAACCGAGGAGCTGGTATTGAGTCATTAGAACCCGGCTGGGTAGTAGGTAGAAGAGAATTAAGATCAGGCTGGTCAAGGGTAAAATGATTATCAGACGCAGGCTGGACATCAAGCATTGGATCGTCAAGCTGGATATCTGGCACTGGATCAGAGGCAGAGGAAGGTGGGTCGTCAGACAGCAGATCACTATGGGTAGACTTGTCATCGAGCAGCAGATAATCAGAGGCAGGCAGGTTGTTAGGGACAGGATGTCCAGAGACAGGCTGGGCATTGGGCACCTGCCCCTTTGGCTGGGCAGAAGGCACCGGAACATCAGGCTGGGCAAAAGGCACTGGAACATCAGGCTTGGCAGCAGGGACCGGAACATCAAGCTGGGCAGCAGGGACCGGAACATCAAGCTGGGCAGCAGGGACCGGAACATCAAGCTGGACAGCAGGGTCCGGAACATCAAGCTTGGCAGAAGGCGTCGGAACATCAAGCTGGGCAGAAGGCACCGGAATATCAGGCTGGGCAGCAAGCACCAGGAACATCAGGCTGGTCAGCAAGCACCGGAACATCAGGCTGGAGAAGATCGGCTGGCATGGTAGCAGGCTGGGGAAGATCGGCTGGCATGGAGGTAGGCTGGAGCAGATCGGCTAGCGTGGAGGTAGGATTGGATAGTGGCAGGATTTTGCAAATTGGGAAAAACTTTTGTTTCTTTTTGGGTTTTGCCACTGAGGTTCTGTATGTGAACACAGGGCTGTGAGTAGGGGAAGAAGCTGATAACAAAGAAAAGTTGGGGGATGTTGAAAAAGAGGGAGCAGTTGCTAAGGAGGATTTCTGAGGGATTTGCACAAGCAGCGGAGAAGAGTTAGTGTTCAAGGGGTTAAAGGCAGGGTAGGTGCAGCAAGTGAGAACAGGGTGCTGACATATGGTTAATGGTAGGGTATACTGGGCTGCAACTGTGGTTGCTGTGGGTGGTGGAGAGAGAGATCTTTGAGCAGGTAGGTATCTAGCAATAGGAAGGGATTGGTGCAAGCTGACTGAGGTTGAGTGCAATATATCTGACCATACTTGTAGTAACGGTTGAACAAGATTCAGTTTACACTCTGCCTGTCTGACAAGAGACTGCATTACGTTAATACACTCTACTAGCACCTGTTGGGAACATGCTGAATAGTGCTCAAAGAAATAAGCCGAGTCATCCTCCAATAACCATACCAGTAATTCTACCTGAGCCATACTGAAGGGGGGAGAAAAGTCATCACTGCCTTTATTTAGGAGTACTGAACAAAGCCAACTCCGCACAAACTTGAATCAATGGCTGAACATCACAAAACAGCATTCTGCCCTGATAAACTAGAGAATGAGCAAGACAAATGCATTCTAAAAGCTGATCTCTGGCCCACTCCTTCAATATCTGGCAGCGGTATTCTTTTTCCTCTGTCACTAGCAAAGAAAAGTAGATTACCTCCTCAGGATGCATCTTGCAACAAACAATAGCAGAGCCAGGATGGCTTCCCTGTGCAGCCACTTCTGGTCAGGACTGGCCTTGGTGTTATGTCAGCAACAGGTGTGACCAGAAATGTGTGGACTGCCACAGAGAATATCAGACACAAGTAAAGTGTAATAGAATATAATTTATTTAAAAATAAGTGAATAACACAAATGTAAATGCACCTGCAGAAAACGACAACTGTGTAAATCAAACCATATAACCAAACAATAATGAGACACAGCGAACAGCTGCTCAAACCAAATATATACAGAAAACAGGATAAACGAATGGTAATCATAACAAAGACAGGGTCATACACGGGAGATCAAGCAGAGGGAGCTGGGAACAAGACAGAACAGAACAGGGAGAGGGTATCAGGAGACAGAGTAAGCAGGTAGGAAGGAATTAGCCTGCAGGGTCAGGATCAGAGTTCAGGATCAGGATGCAGGTACACAGGAACGCAGGTCAGGAGCACATGGAGACAACACCAAGGCAGTGAGGAAGAGCATGCACAGGGTTTAACCACTTAAGCCCCTGAAGATTTTACCCCCTTCCTGACCAGGGCCTATTTACGATTCGGCACTGCGTGACTTTAACGGACAATTGCGCGGTCGTGCAACGCTCTACCCAAATGAAATTGACGTCCTTTTTTTCCCACAAACAGAGCTTTCTTTTGGTGGTATTTGATCACCTGTGCGATTTTTTGATCATGCGCTATAAACAAAAAAAGAGTGACAATTTTGAAAAAATAACAATATTTTTCACATGTTTTTATATGAAATTCCCCCCCCAAAAAAATGTAAAAATCTAAATTTTTTAACATTTTAGGCCAATTTGTTTTCTGCTACATATGTTTGCTAAAAAAATCGCAAAAAACGTATTTTGATTGGTTTGCGCAAAAGTTATTACTAACTAAGGGAAAGATTTTTGTCATTTTTATTGTTTTTTTTTTAACGAGTAATGGCGGCGATCTGCGATTTTTTTTGCGGGGCTGCGACATTGCGGCAGACAGATCGGACCCTTGACTGACATTTTTAAAACTTTTGGGGGTACCAGTGACATTACTACAGTAATCAGTGCTATACATATGCACTGTTATTGTAAAAATGACACTGGCAGGGAAGGGGTTAACTTTATTTGAGAAGGAGGGGTTAAGTGTGTCCCTAGGTGGCGTGTTTCTAACTGTGATTGGATGTGGCTTGTGATGTAACAGCAGAGATCTACGGTCCTACATAGCAGGACCGTATGATCTGCGCTGTTACACAGGGGAGAATGACAGGCGGCTTTGTTTACATTAGCCGCCTGCCTTTCTCCCGGTGTAACCGACGATCGCGAGTGACCAGCGGACATCGGGTCCGCCGCTCACATGCGCGGAGGGGTCCGTGAGCGAGCGGGAGTGCGCCTCCAGCGGCGCTCGCTCACTCCCTAGAGCCTCACAGGCTAGCGACGTAGTACTACGTCACTTTGCCTGTGAGGGGCTGACTGCCAAAGTAAATTGTCATTAGGCAGTCGGCAAGTGGTTAAATAGACTTCCTGCAACCAGCATCAGGTGATGACTGATTGCATGAGATGTCAGCTTCTGGCTGGAACTGCAGCCTATGGATCTGGGAGCTACAGTGTCACCAGCAGGTGAGCTCTTTCCTAACACCATCCAATGGTAAGCTCAGATTCCTAAGAATCCCGAGAGTACTATGAAGGAGAAACTTTTACCGAAGGAGCGAGGAAGACAAACAACAGGTGACATTCCAAGTGCTGGGCGCCCTAGGTTCATCCCCCATCCCCCTCCCACCCCCCTATCTTTCCCCTCACCTTCCCCCCTACCCCCCTCCTCCCATCCCTCTTCCATCCCTTCCCTACCCACCCAATGCCAATGGTCTTCAATATAGACATTGTGACCAGCTCCTGGTCCTCTAGCAGGTTCATATATTTCCTATTGGGATCTTCGTACCCCCAGATTTGTGTTTTTTCTTCATACTTAAAAATCTTAGGATAACATCTCTTGTGGTTTCTGCTGATATTCCGTTCGGTATTCTAATCCTATGAACCCTTTCAAACTTTATTGGTTCTGTTTCTTCTTTTCCTATTATTGCGTTAAAAATGTTTCTTTTCTTTTTTTTTTTTTTTCATTAAATTTTTATTGAAGTTTTGCAAGAAACAAGGACAATAACATTCAATACAAGGTACATAGTAAAGAGTACAAAGTAAAGAGTACAATTATCAATGACAAACAACGGTGACATATTATATTATATATTGCCATCACAAGTGCATATCACCTAGGAGTGTATTTACAGGTATAGATTTATACGTTTCGTTCATAACTGCCCCACTCTACAAATAGCTATGCGTATGAAGGGTTGGAGAAAAGGGGGGGGGGAGGAGGAGGAGGAAGGGGAGGGAGGGGAAGGGGGGGAAGTGGAGGAAGGGGATGAGAAGCAGAGGGGTTAGAGAGGGCTGAGGAGCAAGGAGGGGGGGGTGGGGAGGGAAGGAGGAGGTGCTGCTAGGGGGAAGTACCAGGTGCAAGGCGGAGGTGGGAGATATAAGAAGGAGGAGATGAGAAGAAGAGTGAAGAAGAAGAGAAGAGGAGAAGAGGGAAGCAAGAGAGGGGGGGGAAAGGGCAGGGGCCATAAGGGGGGGGGGAGAGAAGAGGGAGGGAGGGGGGAGAGGAGGAGGGGGAAGAAGAGAAGAAGAAGGGAGGGAATATGGGGGGGGAGGGTATGCGTAGGGGGTTTGAGTGCCAGAGTGGCGACATTCTAGAGCAGCAACTCAGGAAGTGGGTGCTACACTCCAAGACAGAATACATCATCAATCCCAGTTAATCCACAGAACTACCGTTGGTACGAACAGTAACAATAGAACAGTAACACTGGTAAGGGTGGGAGGAGGGGAGGGAGGGGTAGAGGGGGGAGGGGGGGGGGGTCGACTCAGAGGGGGCCGCATCCCTTAATTTAAACAGCAGAATCCCATTGATGCCACATTTTCCAATTTGTTTCAAATTCCATCCCTCTGCCTGCCCTTCGTGCTAACATGCATTCATATGCCTGGTTAGTCCTAACCAGGTCTAGAACCTTAGATACCTCTGGTGTGCCAACCTCTTTCCACTGCCGGGCTATAGAGTTCCTAGCAGCTAAGAGGATATGGGATACCACGCTCCTACACTCCCTTGGGAAGCGCTCAATACCTATATTGAGGACGGCCAATGCTGGGGAGGGTCTGGTGAGGACGCCCGTCACTTCCGAGATGATAGAGAATAGCTTATTCCAGAAGCTAGTCAAATTTTTACAAGACCAAAATACATGTGTAAGATGGGCTACCTCTCCGCAACCCCTCCAGCATAAGGGCGAGTAATCTGGCATAAATTTGGACAGCCTGTAGGGGGTGAGATACCAACGTAGTTTGATTTTCTGGGACAGTTCCCAATGGTTCACACAAGAGGAAGCGGACCTGATGGAGCTAAGAGCATGGCGCCATTGTTCCTCCGTAAACGTCTCCTCCAGGTCCACCTCCCACTTGATTAGCGGAGGTGTTTTAACAAATACCATTTTCTGTTGAAAGCAGTTGTAAAAAAGGGAAGTACCTTTGGATGCTCGCGAGGAGCCTATGAGGAACATCCAACCTGAGGAGGGAAGGTGTATGTGTGGGGTAGGTAGGGAGCGGAGGAAATGGGATATACGCATATAGAGAAAGAGGTCGCTCGGGGGGAGCCCATAATCCATCTGCAACCGGGGGAATGGTTTAAGAGAATCCTTAAGCAGCAGGCCGTCTATATTAGTTATACCCTTCGTGGACCATCTCCTGGTGGATATGTGCGGAATTACCAGTTCCAAAACATGTAAAGGTATAGGAACCTTCACCTTCATGGAGGGTGCCAGTGCGAGAGAGGCAAACTCTCTCCAAGTTTGGAGAGAAGCCCGTACCGAGATTGGCAGGTCCCTCAAGGGAAAGGGGCGCCAGATATCCGCCAGCAACACAGACCTCAGGGGGAAGGGAGCACAGAATTCCGCCTCTATGGCACTCCAGGCAGATGCGTGTGATAATGACACCCACGAGCGCAGTTGAGCCATTTGTGAGGCAAGCAAATAATCTCTGATATCTACCATGCCCATTCCCCCCGCTGACCAGTGCCTGACCAATAGAGCATGTGTACTTCTAGGTCATTTGCCTCTCCACACCAGGCCCTTAAGAGCTGATTGAAGTTGTAGAACAAATTTACGGGGGATAGGAACTGTAAGAGTCCTAAATATGTACAAAATTTGGGGCAACAGGAGCATCTTACACGATGCAAGGCGGCCAGACCATGTTAGTTCAGTTTTGGTTATGCGAAGGCATTCATTAGAGATTTTTGTGATTAAGGGGGGTAGGTTAGCCTCAGCTAGTTGGGAGGATTTAGGAGTGAGGAGGATGCCCAAGTACGGTATACTGTGTGTTTTCCACGTGTAGGGGTACCGATTTTGTAAATCGAGGCTAAGTTTCGGGGGCCGGTCCATCGGGAGAATCAGGGACTTCGAGAAATTAACCTTGTAATATGATACCATGCTGAAGCATTGCAGTATCTTATGAGTGGCATCTAACGACTTAGCAGGGTCTGTTAGAAATATGATCACATCATCTGCGAAAAGATTGACCACATGATGGCGAGATCCAATGTGGAGACCACTGATATATCCCGATGACCGAACCGCCTCCGCCAGTGGCTCGATCAGCAAATTAAAAATGGAAGGGGACAATGGGCAACCCTGCCTCGTTCTATTTGTAATGGAAAAAGGTTGGGACAACATGTTAGAGGTATACACTCTGGCAGATGGGTTTGAGTAGAGCGCCAAGATTGCAGATATGATAGGTCCACTAAAGCCATACTTCATTAATACTTTGGTCATATAGGTCCAGTGGACACGGTCGAATGCCTTCTCCGCATCCAACGACAACAGCAGAGAAGGCACCCGACCGCACCCGGCTCTGTCAATGAGACCAATCACCCTCCTCGTTGCATCAGATGCCTGGTGACCCCGCACAAATCCAGTCTGATCCTCCCGGATCAGTTCAGGAAGGATGGGGTGCAATCTCAGTGCCACTACCTTTGCATACAACTTAACATCCGTGTTCAATAGGGATATTGGTCTGAAATTGGGGGGAGATACAGGATCTTTCCCCGGTTTCGGCAGCGTCACCACATAAGCTTGGAGCATTTCAGTAGGCAGGGAGGCAGAGGACACAGCAGTCTCGAACACTGAGGCCAAATGTGGGCTGAGAACATCCATAAACTTTTTATAATAGAGATTGGGTAGGCCATCTGGGCCAGGGGACTTCCCGTTAGGTAGCAATTGGATGGCTTTTGCTACTTCAGCTTGGTAGATAGGAGCGTTAAGAATCCGAAGCTGTTCTGGGGAGAGGCGGGGCAGATCAATTGAAGATAGGAAGTCCGATATAGCTGTCTCAGTGGGCTGGGGAGTGGATGGATCATCCTTTAAGTTGTATAGTGAACTATAGTATTTGGCGAAGGAATCTGCAATTGCTTGAGGATTCATTATCTTAGCATTGGTAGTTGGGTCTAAAAGATAAGCAATTTTATTCTTAACCTGTCTCGCCTTCAACTTATTGGCCAGTATTTTGCCGGCTTTATTACCCTGTGCATAATGGGAGGTCTTGAGGGCCCTAAAAAGCTTATCCTGATCTTCCACCAACATGCGCCTAAGATCCGTCCGAAGGCGGGACAGCTGCTGGGCAAGTGATTGTGAAGGGGATGATTTGTTCAGAGGTTCAAGCTTCCTAATCTCCTGCAAGATACGGTCAAGCTGCTGGTTCCTCTGCCTCTTAAGCCTAGCGCACATCTGGATCAAAATACCCCTAATATAGGCCTTATGCGCACACCATACCACTGTGGGGTCCGATACAGAGCCGGCATTAGTGGCAAAATAGTCACTCAAACTCTTTGCTATACGTTGAGCATGATGGGGAGAGTCCAGAACCTGGGTGTTAGCTCTCCACAAATATGCTGGGCCGGCAGCTACCGTCTCCCTCAGAGTCATGGAGACCGGGGCATGGTCCGACCATGTAATCGTGTGAATATCCGAGGATTGGACCATTTGTAATAAGTGCTTATCGACTAGAATCATGTCTATACGTGAATATGAGTTGTGGCGTTGGGAGTGGTAGGAATAGTCTCTCTCTCCCGGATGGAGACATCGCCAAGAGTCATAGAAGTCCCCTGAGTGGAGTAGAGGCTGCAAGGCTTGAGGGGCCCGGCGGGGTGCCGAGGACGTATCCACTTGAGGATCAGAGTTCACGTTGAAGTCTCCGCAAATTATAACGGAGCCTCTCCTGTGTTTGGCAGCCAGGCGAAAAATCTTCCGCCAAAAACGAAGTTGGTGCGTGTTGGGAGAGTATGCATTGACCACTGTCAGGGGCATATTGTTTACTTCGCAGGTCAGTATTAAGTAACGGCCATTTGGGTCTGCAGTTAATTCCACCAAGGAGAATGCCACAGAGTCCCTGACAGCGATCAGTACCCCTTTTCGTTTTTGGGGCGCCGAGGCTTGAAAAACATGTGGGAAGTGTTTATGGGCAACGTTAGGAGCCAAGTTAGCTTGCAGATGGGTCTCCTGAATGCATAATACATCACTTTGGAGTTTCAATGCCTCACGCCACATGGATGTCCTTTTTGCCGGGTGGTTTAGGCCACGGACATTGAAAGATGTTATTTTAAGTGTCATTCAACTGGATAGAAAGAAAAAGATGTAATTTACCTGCAGCCAGTGGTCTCAAAACAGATCCAGGCAGAAGGATAGCAGTACCTCCAACAGATGTACCGGGACCGTGGCGTTCAGTGTTCAAGTTGCAGGCAAGGTTCCGTGGCGCCCGGACAGTGAGTCGACCAGAAGATCTCGGGAAATGGATAAGGGTGGACGGGAGGAAAACATAAGGGAAGAGAACAACAACAGTCATTAAAAAATAGAGAGTAATCTCGAAAGCAGTCATGCTGCACAACATTTTGGAGGGGAAAAAGAACAGTGGTCTGTGTAGTCAGACATGGAGAGACACTCATTGTTGGTTGCTGCGTGGCGGCGAACCCTTCGGGTGTTTCTTACCCTTTTTGCCATATGAGACCGTCTGCCAATCCTCCTGTAGTGGGGCAACACGGTCGGGTGAAGGAGAGGGATTTGGGTTTTGCGTCGGGAGAATTCCCCAGGTCTGTAGCAGAGCTAGGCCTTCCTGCAGGGATGTGACCACATGGGCCCTGTTATTGTATGTCACCGTTAGCTTGACCGGAAATCCCCACTTGTAAATTATGGCGTGGTTTCTAAGCGCCTTGGTAAGCGGCTGCAAATTTCTCCTCTTTTGCAGCGTATGCTGGGAGAGGTCAGCAAAGAGTTGGATCCTGGCATATTTGTCAGGTACAGGAGTCATTTTGCGAAACTCAGACATTAAACGGTCCTTCACATGAAAAAAATGGACTCTCATGATAACGTCTCTAGGAATGTCCTCTGACAGGTGGGAGGGCTTGTGGAGGCGGTGGATGCGGTCTATTACAAGTTCAGAAGAGGGAATAGACGGGAGAACTGCCTGGATGAGTTCCCGGGCATAGCTGTCCAGCTCGCTGGTTTGTACTGCTTCGGGTACGCCCCGGATTTTGACGTTATTACGTCGCGAGCGGTCCTCCATGTCCGCCATTTTATCCTTCAGTTTATCAATTTCTGCCTCATGGTTGTAATGGGCATCAATGAGTTCATTGTGGGATGAGGCAAATTCTCCCATTTTAGTTTCCACCTTATCCACGCGCCCCCCTAGAGCTTTAACCTCCCCCTTGAATGAAGCTACACAGGCCATCATATCGGCATGCATAGAGGCCTTCAGGGACATCATCATATCCTTGAATTTCACTTCTGAGACCGGCCGGTCGCTTATTGGGAACGTGTCAAAGTTAGTGATCAGCTCCCTTGTGGAGTTCAATGAGGAGGAGTCCCCCAGGCTTACCTCCTCCGCCGGCGACTCTCCCGACATCCTGGGTCTGCTTTTGGCTGGGCTCCTGGAGAGCGGAGTAGATGCCGACAGCGATCTGGGTTGATCCGCTTTCTGAGCAGGCGGAGGTGAGGAGCCAGGAGGAGACAGGGATGCTCCGCTGGAGGAGGCCGGGGAACCGCCGCCGGCGCCATCTTGTCCACGCTGCTGACCCTGCGGCATAAAGAAGTGCTGTAGTTGCCTCGGTCGGCCGCTGTCACGTTCACAGGGGAGTCTGACAAGGGTAGAATCGCAGCTGTATGCGGTATTAGGGTGCCGATGGAGATAGATGTGTCTCGGGTCCGACGGAGCTACAGGCTCACACGTCCATGCTGCTACGCGGCGACCACGCCCCCCCGCGTTAAAAATGTTTCTAATTGTTTCCATTAGATCTTCTCCATGAAGCTGTTCTGGTAGGCCACAGATTTTGAGATTTTTCCTTCTATTTCAGTTTTCTTGATCTTCCAGTTTATATTCCAGTTGCCATTGCTCAGTTTTATGACTTTAATTTCTTCCTTCAATCCACTGTATTTGGCTATTCGATTTATTTTCCATGTCTTCAACTCTCAAAAGGATATGCCCCAAATCATTATTTCGTGATGCCATCTCCATTTTTAAGAAGTTTTCCAGTGCTGCAAACATGGCCGCTATTTCTATCTTTGTTGGTAGCTGGTAGTTCATAACTTTGCTCTTCCTTCTGGCTTATTTCTGAGTCACTTTCTAGTTCTTGTTGCATCCTAGACTGACTCAGAGAGTTCGTACTTTTTTTCTGTTTTTCTCATTCTTTTTTCTTTTGCCTCAGTTTGTTTCATGGGATTTCCTTGTTGTTTTTCCACCACCTGTTTCTCTGCACTTCCTTGTTGGTACATATACTTTCTAATTTTTCCTGGACTTAAACTTATTTGCTGATTTCCCTCTCATATTTATCGGTCTCTTCTTCTGTTTTCTTACTATCCTCTCCCCTTCTTTATCCACAGCCCTTTATGATATTTCATTTATAGCATTTCACATCAATTGTGCTCAAACACCGCTAAGTTGCATCAGTCTATAATAATACCATCCAATCACATGTAGAATACTCGCAGTGGTTGCCATTCAAGAAAAGGTAATAAAGTTCAAAAAATAAGAATAGGACTCGCCGCTTCAGGGCTGGGATTTATTGCTCTTTAACATATATAACTTAGTCCATATGGCCAGGGAAAGACTATCACTGTTTAGCTCTTGGTGTTTTCAGGTGGGCTTCTGATGTAATTTGCCTGACTTTGTCTCCTGCCAGAGCCGATTTCCAGGCGCACTCCCCGGTTCTCAGCTTACCCAGCTGCATCTTGCTCCCACAGCTTCAGGCAGCTGATCAGCCTTCCGATCTCCTCCAGTCACCCTCGGATACTTCCGGTAATTTCCGGAGCCCTCCACATCCCCGATCTCAGCCTAAAACGCTGTCCCACGTAAGCCCTCCGACATCGTCCGCTGCCCTCTCCTCCTCCGTCAACTCTGGTCAAGCCCTGGGTTGCATTCTGTTTCAGGGCAATGAGGGGTTTTTTCTCCCTCCACCTCCAGCAGACCTCAAGCAGACCCCAGGGAAAAGCAGGGGAGAGTGAGTGGTTAGAGGGCAGAGTTACCACTTCATTTTTGGATGGCTTCTCCTGAAGCTCCTAGCTCTGGCTCCTTCCTGGCGCCATCTGCAGGCTCCTCCCCCCTCCCCGTACTGTGCCAATAGGTACAATGTTTTAACACAAAAAGGACTTTGTTTTTTTTTTAGGTTGATAAATGCATAACAAAGTGAAAAAAATGTTTTTAGTGTTTTAATTCATTTTTATAATTTTTCCTCTCATATTGTAATCTAATGACATAAATAAAGTGTATCTAAACCCAAAAGCAAAAATTATATTTGTCCTTAGTTGGGGTGGCTACATTCGTTTTTACTTTTTAGGCTAAGAATGTTTTAAGCAAGTACAGAAAAAAACAGTGTGTTTATCTTGCAGTAAATGCAGTGTTCTTGTCACTTCATGTGAGCTTGAAAGAAAGCATGAAGAACCTCTTACCCATAGACAAAAAGTGTGTTATTTAATCGCTTACTAGGTGAAAATAAAGAAAAAAAGCATGAAAGAAAAACTGATGCAGCCACTACATCTAAAGATTGATATGCTGCAATTTATTACATTTTTGGTTTTGATACTCACTAAACATATTGCGCTGCAGATGAATACCACACCAACTTTGCTCTCTGCAGAGCCATCCATGTTCGGACCACTATTAAGAAAGCATGAGATAAGCAGTGGTGGTGGGGGGGGCTTTGTATCACCTCCTTACCGCTTGCTTTAACCCCTTGAAGTCTGCAATAGTGTTCTGCAACTGGGTCCATTTTCACACAGTTGCTGGCTGGATGCAGCATGGCCCCATTCACTTAGATGAGTCATAGAGAGTGGTGCACACTGAAAGCATCAGGGGGTATAATTGTGCACCCTCAGCCACTGCCTCTGTAGCTAAAGGTGGAGCAGTTGTTTACTGCTCCCAAATGCTAGTGAGAACAGGCCTTAAAGAGTTCATCTGCAGGCAGAAAGATTTAATATGTTTCAATGAAGTTTCCAGTCTGTCTATATTAATTATATCCTAGTTGGCAGTGTAAACGTGATATGATTACTATGGTTCCAGATCATCAGTGGGGACCTAAACCGTTAGTAACATCTGGGATCAGAGCCAACAGCTGCACTGTTGGGGGGTGCCTCTCAAAGGCTAGGATGGGGGGCATTTACATAAAGATGGTAGGCGGGAAAGGTGTTCATATATCTTTCATAAAAAAACAAAAGTAACCAATAAAAGTTAAAAAAAATGTAAACAAATAATGTTTTAGGGAAAAATTACAGAGAAGAAAAAATACATTTTTTACAAACCCATGGTAACTGCTGACACTACACTGTATTTTCACCATACAACCAACCTCAGACTGGCTTTGACTATTTATCCAGTAAGTAGAACCCAGGAGAAATAAGAAGCATGTGCTTGCAGTGGGGAGCAAAGTCACCATAGGGCCCTTTGCAAGAACAATTTTTGGGCTCCCAAACAACTATTGCCCAGATACAATACAAACAATTATTCAATCTGATACAGTACAGCTAGCTCCCACCTGAAGGTGAAGGTGGGGGTGAGAATTGTTTATTCACCCTTCTCTGCTCCATCTAGGCTCACATGTTCAGTTCACACACAATCTTTTCACTTGCTATTTTTAGACAGTAAAGTGCAAAAGAAATAAATATTCATAGTTTGGTAGCATGTAACAAAGTACTATATATTCCAAATGAGATTTATTTTGCAAAATATATTCCTTTTTATTAATGACTGCAAAGCTCTAAGTAAAAGATTTGCTGCTGTGCATTCATTAAAGTCCTCAATCTGGACTTGTTAGTACAACATAGAAATTCCAATTCTAAAGATTCAATTTATCTCTGCACCTACTTTAATATGTCTAATGTAATTCCTGTACATTCATAACTGCAATATATACGGTATATTTCCTACACTAGACATCAAAAATCTCTATAATGTCCTGTGTTTATAACGGCAGATATCTTATACTCTTTTAGTATTTTCTTTTTATCATAGATATTTTACATGTATACTTGGCTGAATGAAGAGAGATACGACTTGGGACTGAGTTTTAAAGCAGTAGTATGGCCTACTGTGGCAATATTACTATGTCTGTGTTTTAACCTCTTCTGGACCAGGCCTTTTTCTGACACTTGTTGTTTAAAAGTTAAAATCTGTTTTTTTTTTTTGCTATAAAATTACTTAGAACCCCCAAACATTATATATATATATATATTTTTTAACAGAGACCCTAGAGAATAAAATGAAGATTTTTGCAATATTTTTTATCACACCGTATTTGCGCAGCGGTCTTACAAACGCAATTTTTTGGGAAAAAAAATCACTTTTTTAAATTAACAAATAAGTAAAACAGTAAAGTTAGCCCAATTCTTTTCTATAATGTGATAATGTTACGCCGAGTAAATAGATGCCCAACATGTCATGCTTCAAAATTGCGCACGCTCGTGGAATGGCGACAAACATTGGTACTTAAAAACCCCATAGGCGATAGTTAAAACATTTCTACAGGTTACCAGTTTAGAGTTACAGAGGGGATCTTGGGCTCAAATTATTGCTCGGCGATACCTCAAATGTGTGGTATGAACACCGTTTACATATGTGGGTGCAACTTGCATATGTGTTTGCTTCTGCTCGCGAGCTAGCGGGACAGGGTGCTTAAATTAGTTTTTTCCTATTTATTTTATCTTTTATTTTTACAATAAGCAATCACAGTAACCTGAAAGTGGAAAGGGGTAAAGCATAATGCTATAAGTTCTAGCCAGCTCAGTAGATTGCTTTTTTAAAAAAAAAGGCCTGCATTATTTTCTAAATGCACAAAATATAACTGGATACTAACATTTATAAGTGAAGTTGATCCAGGGAATATCCGATTGCCCCTCGCGGGATCAGGAAGAAAATGTTTCCCCTGCTGTAGCATATTGCATAATGCTTTGCTAGTGTTTTTCGCCTTCTTCTGGATCAACTGTGGGTATAGGATTGTGTATATGGGATTGTTTGAGTTTTATTTATTTATTTATTTATTACTAATTGAACTAGATAAGCTTGTGTCTTTTTTCAACCTGACTAACTATGTAACTATAAGGACCAGACTTATAAAGTAAACCCAAAAATTGTAGTGTAAAGCATCCCTATAATCCCATCCTTACCCAGCAGTGCATACACACCTTTTCTTCGGTTTTCCAGGGCTCCATTTGTCTTCTAGAAGCAGTTGAAACCACTGTTGAGGCTTTAGGGTTGGTTAACTCAAAGTGGAGAGTGCAAAATATGGTGCAAATCTGCATAAAAAACAATTAGCTTCCAGGTCTTTTTTTTTTTTTTTAGTCAAAGCTTAATTTAACTGAACAAACTGAAGTTAGAAGCTGATTGGCTACCATGCACAGCTGCACCAGACTATGCACTCTCCAGTTTTAGTCAATCGATCTTTATGTGTTGCTCAAGCTGTAGCTTCTTCAAGTCTATGGACTTTCTCCAAGTGGTCAGTGGTGGCACTTAGGGATTAGCCCACATGGAGTAAGTTACATGCTTTTCCATACCCAGAAGTAGCAGGTATTTTCCTCGCTCCTGACAGTTGCAGAGAGCAGTAGTGGAGCAGAGGAAAGTTAAGTATATGCTGCTAGGAAAGGGGACACTAAAAACTGTTACTTTGCCCTGGACACTTAAAAAAACAAGTTTTTAGATATAACAAAACTATAATCATATCAAAATAAGGTAGGGTAGCCCTATTCACCTAACATTCTTCTTTTGCACCATATTTTTTCTTCTAGAATAAAAGGTGATAAATTACATCACTACCAACATTTTAAAAATAGCAGTAAAGTTTGAAAGCTTTAGTTTTCAGAATGATATTTCAACATATTTAACGATAGCTGTCATATTTCAGTTGATGGTTCTCTTCCTGAGGTTCTTGTGTGTCTTTAAACTTGTCTGTAAGTTAACTATTTTTACATGCGATATTGATTGCTTTTTTAGAAACATTAAACTGCGACGCCTTGCAAGTGAAGGAAATTCTTTAATTTCTTTAATGTTGACTGTTAAAAATCAATGAAATATATCTAGTCACTTCTTACCTCCATGGGAACTACAGAGATTAAATTATGAAGCAAATCTAAGCCAATTGTATTTCATCTGTATTCCCTATTTTCACCTCTTCATCTTTCCATCATAATATGCATCATTATTAGCTACACCACATTAGCAGCAAGAATGAAAAGTAAGACATCTGTGCTATAGCATTAATATATTCAAAATGTTTTCACTTTCATCTAGCAGACATTAGCACCGAGCAGCTCGGCATAAAGACTCCAGCTCACAGCATCATTGTCTTGCAGAAGCTTAAAAAAAATTCCTACTTTAAAGGTAAAAAAAAAAAAAGAGAAGCAATCATTGACATCCTGCACGAACAGTAATAAAAGTCAAAAAGACTGTTCATAAATCTGCTACTTTTTGCCTATTGTTCTTCTATACCTTTATTTCTAATTACTGGTACAATTTTAAGGCACTCAGGCAAGCCTCCAGCAGTGTGCTGAAGGTGTTTTTGTGCTGTTATGCCCTCTGGCTTTGCTGCCAGCCTATTCCCTTAGATCAGAGCCAGAAGCTAGACTGCTTTCGAATACCGATCACCTAACCCAGACCTAATCCTTTGAGTTCTCTCTGGCATCTACTCCTTCTGCCAGTTTCCTCTTCTGTTCCTATCTTTTCTTCTGAAGTTGACAACAAAGACATCCTCCGGGCCTTCCTTGATGTAAGACCACTCTTGATGTTTTTACAGTGTGTGTGTGTTTTTTTTTTTTTTTTTTTTTGTACCCTAAACTTGTGCTACTTTTATATTCAGCTAGCTCAATATTTGTTCACCATCACATAAAGAGAAATGATGCCTGTTGCACTGTTTTATAGATGTGTTTTTAATTTGTACACCTGTTTTTCCATACCTAATTTGTAGTCACGCCCCAGTATTGTTCTCCGCTAATTTCTCTGCACAAGCAAGTCTCCATATTTTTACCTATTAGCTCAGCTTCCTTATTTACCCTAAATTGGCCTGCCATGCCATTATTAATTTTAAAAGATGACTGTACAGGATGTGCATGAATATGGAATTTCTCAGAAGCTGGAAACTTTTGAACAGCTCCTGTCCTTTGTGATAGTGAGTTTTAAAAGGGAAATCTCCAAAGAGCTAATTAGCAGACGAATGGTTCTCTAGCTTGAACAAAGCTGGAAAGATAGCAGATAACTAAAAGGACCTGGCCATGGTAGTTTTAAATCAAAGCATTCATAGTGCACTGGAATGTAACCTTAGGCTGCTACCTGACAGGGACAATATTAAAGGAAAACATGGGAATGTGGAGTTTAGTGACAGCCACATCCCATTATCCTCTGAAGAGCAAGCAGTCTCAAGTACAATGAGCTGCTGTAATTATCTGATTGTGTCTATCTTAGTAGATGACGTGTGAGCTATGTTTAAAAATATAAATTCTAGTTGTTTTTATGGCAATATCTTAATGCGTGACATAAAATGTAATATGCAAAATTCAAGTGCATGTATGCAGCTTGTCAATCCAATAATAATATTAATAATAATTTAAAGGTATTTGCCAGAACAACTAATCATGATTTTACAGATGAGCAGTTAAAGGAGTTCTCCACTTTCTTTAAAAAAAAAGAAAAAGTGCAAACCCTTGCAGCCCAGGGGCCATGAAGAGCCTTTTATCCTTTTATGCTTCCATCAATTTACTGAGCAGGATACACTGCAATGGACTGGAATGATTGGTACTGGTCCATTTATTTTATAAGGTCTCATACACATTGGACATTTTGCTAACTCTCCAGGACTTTTTTCCTGGCAGCAGCAGTTTGGCAGAAAAAAACTCTTGACGCTTGTAAACTCATGTAACACATTTTGGAATATCAAGCAATTGGGAGGTAATTCATTTCATTTTCCAGAATAATAATTCATTCTGGCCATTGAAATCAATTAAAGCTCAAGTACTAAATGTGCCTAGTGCTTAGGCGCTTTTAGGAACAACAAGCAATTGGGTGTAAATTAATTTAATTTTCCATAATAATAATTCATTCTGCCCATTGAAATCAATTAAAGCTAAAGCACTAAACATGCCTAGTGCTTAGACATGTTTAGACACCTTTACATGTGTTTAGGTGCGTCAAGCGTTTTTTTCTGCCAAAACTCTGCTGCTCCTGGATGACTCTGCCTATAAACTCCTCTAAACACCGATGTCTGCATAATACAGGCTAACATGCAGGGGCGTTTAGAGGCAGGATAAAAAATGCCAAATGCCCCTAGGAACAGCAGAAAAAAAGTCCAATGTGCATGAGGCCTACAAGGAAAGGCAACACAGCAATTGTTTTTAAAAATCCATGGAATGCCAAAAAACCGCGGCCAATGCTAAATCACTTCTGAAAATGCTAATTTCCTGGATGGTATGCTGATCCTCTGGCTTTAGTACTTCCATTACATTTTTATTGAAATATTTCAGAATATAGAGCAGGACAGGATGGGTTTTTGCCCAAAAAACATGAGCTCATTCATAAGGTTGACAAATAGTCTGGCTTCAGCCACCGATTATGTATATAGTACAGAAAAGTCATCATGACAAAATCAGAAGTGCGACTAGCAAATCTGATAGAATTCAGTGAATTAAAGCCCTGAAAGCAGATGTTTGGCATGGCAGACATGTAACTAGCATTTCTCAAGGCACCTGGAGGTGTATGCACACACTTTCTTTTAATCTTTTATGTTCTTGGGCACCCTGAGAGCCCCAAAAACCATAAATCTAAATATGCAAATGCCTCCAGTTCAGAGGTTGGAGCTCTGAATTGCTCCCCTTGTAGTGCAAACCTTAGTCTAGGTAAGAAAGTGATGGTGTATTATACTTGCATAATACTGGAATAGATATTTAATAATTTGTACTATTGTAAATGTAGAATTTTTACTTATTACAAATATAGAGGTAGAAGCAAACACCTCTGTGCAGGCTTTTAACACAGTGTTAGGCTCCTATTGCTATTACCTTAGCAAGATTTTTGTGCAGCTCTCATTTCTGTCACTAGATGTTCACCATCTGTCGTTATTTCATTAGTGTATAATTTTTAGGGGAAGTTCTTTTCATTCTAACATTTGAGGGAAAGCCCAGCATAGGACTAAATGCTTTGCAATTCCCCAATGGAGCACTGTTTCCTGTTTAACTAGTGATGTACATTTCTTTTTACTTTGAACATTTAAACCCTAATAAAGATTAATTATGAATCCAACAAAATTACAGTTAAAACATTTGTTATTGGGAGTAGAGACTTCTCTTAAAAGATCCTGTGTGAGGAGTAGAATTAAAATCTGTTTGATGGAGGACTCTCTAAGTGGTGTAGACTAGTCTGACTCTATCACTCTGAAAGCTTTTCATATCCCCAGAGGGTGAGGATGTGGGTCGCCATGTTAGTGCCCACTGCGACAGCCCTGAGAGTTTGGAATATTCAGTCCCTGGTTCACAAAAGCTCCAGCTGGACTGATCAGAAGACCTCACTGTGGTTTTGGGGTTTAGGTACTCCACCCCTCCCAGGATCTGAAGTAAGAGAAAAGAGTCCTGATTTCAGGGAAATAGTTTTGTATACAACAGAAGTATATGGGTGCACTAAGTAATATCTGGTCTCCAGGAGTTGATCACAGGAGATGAAGAGCTCTGCTTGGGAAAGGTGTAATTGACCTTCTGGGCAGTACATACTGCTGAAAACTGAAATGTAGGTTTCCGTGCTCCTGAAATGCATCAATAACATGCTCTCTTACCAGCCTGATAAAAAAGATAGCTCTATAGCAGCATTTAATTTAACAACCTGCTGCAAAGGTTACAGGCTTTTGTGTTGTCATCCTGATTTTGGCTTCACTGCCTAGTAAGTCATTAACTTGGAACAAAAATGTTCAGACTATGAGGTTAAATTACTAAAGGCAAATTCTGCATGTGAGGTTGCACCAGAGCTTAATAAAAGAGTAGCACCTCCGTTGACTTCCATCATCCAATCATGCAAGGGCAAAAATGCAGTTTTTATTTTCCTAGCACGTGATTGGGTATTCTTTCCAAAGTGAAGCTTTATCTCCTTTACTAAGCTCTGGAGCAACTGCACTTGAAGTGTGCAACAAACTGCACAGTCTATTTGCCTTTAGTAAATCAACCTTTATATTTCACAGACTGTATTCATATTCCAGGTACATGACTCACTAGGTAGTGAAGCATGCATCAAAACAGCAACCCTGAAACTTAAATATAAGTTGCCAAAGCCAGACCCCATATTTATGTGTCTCCATTCCATGAATGACAGCAGATAAAAGGAAAAGTTAGAAATTTGCATCCAATTTAGGAACAAGGACAGTGCAAAGCACTGGCGTGATGGAGTAGGATTATAGAGGTAAAGAGTTACAGTGTAGACATGTTGCCCCCTACAGCCTAGCAGTTTTGCGACCACTATTCCCATCTTAATACTGACTCTGGTTTTTAACCTGAATAGTTCACAGTTGCAATCAAACTTTTGTTCACATTGTAATGTCTAGGTGTTGAAAACATTGATAAATGATCAAACATGTTTACTGTGCAAGTACAGTATATCTACCCCATACAACCATGATATCCGACTTTAGCCTGTTGGGTGCAGATTTGCAGTGTGATAACCACCCACACATGGGCTAAGGAGAGGTAACTAAGGTCTCTAATGGGGAAATCTGTGAAGATTATCTTCCGATTTGCAGCCTTTCAAGGCATGTATGTGGGAAGGTGAAGCGTGATGCAGTGGGCAGAAAACACACAGAGTCCAAGTGCAGTAACAAGAATATATTGTAACAGAAGTCAGGCAGCAATATCCAGCTTGCCTCAGGAAGCAGAATGCGGCCTGGGCAGTCGGAACGCAAATGGAGGTGCTTCCAGGAACAATGATGTATCCCTGCACTTTCCCTACTTCTCTGGAACCTTTCCCTGACCCTAAGCACTGTCCCTGACAGAAAAATGACCTGTCCCTACTATAGTCACTCACACAATGCATGCCAAAACTGGGAGCCAGGGTCTTAAATAGACACTGGCTTACTCAACACAGTCACATGAGGTGCCAGCATCCAATCAGATATCTGCCTCCATGTGACGATAGAGGAATTCGTCTCCTCTCCACTTCCTCCTCTACTTGCATTGCTGCTGCAGATGAGCGCCACCTGCAGTGGAGAAAAAAGACTGCATCTGCCTACATGTACATCAGTGTCAACAGCAGACAGCTGTAGCACCGCCTTCAACCACAGTAGAAAACGTATTGCAACCAATAGCCATCTTTCACCTGGAGGCCAATGAGTCTTAACTAGACCATGACCCGTCTTGCTAATATTATAGACATAAAGTTCATCTATGCCTATAATCCTACATCTACCTTCAAAGATGCTTACGATTTAATATGTGATAACACAAGGAGTTTTATGGAAAAAAAATGTGAAGGTCGTTAATAGAGCACAGAGGGTGGGTAAAAGCCGAGAGTAGTAGTGACAGCATCTGACAGCATCATTATATGTTCATTTGCACTTGGGCTGTCCATTAATGTATGTTTTTACACATCACTGTCACATAGGGAGACATTGAGCTCAGGTATCCTGCGTGCCCAGTAACTGTGAAATTTACTATAGCGGAGAAATTGTGCAAAAATATATTTACTGGAATTTTTGAACTGGTGGAAATTTTATATAAAATATAACCTTTACACAATCCTAGAATTTTATATTTTCAGTAAATTCCTGCTTAAACTATAAAGAGTTCTTTTTCCTGTCAGTAAGAGCCTCTGCTTGTCAAATACCTTCTGATTTTTTACATATTCTGTTCCCTATTTGTTAAAGCTACTGAGTTGGTACAACAGTTTTACATTCCTCAGGCTGTTATATGTCTCTATTTTACTGTCACAGATGTCAATCACTCATTACACTTTGACAGCATCACTTACATATTGGCTGGCTATTTATTAATGTTAAAATTCACAGTAGAATTTCAATCACCCTTAAGCTGGTTTATTACAATGCAAAAAATAAAATAAAATAATGACACTTAAAATAAACCTAGTGGGGGAATACTGTACACTGATGTAAATAGCTTTGCAATCTTCGAGTGCAGGACAAGCCATGAGCTATCATGCAGTAAGAATGAACAATAAACTGTGACAAATAATAAAAGATGCCTGGCTTATGTAGTAAGGTTACATAATATTATATTTCTCTCCCTTTTACAGTGTACAGTGTCAAAGAGCCATTTACACTAATTATTGTCCCCCCAAAGTAGTTTGCAATCTCATTCCCCATATTTTACCTTACTCACACTTACAACAAATTGGAAAGAAGCCAGTTAATCAATCCCAAGTACAATTTTGAAATGTAAGAAGAGACCAAAAACACTCATATAAAAGTAAAAAAATACAAACTTCACTCAGCAGACTTCAAACCCAGACTTGCAAGGCAAAGGTGCTAACTACATAGACCCATCATTTATGTAAAATGGTAGTTTGATGTTCAGATGTGCCCTCAGTCATAAAGCACGGCAAACACGCAAGAAACTTGCACACTTCACTCAACCAAGCTGCAATATAACTATATAGAGAGAGGAAGGACTAACGTAGAAGGGTAGACAGCATGGACCTGAGCTTATCTACAGAAAAAGTATAGCCATATGCAAGGTTTTCTATCTATCCAATTTCCACCTAGAGTCTGTGTATAGGTATAATGTTTTAAACCAATAACCAAACTAAAGTTGCAAGCATCACAATTAATCAAAATAATGATTAAAGTCAATCAAGATAAATGTGTGGCACTGTGTTATATCAAAATAGATTTGCATAATAAAGAATTTGTGATTAACAAAGTACCTCAAAAACAAGTCATATGTCATAAAGTATCAAAATCCCTGAATCACAAAGTGTCACATTAAATATATACCTGTACATAAAATTTAATAAGTTATTTTCAGTGCACCACTGATTTCCAGTGTGAAAAGTTCCTATAAATATTATCCCTTCTGCCCTTTTGTGCTCCACTTAATTGAAGTGCGTGTGCAGTGCAAAGTTCTTGTGTAGTCACAATCACCCCAAATGTACACATGCTCACCTTAGAGTTTGTAACTTCCGATTTCAAAAGGTCTTAACAGGCTTTCCCCTTTCAACTAGGTTACTGTATGTACTGTATGTCATCCCAGGGGTGCTCTTAGTATCACTTGGGCATGGAAAACCCACAGTGAGAATGAGCACAAGGTCATGTCACCTGCTGCTTTTTCTGCACAGTGCTTCTTGGGCTAGGCCTTTTGGCTAGGTTCGGAGCAATTTTTTGTTACCAGGTCTTATACAAATTTATTTATATAATTTTTTTTTCCGTGTGTTTGTCACTATGCACTTTTGTTTGTGTTTATTTTCACTTGAATGGAGGATGTGGGTCCTTGGACTTACCCTGAAGGGTCATTCCTCTCCATAACCAGGGGGTCTCTCTTCAGAAGAGCCCCTCACCTAGCACTCGGTGGTCAGCTTCCGCTGACCATGAGGAGAGGGTTCTGTGAGGCCTTTTGTCTAGGTGGACTAGGAGTGTGCCTTACCCCAGTAAAGAGTGCTACAACCCGGGGAGTCAGGGTAAGGTCCTACTTCTATAGGAAGTGAACTAGAGACACACCCTTAAGGCCACTTTTTTGCGTGTGCTTTTCACATTCACTTTTTCTGTTCACTTGCAGGTGTTTTGTTTTAGCACACCACCATGAGTTAAAAAAAAATGCTCATGGACAATCACCACCCACAATGCATTGTTTCTTTAGTCATACATTTACATGAGAACAGTATCCCCATATATAGTAGTAATGCTTAAAATATTTCATTATCTGTAGGTGAAGATATGATTTTATGATTTTTTATATCAGTTTGCTGTATTTATTATTGGATTTAATATTGCCTATTTATGCTTGTTACATACATGCTTGTTAGGTGAATATGCTCATAAAGTATAATGGACATGCTGGATGATATACCTGTATTTCCTTCCCCAAGTGGACACAAGCTCACCTTAGAGTGAGAGTTGGCAAGCCGTTGATCGCGGTCTACCTGTCTATCGTGACCATCTGACAGGAAGACCGCACAACTGAAAACGCGGCTCCTGACTGCCTGCCATCTCTCAGATCAGAGAGGTAATGTACAATAGAGCCAAGGCAAGTACGAGGAAATGGGCAGGCTGGATGGGAACAGAAGAATCATCTCCACTGGTGAGCAGAGTCCCCGCCCAGCTAGCCCTACAAAACTTGGAGCTGTGGTAAAGTGGCCACTGCAGGGTCTGGGAAAGAGGGTGTTCATGGGCTGCAAAACAGATAACTTTTGATAGTGACACTGGAGTCAGCAGGCTAATGACAGGTCCTTAGTGCTGAGTTGCCAGTGTTCTTTAAGACTGCAGTGTACCATACAGATGTGTACCTGCCAGAGACATCCCTATTTATTTTGCATTACTGAGGCATCTGCTTGAGAGGAGGACCTGTGCTTCTTTGTGTTATTGTTGGCTCACATCTTTGCATGTCGGGAGTGCGTGCAAAATCACGTGTTCCTGACACGCAGTGAAATGCGCTTCTCTTTAGCAGATACCAGAGTGTGCCATTGGTTCAGTGTGATTTTCCAAAAGGGTTGGGGAATATTTCCCTACACTCTTAGTGCTTTAGTGTGCGGGCAGAAGACTGTTTTGGGCTACAGTGACGTGCCAGAATTGTGTGATGCATGTCTTATCGCATTACACGGCTCTTTTTTTTTATTTCACTTTATTTGATGTATACAAAGTGACGCTTTATTGCACTTGCTGTGCGGTGACATGTGGTGCCATCCAGTGAGGTGCACTAATATGCAGAATGTCTGCATTTTATCCCACCTCACTGTACCGCACCTCTGAGGGGAATGGGGTACATTGAAAACAGTTGTTTTCTATGTGCTATGTGACCTAGCAGTGACTGGTGTTTTTCAGTGCAGAAAAACACCAGTCACTGCTCCAGTGTGAACAGGCCCTTAACCTCCCTGGCGGGATCCCCGAGCGTGACTCGGGGTGGATTTTTAGGTTAGGATCGGTATCCCAGAGTCACGCTCGGGGTATATGTGCAGAGAGCGCAGCGGTGTCTCTTACCTTCTTCTGGCGATCCAGCGATGATCTCTCATTGCTGTGACCGCCAGCCGAGATCCCCGCCGCTCGTCCGTCGGTCAGATGATTTCCTAGTTCCGTTCCCTGCAGCAGCAATACTGCATGGGAGCGGAACTAGGGAGGGAAATTCAAAAAAAACGTTGCACAAAACACAAACATTTTATATTATATATATATAGATATATATATATATATATATATATATATATATATATATATGCATACCTATATACACACGTATATATATAACGCATGAATTATAATCGAATCAATAATATAATTTTATTATATATATTATATATTATATAATAAAATTATATTATTGATTCGATTATAATTCATGCGTTTGTGTTTCAAATTTATCACATCTGGGATGTCTACTAGACTCTTGTTTTGGTCAGGTTTAAGTCAGTAATTACTAAGAATTGTAGGCCTATAATACATAACAAACAAGCAAAAAATTGGGGGAGCAAACCCTAAACATGTATATCTAAAGAGAGGCTGGATTCACCCCTTTTTTATAGATAGTGTAGGACCCACTGATAATGGGGTACTTTGACGCAGTGGGGGGCTTGAGCATGATATGGCCATATGGTGGGACTAAATCCCCATTTTTATTTATGGATTGTCTCCATATTTGATAGTCATTTCTTTTGCATGTGTGCGCTATTCTTTTTTAATATACATTTTGCTTGGTCCATAGCTGCACTGGCTTTACATATACATGTTCAGGGTTTGCTCCCCCAATTTTTTGCTTGTTTATTATGTATTCGGTCTGACCAGACTTCTGAGGTTGAGCATCCCATCCCCCACACACACCTGTACTCTATTGGTGTCCACTATAAAGTAGATATAGGGGGAGTCCCCTGTAGTGCATTAGCACATCTTTCCCAGCAAGGAGTGTTGTCTCCAAGGGTAAGAGATGCTGGATTCACCCCTTTTTTATAGATAGTGTAGGACCTACTGATAATGGGGTACTTTGACGCAGTGGTGGGCTTGAGCACGATATGGCCATATGGTGGGACTAAATCCCCATTTTTATTTATGGATTGTCTCCATATTTGATAGTCATTTCTTTTGCATGTGTGCGCTATTCTTTTTTAATATACTTTTTACTATAATAC